>NC_090931.1:19122663-19423497 GCF_040938575.1 Ambystoma mexicanum | reverse complement strand
TCGCTCTCCCTGCCCCCCTCTCTCCCCCCTTTCCTGGTCTACATGTCTCCGTAGTTCCCCCTCTCTCCCCTTTCCTAGTCTGCATGTCTCTGTAGTTAGTCCCCCCTTTCCTAGTCTACATGTCTCTGTAGTTCCCCCTCTCTCCCCTTTCTTAGTCTACATGTCTCTGTAGTTCCCCCTCTCTCCCCTTTCCTAGTCTGCATGTCTCTGTAGTTAGCCCCCCCTTTCCTAGTCTACATGTCACTGTAGTTATTCCCCCCCTTTCCTAGTCTACATCTCTCTGTAGTTCCCTCTTTCTCTCTCTCGCTCTCCCTGCCCCCCTCTCTCCCCCCTTTCCTGGTCTACATGTCTCTGTAGTTCCCCCTCTCTCCCCTTTCCCAGTCTGCATGTCTCTGTAGTTAGTTCCCTCTCCCGCATCCCCCACTTTCCTGGTCTACATGTCTCTAGTCCTCCAGCTGCCTGTACCTCGGCCTGCCACCCTCCCTGCCTGCCTGCAGAGCATGCCTGCACACCGGGGCAGCTGCGGCGGCACTGTTGCCCCTCTCCTCACTGCCCTCTGACATCACACTGGCGGAACTCACCCGTGGAGATTTCGCGTGCAAAGGCGAGCGAGACGAGCAGGAGGGGCAGCCCCACGGAGACGAACTTGATGATGCGGTCGGTGTGCAGCTCCAGGCGGTATCCTTTGCTGCGGGAGGCCTTGCGGTCGGGCAGCAGCGCGTCCGACAGCATGTACTCCGCGGCGGTGTTGGCGATCGACATGGCGGCGGTGGCGGTGGCACGGGGGCACCTGAGGGCACGGGATTGCAAAGACCCCTCCCAATCTACAGCACCGGGGGCTCTGGGAAGTCCTGTGCACTCAACACACGAGGCCCTGCGGCCCCACAGAAATGCCAACTCGGGGGAAGGGGCACCAGAGGGCAGGGGATTCCAGAGCCCCCTCCAAATCTACAGCAAGAGGTCCTCCGTGCATGGGAGTCTACAGCCCCGGGGTCTCTGGGCCTCTCACGAGGATGCGGGGGCCCTGGGAAGTCCTCTGCACTCCACACACGGCGCCCAAAGTGACGGGGAGACCACCTGAACCCCAGCAGAAAAGGCAGAATAATTGCAAACAGACGGCCTTTCATGTCAGGGCGGGAAACATGTGGCGAGGGGCCTAAATTTAGATGCAGTGGCGAGCGGCCCGTGTGCCAGCGTCGCCTGACCTGCAATTGCAGCCACATCAGAGCGGCCTAGGCGGGTTTTACCCAACCCTATGCTAAGCGGCTGTATTTATAGCAGGCTAATGCTGGGGTGGGAAGAGGGCGAGGCTGCCTGATTCCACTCTCCCAGGAGGACCCTAGAGAGGACAGCCACCGTCGCCTGAAACCATCGATTGCTTCTAACTTACAATCTTGCTAGAAATCAAGCACAAGAGCTGCGAAAAAAATACAGAGGACCAGAAGGGAAAACGCTGTAACAAAAATGAGAGCTGAGCTTCTCTCCCAGTCACACAAAACATCCTCAACTTTATCACCACATTTACAATGAATATTTAAAATAACTATGTACAACACACACTCCCTGTTCCAGGGCCCTCTCTCTCCATCTCTCCATCTCTCCCTCTCTCGACCTATCCCCTATTTCTCTCTCTTGCTCTCTTCCCACTCTCTCTCCCTATTTCTCTCCAACTCCTTCCCTCCGTATGCCCATGACTCTCGTTCTCTTTCTCTCTCTATGCTGAACTGGTGGACCCCAGCCCTTTAAGACGAGGTAGCAATGCCCTTGAGTTGAATGGAGATGCAGAAGTTACTCAAACATCAATAATCGAAACGACTCAGGTAGTTGGCAAAAAGGTAACTGTTTTAATATCAATTATCTAACAGGGAGTACAACGGACATCAGCGACGTCTCAGCGTAAGATCTAGCAATGCATCTTAAAAACAGCATTCTTCTATAGCAAAAAATCGTCATTGTGACGTCAACCTACGTATTACTAACGTCATCCTACGTGGCACACTACAAAAACCTAGTGCCAATTGTGATAGGCCCTTAAGGAACCTCTAAGTATACGAACCATACTCGTCTATAAGAGTGCAGAAAAGTGATACGTTTCTTAGCATCAGGTGGGGCAACTAAGCCCTCCCTGTCAACAGGTTACTATGAACATCACTAAATACACAGCGTCCCATTGGTTACCCAAACTATAGGACCCTTAATCACGCGGCCCCCTACCATTGGTTGGCACTCTACCCTCCATCAGTACTTTTCTACCTATGTTAGCAGCATGCAGGCTGGTCTTCCAGGTGCTGGTGAGCTGGTCATAACCATTGCTCCCCATCAATTAGCATATATCATCACCTCAGTGGTCTGCTGTCAATTAAGGCTTTGAACTTGTCCTTGGGAGTGTTCTTTTGCTCTGGAGATATTCAGGGGAGTGAAGGCATGCTCTGCCCTCATGCCTAGGCACGAGGGGGGTGCAGGAGGGGCAAACTGCCCCAGGCCTCGCGCTTGGGAGGGGCCTTGCGGCACCCTCCCGAGTAGAAGGCAGCACAGCCCTCCCATATTCTTTATTCAGATGGGGGACTGTGCTGACTCCTGTCAGGCAACGCAATAAACATCAAAATAATAGGAGACAGCAGGGCTCATAAGTGAGCTCTGCCGACTTCCACTATTGAACAGACAGCGTAGACACGCTGAGTGACAAGAGAGGACTCCTCTCTTAATAATAGGAGACAGCAGGGCTCATAAGTGAGCTCTGCCGACTTCCACTATTGAACAGACAGCGTAGACACGCTGAGTGACAAGAGAGGACTCCTCTCTTAATAATAGGAGACAGCAGGGCTCATAAGTGAGCTCTGCCGACTTCCACTATTGAACAGACAGCGTAGACACGCTGAGTGACAAGAGAGGACTCCTCTCTGTTAGGCAGCGTTTCAATGCCTTGGAGTGAAGAGAGGTGCCATCCGTGGCTGCTCAGGCACTTTTAAAGGGTATGGTAAGTTTTTTTTGTATTTAAAATTAAATGTGTATATATGTGTGTGTGTATACATTAAATGTGTATGATTGTGCACATGTATGGTGCTGTTTATCTTTGTGTCACTGCTGTATTTGGTTTTATTTATGCGTGCATGCAGGGAGTTGTGTGACTGCTGGATGAATTCAGGGGTAAAAGTGTTGTATGTGAGTGTGTGTGCGAGCCCCCACCTCTACATTTAGTGTCCCGCAGGGTGACCGCTGGATGAATGCAGGGGTGAAAGTGTTGTATGTGCGTGTGTGCGTCAGTCCCCCCCGTCCTAAATGTAGCAGCCCTGCAGGCCACTAGATTTAGATGTGGGGGCATCACATTATGTTTAGTTTGGGATATTAGGTGGCACTGCCACCAATAAGCCAAAACTCTTGCATTGAAGTACAGACAGTGGTAGAAATTTACTTTGTTTTACTGTGGCGGCACAGGGGAAGGGGGCGGGTGCAGCGAGGAGAGGATTGGGAGCAGGCCCACCTGAAGATACTTTGGGGACCATTTCAACATGATGGTTGGGGGGACCCTACTTAGAGCAAAAACAATCTGAGGCACCCCTGGGGGTGCATACATTACAAATGTGACAAAGATAAGGTTAATGGTCACTGATTATCACGAGAAGGCCATCCAGCAAGAAGCTTAAACACTAAAAGCCCACTGAAGCTGTAAACCCTTCTTTGCCAGCAAGTGGCTGATGTGTAGTATCCAATGTTAGGAGGCAATGAGGTGATAACACTTCTGTAAATTGCATAGGACTTGACAGCTGAAAGGGCTCCAGGGGCTTCCAATGCAGCACATTTTAAGCCCCAGAACGAAAAGGGAAAAAGGAATATATTGCTGTGTTACAAAGACTACTGACTGGCAGTATGGGGTAGTTGCTGAGGCCCCCACGAGACCACTTTCCTTTGAAATGATTGAAAGGCCCTGATGCCATCCCTGATTGGGAGGGTGTAGGGTAGGTATTTTTAGTCACCCTCATAAACATTTGCCTTTTAGCCCCTCATATTTATCATGAACACCTGGAAAATAGCCCCATGTCTTATAAGGTGGTCAGCAAAGAACACAATCTGCACCCCTTAAAATACACATCAGTAGTTCCACTACAGTGCAACATTGAGAAGGGATTTCACAGGGATCCTGCTCAGACCTTCAAGTGGTCTGGTAGCACAATGTCACACTTCTGACCCTAGAGACCACGGTTCATATCCCTGCCCGACATAAATATGAATGCACCACAGCATTCTAAAATAAATGTATAGTGCACAGAGATTAACCAGGATTGTAGAGCCAGCCAGCTCTGAGATCCGGGGAGATATTTTCTGCCAGATCTTAGATCCGGGAAAATCACGTCCAATGACAGCATGTGGTACAGATAGGGAGAAAAGGCATATGAGGCGGGACACAAACCTTCTAGGTCTGGTTTGGTTTTTTGCCCAACCATTGTCTACCCATGGCCATTCAAATCCCTATGGAAATTCCAACCCAGTTCCTGATACCCCCTCCCAAAATACCTCCTCATGGGAACTCTTGGAACTAGCTTTAATCAGGCCTTACCATCAAACTTTGCACTCCAAGTGCCTGCAAGTTTTTTTCTCAAAGGATGCGTCTGAGAGGTAATGACTTATTTGGAGTTGTGAACATGACACTGGTGTAATAGAAGTGTGTTCACCTGGTCTGCCTCAGCCACTCGATTCAAAGCACTAGGTGTGTCCTTCACTGAAGTCCTGTTAAAAACATGCATTGGCTAAGCCAGCAGTTTTGGCTTGTGCATGCGGATTAGGCATTTGCCAGGCACTATTAGAAGCACAGGTACTCAAACCATTTTGCACCTGCTACCATCAACAGCAAGTTAATACCAATACAGCAGTGCCTTGCCCATGCCTACACAAAAGCACATACTGTTAGCATTACTAATGCTTGTTTTGTTTTATCCTTGATGCACAGGACTATGCCTCAAGGGTAAACCAAACATAAATGGTACTAATGGCTAAACTGGACCACATTGAATGTAGACCAGTGTAGCCAGTAACAACAGTTATGGTGCACTGCCAGCCTGGGTATACGTTCTGTGGCATGGCATTTTTTACTGGCTGGCAGTCCTTATATGGCAATAATTGCATATGTTGGTGCAGCATGCATGGACATACATGGGAACAGCCAGTATGAATGTATTTTTATACTGGCATATGTTGTGGGCAAAGGCAGCATGAAATGCATTGGAAATGTTCCCAGGCACAGTTGGCGACTTGCAACAATTTGGTTTTTCCAGGTGCTACCATACAAAAAGAGCTGTAAAATGCACCATTTTAAACCAATGTTTCAAAGGTTTTCTTGGGAGTGAGAAACCCTCTCAAGCATACTTTGTTTGGATTGGGCTCCCCACTGTGCTCTGTCAGTCCTGCATAATTGGCACCAACATTTAAGTTTCTTAAATTCAAAAATTCAACAGCCTCCACCATACATCATCTGTCCATCACTGTGTATGATGTGTTTTTTAATGCACACACATGGACACAGCACTTTTAAATGCTGGCGCCACGCACCACATGCCTTCATGACATCCTAAATATATATTAATGTATACGATACAAAAATTGCTCTTCCATACACCTTTCGTCAGTAGAGAAATCTAACTTTGCTGTAGTTGATTTGCAGTTGTAGCAATAAACCATCTTTAGGTTCCTTCCCAGGTAAACTCAAGGTGAGATTTCTCCCATCTCCTGTTTGCGGCAGTGCCGCCGCTGGCCCAGTGCGAAACAACATAAGGGGGCCTCGCCAAATGTTTTGCCCCTGGCCTCACCACACCTTGTGACGGCCCTGTGCCTAGGTGTGACGATCGTGTTCGTTCAACTTCATCCTTCCACGTGACTGAAGACCACAAAATCGAGCCCTAGTGTATTTAAAATACTATTTTCTAATAGACGTCTGACGTCTTCCTTGTTTTTGTCCATACCTTCTGAACAAGAGTTTCGTTCTTTCACACGATTTGTATCCAATGTCTGCTCAGCCCATTCTGATAAGACCGTGGCTGAGATCTGCTTCTGGAATTCAATTTTCTTTTTAACTGCGACACACTGTAAACAAGGCCTTCCTTCTCTGGTCCAGCTCTGCTATAATACATAGTGCAAACATCCATTCTTTACTCACTTTAATATACATATGTATATATTGGCGCATGCCGCAATCTATTCACTATAAAGCTAGCCTCAAGAATACTTTGTCTTCTTGGGTTTCTTTGCATATGTACACATGTTAAATAACTTGATATCTTCATCGTTTCTGTAGCATAAGCCTCTTCATCTTGAGCCCAAGATGTCACTTATCTTTGATACTTTCTTGATGCCTTATAGAATATCTGCATTCTCTTTTCTCTGCATCTCTTCCATGTACGTCAGCTCGGCCCTGTGTGACGTCACCATTCTTCTCTTCCATTTATCGGTCCTGCTTCTTCCGGGATTTAACTCAAATAGCCATCATACTGTCTTGTATGCAAGTATGGCTTTCTCAATGGGAACCTTGCCTCTGGGATTCTCTTTGATATCTGTATTTTCACTGGTACTGCATGTGTCTCACACTCTGGTTCCCAACATATAGGCAATATGGGCAAAGTGGTTGAGGTGGGAGTACTTGGCTCCTTCTCTACAATGCCTATGTCTCTTTCTCTCTCACTCTCTCTCCCTTTCTCTACCATTCCTATGTCTCTCTCTTTCTTCATATGTCGCTCTCTATGCCTCTCACTCTCTCCCTATGCCTCTTTCTCTCTCTTGCGCCCTCTCTCTCTCCATATGCCTATGTCTCTCTCTCTCCCTATGTCTATGTCTCTCTCCCTTTCTCTGTCTCCATATGCCCACGGCTCTCTTTCCCTATGCCTATGTCTCTGTTTCTCTCTCCCTATCTCTCTTGCTCTTTCTCTCTCTCCCCCCTCTCCCTATGCTTCTCTCTCTCTCTCTCTCCCTCTCTCTCTCTTTCTCTCTTGTCTAACATTAGGGGTCATTTAGAGCAGGATGTGAGGTAAGGACTCTTGCTGACTTCTGTAAAGAAGCTGCTGACAGGGGGAGTTGCTGACAGGGGCAGCTGCTGACAGGTGGAGTCGGGGGGTTGTATATGTAGAGTGACTAGATTTTCAAAAACGAAAAACGACATAGGCCACAAACATACATGTAAAGTATCATTTGACAGGGGTTGCTGAAATAAATGAAGGACTACTTTTCAGTAGCGTGATTAAAGTGTCAATGCATTGAATTGAACTTAAAATGCGCCCGTTCAGGATTCTTTCCTGCTGCAATATGGGGAGATGTGCAGCCGGAGAAACACTCAGCGCAGTAAAGCAAGGTGCAACTTCTGAGCAAGGTTCTACTGTGGGGGTCCTCGTGCACCCCATGATCTCCATTCTCCCTCCTACCCTAGCATATTGGTTTCTCCCCATTTATAGAGCCAACCCACCCATTGTTGCCAGCCGGGACTAGAGAAAAGGCACAGATATTTTAAAGAAAGGAGGTGCTGTGTTTTTTTTTCTTTTAGAGTTGAATGAGAGCAGCAGCGACAGAGGCCTCCCCTAAGGTGGGGACCGGGGCGTTTTCTAGAGACAGACATTGTTGTTCTATGTGCAGGAATGTCACCATCACACTGAAGGCACATTATCCACAAGGGGGAGGCGAGAGGTACAGTGATATGATATGATGTGGCATTTATAACGCGCCTGTACACAAGTGTTTCTAGGCGCGACACAACAAGGAGGGCGAAACAAAGGGAGGACAAAATAACAATCTTCACGGGGGAAACGGAAAGGCAAAGTGCAGTTAACTCACAAGTGCAGCCAGCGGATGGCTCATAAGGGCAGAAAGAAGGGACTGTAGGGTGGCAGATACAGACCCTTAAGGGCTGGGGACCCCGGACGCAGTGCAAGGGCAACTGGACATGCAGGAGCCTGGGTCCGAGTTCAGAGGGTGACCAGTGCATGGAGCAGTCAGGTGCATCATCAGGGGAGAGGAAGAGAGAAAGCAGACACGAAAAGGAAGGTCTTGAGTTGCTTCAGGAACCGTAGGTGGTTCTGTTCAAGTTTGGGAGGGGCAGGGAGGCTGTTCCAGAGGGAGGCCCCAGCCAAGGAGATAGATCTTCCCCCAACTCTCAACTTGGAGAAGCGTCTGATGAATCTCAGAGAGTTTGAGGTGGATGAGCGGAGGGCTCGAGAAGGAAGATGTTTTGGAAGAGAAAGTTGGAGGTAACGTGGTCCCAGACACCAGAAAGCCTTGTGGACGATGCAGATGGTCTTGAAGTTAATCCATGCAGCCACAGGGAGCCAGTGAAGAGATTTCAGAGCTGGAGGGATACGATCCCTGGGTTTGAGGCCAAGGACAAGTCTCGCAGTCCTGTTCTGGATTAGTTGTAAAGGTCGAAGAGTAGAGGCAGAACAATTTAGAAAGAGGCTGTTGCAATAGTTCAGCCTAGAGAGGACCAGAGCTCTGGAGACAGTGAGCTTCTGGGGGAAAGTGGGAAAAGGCAGAATACCTCTAAGGAGGTGCAGCTAATATTTTGAATTCTTAGAGACGTCAGAGATGTGAGGAGAGAAGGAGAGGGAGGAGTCGAGGATGACACCAAGGTTCTTAGCCTCAAAGGAAGGAGCAGGATGAGGGCCCAGAGTGGGCGGCTAGAGAGAGAGAGAGAGAGAGAGAGAGAGAGGAAAAGAGGGAGCAGGTGTCCCAATGAGGAGGATCTCAGTCTTACCGGCATTAAGGCAGAGATCTTTGACGGCACACCATTCCTGAATTGCCGCCAGACAGCCTGGTGTGAGTGAAGAAGCAGAGGTGGCCGAGGGGAGCCTGAAAGAGAGCTGAGTGTCATCCAGTAAGCAGTAAGTAGCGATGCAGTGGGCAAGAGGTGCCAGGTAGTGGTTGAAGAGCCAGGGGGAGAGGTTAGATCCCTGACAAACATCACAAGTAGAGAGAGAGGTAGAAGAGAGGAAAGACCCCAGTTGGACCCGAGAGGGTCGGTCTGTGAGAAAGGAGGTCTACCAGGCTAGGGCCTGATCAGTAATACCAAGGTTGTCACGGAGGCGATTGAGCAGGATGGCATGGGTGACCATATCAAAAGCAGAGGATAGATTGGTGAGAATGAGGACAGAGGGGAGATTAGAGTCAAGATTGGAGAGCAAGTCTTCCTGCGTGTTCAGGAGAGCAGTTTCCATGCTTCTGGCAGTTCTGAAGCCAGGCTGGTGGTCATGGAGGCAACCAACAGATTCAGTATGTAGATTAAGCTGGTAGATGGCCAGCTTTTCCAAGAGTTTGCCCAGGAAAGGAATGATGGAGATCTGGCGATAGTTACCCGGAGAGGAAGGATTGGCTGAGGGCTTCTTTAGAAGGGTTTGCACAAGAGAGTGCTTAAGTGGGGAGTGGAAAGTTCCAGCGGCCAAGGAGTAATTGCAGAAATCGGCCAAGGCTGGGCCAAAGGAGTCGATGCGGTCCTTGGTAGTTCTCGATGAGCAGGGGAGAACCTGCTTTGATGAGACTTTCATAGATTGGAATTGTCTAGAAACATTGTCAGGGGTTAACAGGGGAAAGGAGGAGGAGAGACAGCCTCAGACGGGCCAGGAGTGGTAGAGGAGGAGGAAAAGGAGGTAGAGGAAGACAAGGTGGACTGGAATCCTGAGTGTTAGTAGTGAAATGGGAGCCCAAGGCCATGCAGAGGGCCTGGGAGGGAACAGGAGAGGTAAAGACTGCAGCTGGATAGGCCAGCTCCTTGCAGATTTTGAAAAGTTCAGTCGAGTTGTTAGATGCCGCAGAGATGCAGGCTTTGATGTAGGATCTATTCTTGGAGAGGACAGAGAGTCTGTACTGCCTTTGGAGCAGGCGGCAGTCCCCTTTGTCAGGGGGTGCGCCCGATGCCCTCCACTTCCTCTCCACCACTCTACACTTGCGTTTAAGTGAGGCGAGGTCTAAAGTGCACCAAAAGTTGCACTTGGATTTGGGCTTAAAGCGGATCCTCATGACTGGGGCAAGGACAACCAGAGTGTTAGAGATAGAGAGATGAAGGTTAGAGAGGGCTGTGTCAGGGTGTGAGTCAGCCAAAGGTGCAGGAGGAGAGAAAGTAGCGACGAAAGACTCAACTGACACACGATAGGCTCTGAGGAGGTGATAGGGTTCTACAGAACTTGTAAGCACCCTAGGGCCCGGATGTAGGGTCTACAACTATGTTTACTGTTTATTTTGTGTTAATTATTAGTATTTGTTCTCACTGTAACAAATACAGTGGACTGTCACACCCCACAATTACTGAGGCAACCCCAATTCGCCTCAATGGAAGATCTACCCTTGTTTGGGTCTTCAGACCTATTCCCGACGACGGCCCGGCTACTCTGGCGCAGGGCAGCGGCACAGGTCAAGGTGGGGGCATTAGGGCTGACGTCCTGTCCAAGACAAGCGAGACGGGTTCACCAGAGCCATGTACAACAGACGCAGCCATATCGTCTGCACTGCGCACTCCCAGCCCCGCACCTGCATGCATGCGCCTTGTGGCAGGCATCCCTGGTTGCTACAGCAACCTCGCGGTGGAGGCTGGGAGTTTCAATCCTCTGCATTTGGGTATTTGAACCCTGCACAGCTGGAGGAAGACGCATCTCAACGTGCTCCGTGCCAGAATTCGGCAGGCACCCCGCTTCCTGACCTATCCTTTTCATTTCCTCCTCTTTGATCCCTCATTCTCCTGCCATTCACAGTTTTTGGTGTTATCCGTTTTGCCTGCTTCCCCCTGACTGTCTTGTCTTATATTCCTTCCATCTCTGGCTCCTTCCCAGCCTGCCCGTTGCCTGCCAGTTTGGTCTGCCTGCCTTGCCCTATGGATCTTCATGGCAGATACTGCTTAGCATAGACCTTGCCATCTTGGCTCCAGCTTCTGCTACTTCTGCCTATCTTCAACTACTCACCTCCCCAGCCCAGCGCTTGTCGATGTCCCTACATTACGTTAATCCTAGGAAGCTGATCCGTGGTACCGGGAGCTGGTCTCCGGGCTGCCTTTAGTGTGTACTCACTGGGGGAGCTCTGGTCGGCTCTGTCTCCAGACTACAGCAATTCTGGAACACCGAAGTGAGAGGGAGCCCAGCTTGCTTCGACCCATGAAGGAAAGGCACCCAACCATGTCGAGATGCCTTACTTGCCGTGGCCCAGCAGCATTGTCAGGCAATCAATGGCCAGCACACAACATAAAACATTGCACTGGTGCTCACAGAAGAAACAAATCATTGAGATCAATGCAGTCCAAGAAGAAAGGCCATTTTAAGAGAAAAAATGCCATGTATTTTCATGAAACAACGCTATTAACAAGGATATGTTTTAATTGTTCAAAAGTGGTAAAATGTCTCTTTTTAAAATGTTTTAATGTACATTTCTAATTATCAATTGAATTATATATTGTTAATTAAAACTTTACATTTGCCTTACTGTGTATGCACATTATCGAAACATTGAATAACCATATACTTCATTTCCTATTGCACGCTTTTGAAATAGCCCTATGATAAAGGGAAAATGGACAAATAGCACCAATGGGATTCCTGGCTGCTTTGCATAAAATCAAGTACTGGTTTGGGTAAATAAGAATAAACACAGAGCTTTACATTTGACAATGGTATCTGTGATACAAGGGTTTCACGCTGGAATCACTAAGTATATAATGGAAAAGGAGCTTAGACTGGCTTCCTTCTTGTTTCTGGAGGTTGTTTCCTGTACCCCAAACTAAGAGCCTTGCTGTACTTTAGAAGAGTTGGAGCTGAAAGGGGAAGGCAGAGCTCAGGATAAGGGTGGGTGTGGACATGCTCCACCCCCCATGTGCAGACACCCTCAGAGAAGTATATACATGTAGGATAATGATATTCAGTCAAACAAATGTACATGTTTTTGTTCATTTTGAGCTCAAGTGAATTTTACTCACTGGCGGATCGACCAGCAAAGCCACTGCTAGTGTCCATTACGACAGGTCCTGCCTACTTCTAGTGGCGCTTAGTTCCTCTGGTCTTCTGTGCACTGGAGAATGACGAAGCAGAACTCATTTAAATCTTGCAGTAGACAAGAATTTGCAAACCCCCTTTCACTCCCTCTGAACCATTTATTAAGGGTGTTTCACTCCAGAAAATGCACCCTTGAAAATGCACAGTTCATTGGTGAACAATGTTTGTATCACTCTAAAAGTGCTGCACTGTTTTACGTTATGCTCTGCGATTCTATGGAAGGTGTGTTGACCAGTATTTGTCTAGGGCATTTACAGGGCTGCCTGGCACTTGGCGTATTCACCCGAGGGCAGTTAGATCTTAAACAAGTTCACCGTTCACCCAACCTTTCTTGCATAATGGTACATTGTAGAAGAGCGCCGCCACTGTGAAAATTGCAGGGAATTGCAAGCGCCAACTTGGCCACGAAAACTCTGTGCACTCCTGGGTGGGCCTCCTTGAAGGTCGGTTCCTGCATTTCTGTGGCAGGATATTGGAGCAGGTGCATTGTGGTAGGGGGAGCTTGAGTGGGAGACTGGCCAGATGTCTTATACACTTTAAGTGAGCAGCCATGCTATTATATCTAGGAGTTTGCAGGCAGAAGAAAAGGCAGCATGTCTCTTTGAAGTACCCTTTGGCTCACACGTGGTAACGCAGACAAGGCTCAGAAGCTTAAACCCTCGAAGGACGCTGGGGTAACAGGTGTAAAATGCTAAAAAAAACAATATCGTTAGCATGTACATAGCTAATGTCCAATCCAGGGTATACCTGAAACTTTTAAAGCATTAATGGAGTAGCACCAAGTTCTAGAATTTACCATAAAGGGAAAGGAAGGTAAAACAAAAAAAAGTCTGTGGCCAATTATTAAGGGAATGGGGTCAGCTGCTACATGGGGGCCCGTGTCAGGGACATTTTTTGCACGGTTCAAAGCGACTGCGCTGCGGAAAAGCGACTTTGCACTGCCGACACAAACCCTGATTCATGGAACTGTGCAAAGTGTGTTTTATCTGTGCAAAGTCAGTGCAAAGTCTTTTGTGCTGCAAAAATGACATTGCACTGACTTTGCACAGTGTTTGTGTCGGCAGTGTAAACTCACTTTTCAGCAGTGCAAAGTCACTTTGTACTGTGCAAAAGAATTCCATGAATCGGGCCCTAAGTGTCTATGAAACAGCCATAACATGTCTGTCAATGCAGGCTCTGCAAACGTGAAAAGAATAAAAGGCCACACTGTGAGTGTGCAGTCCTACCTAGATTGTTGCTAATGCCCAGACAGGTGGGATGTTCAAACACGTCTATATTTGTTAACTTCCAACCTACAACGGACAACTCTCTCCCATTTCCCGCCCCTCCCCTTCCCGTGCTCCCTGTCCCCCGTCACGTGATGGAGGTCTATGATGAGGATGATGACATTACACCCCCCCCATACTAAACATGAGGGCCACTCTTGTTCCTCAATCAGTCTCTGAGGCTTTTTCCGTGTCCTCTGAGGCCTAGGGGCCAGGTGTCCCTCGCTAGCCTCTTGGTGACATGGTACTGCCTCTTCACTGGAGTCTTCTCCATCCCCTTCATAAGGTGAATCCCACACAGGACTTGGGATGGCTGAGGAGTGGTCATTGACTGGGACAATCCCTGTCATTCACCGAAAATGTGATGAGTTTCTGATGATGGTTTTTCTGTCGCCTTCAGCGGTGATGAGAGACCCCTTTAGTCGAACCACTGTTTCCTCCTCTGTGGTTATGTGTGGTATTCTTGTTCGTATGCTTCTCTCAAACATCACCTCAGAAGGTGCTTTCCCCGTGATGCTGTGAGGAGTGTTCCTGTAGTCTCTTAGTAACTGGCAAAGCATTTTCCCCCCAGGCTCCCCAGTTAGCCGAGCAATTTGCACGGTTGTTTTTATGTTGCTATGCTGGCCATAGCGATGTTACTTTCCTGTGGTGGAAACCCATGTATAAAGAGAATGTTTTGAAGTCTTGCCCTGTAAATGAGGGCCCGTTGTCCGACTTTAAAACTTTTGGGATACCATAGGTGGTGAGCATTCTGTCAAGAGCTGGGATAGTGTGAACTGGTGAGGTAGAGGGTGCTAGCTGGATTTCTGGAAATCGAGAATACTCATCGACTGCTACTAGTGTGTGATCACCCACATCCAACGGTCCGAAAAAGTCTACTGCGATTTCATCCCATGCTCCTTCTGGAAGGGCTATCATGCATCTGGCTTCGGGTCTTGTGTGTGGGTTGATGACTGCAAAGGTAGGACAACGTTTCAGCAGCTCTTCTTCCTGCACGTCGAGATGAGGAAACCAGAGCTTTTGCCTGAGCATCCTTTTGGTAGAAACTATGCCGCGGTGGCAAGTTCCAAGACTTACCGGCGCAGAGTCCTAGAGATTACCAGTTTGGGGCCTTTCAGCAGTAATCCCTCCTCCTTTTTTTGCTAGTTTGTCCTTGACAGTAAGGAGACAATTGATGTCCTGTTGTGTTTCTTCGCTTGTGTTTTCTCTCAACTGACAGGCCTGTTTCCAGCATCCGGTCTCCAGACACCTCAGGGTGACTTGTAGCCCTGGGTTGTTGTCTGTTTCTTGGGCTATTTGGTGAGGGTCAAGACCTTTCGGGGTGCTTCTATGTTTCACATAGTGAATATACTGGTATGCGATGGATGGTGGCGGCTGGGACTGCTTGCATGGGTGCCGCGAGAGGAATTCGGCCGGGTCTTAAGCCCCACCTCGCTATGCGCAGTGGCATCTTGGCTTGTGCATTCCCATGAGTGAACAGCAGGGCCTGGTGGTCGGTCACAATTGTGAATGGTTTCCTGTATAGGAACAGATGAAAGTGCTCACAGGCCCATACTACAGCTAGTCCTTCCTTCTTGGCCTGTGAGTATGCCTGTTCAGTCTTGGATAAGCTCCTGCTGGCGTAGGATACAATGTGTCTTGAGTGGTTGTCCCTCTCATCAATCTCAGTCAGGATGGTGTCTTGAAAAGGGGAAAATCTTCCTCTGGACCAGCCCTTGAGAGCAAAAATTACCCAATTCAGCCCAAAATACAGTTTCTATCGTGCTGAGCAGTGAACTCATGCTAGTGAAAAATGACACCTTCAAAATGTTTAGCATTTATTAGACAAAAAAGCATAAACAGTGAATTTAGCAACACTTTGGAATTCAAGTATTAGTGAAGATTACAAAGCTCATTAGAGCAAACACAAAATATAGAGAAACATAGAACTTAGAGAAATACAGAGAAACACAGTCTTATGCCCCTTCAATCAGCGCTGGGAGACTCTGGCCCTCATGAGCTAGCTGTTGCCAGCCCCGCTCAGATGACAGCGCTGCAGGGTGCCGACAGAGCATCAGGTTCCGGACACTCGCTCTTGCTCGAACCAAGTCCACGGATCGATCTCCCGCCCAGTTCTGGGTGAGTGCACCTTTTGTGCTCTCGTGCTGTCAATCAGCATGACGCACAGTTCCAGAACTTTCCCTGTGCAAAATATAGGCTTGCTCATGGAAAAACCCAACTCTCTCTGAGATGCTCCCTGCTCGCTCCTACCCCTCCCTTGGAGCTCTCTACGCAAAAGCACTGGAATGTTCTTATCAGCGTGGGGGCAAGGCCGTACCAGGCCTTCTCGGGGAAACAGATTTGTTTACATAGCCATGCAGAGCTACAGAAAGGCAGAATATTCTAAGGGAAGCCAAGATGAATTAACCCCATGTGAGCAAACTCTAAAAGGCATGCACTCATAGCTTAGTGCCCATAGCGCTTTAAAGATCTAAGCGCTATATAGGTGCTATAATGCTCCAAACCTTCCAATAATGTCTCTATTAGCTACAGAACTGGGGCCTTCGCCCTGCCTGTCTATCTACAATGCATAATGTGACCTACCACCCCTACTAGGTCTGCATATTCCTTGTAGCTCACTAGTGCATAATGGAGGCGCTACCACAGATTACTGTCAACATTACTTTCAGCATTTAGCACATACTTTGAATGAATTATTGGCTTTCAGCGGCTAATGCAGTCATCTAAAGCCCTAACTGGTAAATTGGCACTTTGTATATCACGACAGATAGCTCTGAGGCCCACCGGGCTGACGTCCACGATTAGCTCTGTTTTCCGTTTTGGATTAAAGTCGGCCATGTTCTTGGCGTCAGATATGTGCTGCTTGATCAGTTGGAATGCATGTTGACATTTTTCTGTCCATGTGAATTCTGTGTTGCCCTGAGGGGTTCGCTGACAGATGCAAAGTCTTGTATGTAACGAGTACAATAGCTGGCTAGGTCGAAGAATGATCGTAGGTCTGACGTGGAATTGGGTGGCTCAGCGTCTGTGAGTGCAATTACCTTTTAGGATCAGGTGTCATTCCTTTGGAGGAGAATATGTGACCAAAGAAACTAAGTGTCTGTTTTCTAAATTCACACTTGTCCTTGTTCAGTGTGAGCTGGGCCTCTACGATGGCCATGCACCCTCTCATGAGTGTGTTATCATGTTGCTCCTGGTCTTGCCCAAACACTAGGATGTCGTCACTATAGTTCAGATAATTGGGTATATGTCTAATGACATTATGGATCTCTGCTTGAAATATCTCCATCGCAGATGAGACCCAGAGACGTCATTTGGGGGTCGCCAGAGGTCGCAACTGCGACCTCTGAGGTCTCCCTTGCGACCTCTGTTAAAAAAAATATATATATTTTTTTTTTCGTTTTTGTAATGCAAGCTCCTGGAGTGGTTGCTATTCAGGTTCAGGCCTTTTAAAAAAAGAAAAATAAGAACAGGAGTGCCACAAGTCTAACACTTTCAGCACTGACCCTAAATAAGAAAGAATAGGAAACCAAATAATGTCTTTCCGGAATTCTGTACAATAATTTCTAGACTCATTAAAGGTTTATTTCAGGCACACTTCAGGGGGTGAGTCACTGATTTAATTTGATCCTAAATGCTTCAACTCAGCCTTTCATCCCTCTCGGTAAATGAGTCCCGACACAGGTTGGATGATATTGGGTGTATATTTTTTCTATATAAAGCGCTTAAGTGTAAGTGCTATATGATAACACATCATTATCATTTGGTCATTGAAGTCTGCTTGCATTCACAGTAATTTGATAACATGGGCCTATACACACTGATCTTAACGATACATAGGGCGATCCATTCTTGCATGAAATGTATATCACATTATAGTGATATCGTAACCATATTTTTCGTAGTGTACAATGCTATGTAATGTCACTTCCTGTTTTGTCAACGGGTGAAAGGTCATGTTCCATCGCTTCCCGTGATATCACTTCGGGTTGGGGTCAAAGGACATCACTTCCTGTGGTGTCATCAGGGGTTAAGGGTCGTGTGATGTCACTTCCGCTACCCCTGGCATTTTGGTGAAATGACGTCCCTGATGAGACCCCAAAACGGAGGCGCTTATATCTGTATAGCCCGAGATGAGTGGCAAAAGTGGTGATATATTGAGACGTTCTGTGTAGTTCCAGTTGATGGTACCCTTTGTTAAGGTCTAGCTCAGAGAATATTGTTGCCCCATTTAGGAGATGTACCATATCTGTTATGCGTGGTGCTTGGTGGCGTTCCCGGAGTATGGCCTCATTGGGTCGCCGCATGTCCACACATATGCGGATATCTGAAGAGTCCTTCTTGGGTACGGGGACTATGGGGGATACCCACGGTGTAGGCCCTTCAGCTGGTTGGATGATGTCCGCGTCTAGCAGTTTCCTCCACTTGCTTTTGTATATTTATGGGGATTCCCCGGTAATGTTGTGCAACGGGAGGCACATTAGTGTCAATGTGCAACTCAATCTGGCGTCCCTTTAACTTTCCCAGTCCTTTGAACAGTGTAAGGATACTTGCTCAATGTTTGCAGTGGGGTCCAAGTGCTTGTGTACCATGAGTCTGTATAGGATGTGGAGGAGGCCCATGCCGATTGCGGACTTGTAGCTTAGAATACACCCGCTCTCGCTGGCTGATTCTAGCACGTGCTTGAGAATCTCCTTGGGTTGTCCTTTATTGCTGCGCGATGCTGTGAAATAACCCATGCAGGGTAGGGGTGTCTTTGATCCATAGGGGTAAATCAGTGCTTTGCCGGCCTTAGGCGTGGGGCATGTGGTATGCTGTTGTATATCTCCTCACTTATAACTTTCACAGTTGCCCCTGTGTGAACTAGTAATTCAGCAGCTGTTTTTTTTATTTATATGATCAATGTCAGACTGTGCTCCTTCGGGTTTCCCAAAGCGTATATATATCCTTTTTTTGTGGTTCTTCCCGCTGTTTTTCACTCCTTTTGGAGTTTTCCTGTGAGGACGCACTGGAGCCACTGTCGGATTGTGAGTCTTCAGCCAGATATCGTACATATCTTCTGGGCCTCCTCCTTGTCCTAGGAGCCGGTGGCCTGCTGTCTCTCCAGTCTCCTGAAGTCCAGTCTCGTCTTCTCTCTGGCTTCTCTTCCTTGAGTCTGCGTTGAGGAGGTTAATAGGCCTTGCTCTGCATTCTGGGCAGACTCTGTGTCAGTCTTTCCCTGTCTTGTGATGATTTTGCGCTCATTCCTTCTCTTCGCATTTGACTGCGGTACATGCGGCATACCGCTTAGAAATGGTTTTCTCCCCCACAGGCTGAACATTGTTGGCGTATGGCCGGGCATTGTCCTTCATGCGGGAAATCATAGCTGCATCGATAACAGAACGGCTCCCCATTTCCCTTGGCAGTGCCTTCAAGCTTGTTGATGCCCTCACTTTTGCCATGGGTGATCTTTATCTCGCCTAACCCTTCAACTTGAGATGCCAATGTCGCATCCGAGCGAGCTAGGCGCAGGATTTCTTCCAAGTTCCATGGTTTTTGCAGCATTCTTTGTCTAAAGTCTGCGCATTCACACCAAACTATGATTTGAGAGCGTAGAGCTGCTTCATTTGGGTAGTTATTGAAATCGCTGTGCTTCATTTTGAGTCTGAAACACATCGCAAAGGCGTCCTTTTGTCTGCTTGATTGTGTGAAACATGTGTCTCTCGTTATCCACATGTGTGTGTGGAGTGAAGTAATCGGTAAGTGCGACTTTCAAGCTTGTATAGGTGTCGGTGGCGCTTGAGGGAAGTTCATCCACGATGTCCCTGACATTTGAGCCAATTGAGAATGTTAACATGCTGTGCTGCTTCCCTTCATTTAGGGGGCCTAACTTGTTTATGCACACCTGAAAGTCTCCTGTCCACCTCTTCCAGCCTGGACCTAATGTGCTGGAATTGGTGAGATCAAAGTTTGTGGGTAGATGCGTTACAAGGATGTCTTGCATACTGTTGGGCAGCACTTGAGCTGGTGTAAGTGGGACATTTAGCGTGTCATCTTCTGGCACTTTGAGTTTAGCTTTTGTTTTTTGGGATGTGTCCCGTGTAGCCTTATGGACTGGCTTTTATTTACTGCTGGTTGGTGGGGAAATGTGTGTTGGGGAAACTCCTCATCCCTTGCAGATGCAGTGCATTTATTTTTTTGAGTAGTGTGCGCCTACACATTCAAGGATTACCTTCTTGTCGTGCCCAGAGATCCTGGCACCTTGTGAGACACCGTGTGTTTTGGCGCATCGGTTCCTGGCTACTGGGTCAGGTGCTGCTGCTGCTGCTTTCATGCGGGCCTCGTGATCCACAGAGTTCTTGCGCGACGTGCACTTCAGTAATGTGGGACGTGCCGCAGTTGCGTTCCACGTGTTTGCTTTGTTTTCCTTTGCGGGGAGCCCTTGTGCTCTCAGACCCGCTTCAGTATTCTGCCATGGCGGGGAAATCCCCAGCCTGGCCGGACACTGGATGTGGAGTCGCTCGTACATCGTGAGCGGGTCCGAAAGATTTGCAGAGTCGCTGGGCGCCACGGGCGCCATCACACAAAGCCTCTGTGCCCGCTGCTCAAGTGGCGTCTGGCGCCTTCGCCACGAGTGCGGAGTGTAGGAACAGGATCGTCCTGAGGTTCGGATCACCTCGACGCCAATGTGCAGTCCTACCTAGACTGTTGCCAATGCCCACACGGCCTCAAGCATGCACTCACACATACGAGGCAGAGACAGGAGGGATGTTCAAACATGTCTTTATTGGTTAACTTCCAACCTCCAACTGACAACTCCCTCCCACTCCCCGCCCCTCCCCTTCCCGGGGCTCCCTGTCCTCTGTCACGTTATGTGGGTCCATGATTAGGATGACGACATTACTGTGAGTTCGGCATTTTCACCCCATAAATACCGCAAACTCAAATACTGTTGGTGCATGTGGTAAACACAAAATCACAGGAAAGGTCTGCATGATTTAGAGGCATGCAGGCCTCTCAATTATCCCCTAACTAGAAGTCCCATAGGACGCCAGTGGATGCATGCAGCGCTACCGCATTTGCACAGGTCCTTTCCTCCACATAAAAGAAAGCAGTGGGAGGAGGTACGACCCAACCCCACCTTCAGGGTCGGAATGGGACAAGAAATAGGCCCAGACACCCAAAAAAATGTGCCCACCCCTCGCCTCAAAAAAAGTGGCCCACCCCTCGCCTCAAAAAAAGTGGCACTCAAACCATCATCCTTGAATCGGGTCAATTCATGAGAGAGAGTGCTACAATTAGTGCACATATGAAACACTGCCACATGTGGGCTGCTGTTCACGTGCCTGTAACGATGCAGGAGAATTAGCGAGGCCGCACATAGCCACTAACCATGCACAGTAGGGGGCGCTTGTGGCCCTGGGAAGTGGTAACATGTTAGTTAGGGCATGCAGGAGTAAGCCATTAGTAACGCCTCAGGGTTCAAGAACTGAACCGACATAGAGGCCAAACGCCATGAATGGCTCTGCTTTCAAAGTGTTAATATCCCGGTGCATTCAGGCCAGTATTAAAGACCCAAAAGCCTGCCCTCCGCACATCCATCTACCCCCACATTCATCAGACAATGGCTTCATACATTGGGGGGGATTTGGCTACTAGGTGCTGCTTTCGCTTTAAGCCCAAACTATTGCATTAGAGTACAGATAGGGAGAATGGTAAATGAGGAGGGACACAAAGCTTGTAGGTGTTATTTGGGTATTTTTCCACCCATTGACAGCCCATGGCCATATCCACCCAGTTCCTGCCCCTCCCTGCCCAAAACACCTCCTCATGGGAATCCTTCAGCTTGCTTTATTCACACCTTACCATCAAACTTAACAGTGTTTGCTCCGAGCAGCCTTCAAGAGTAAGGACTTAATTGGAGCTGTAAACCCACTAATGTTGTAATAAAAAATGTCTTAGACAGGTCTGCCTTCAGCCCCTATGTGTGTCCTTCACTGAAGTCCTGTTAAAAACAGGCATTGGGAAAGCCAACAGGTTTGGCTTATATATAAGTATTATGCATTTGCCAGGCACCCTGCTATTATATGCCCATGCCATGTCGCATTTTGCTGCTACCATCATATGTAAGGCACAGCAGTGAGTTTCAAGAAGTTTGGTTACATAAATAACAAATTTCCCATGAACCTGTTTGGCTGGTTTTGCCAGCCCAGCAGTTCTTAAGCCTCCAGGCCTGAGGGAAACCGAATTCGACAAAAGTTGCCTTTTTTTGTTCTGGTCACCCTGGCTTTGCCAATGCATTTCCCAAAAAGGTTTTTGTAACTGTACTGGTATTTAGCCGGTAGTAAGTACGGTTGCAGTGTACCCTTTTTTATTCTGGATATAAACGACCCTAGGCTCAACATCCCATATGCCAGAACTGGAGCCAGTACAAAGCATTTGTAAATAGCGGGTACTTTGGCCTGGTTGTGTGTGTGTTGCTGTACTTTCCCGGTTGTAGCTCGTGTAGCAATCGTGCACCATAATCTGTGCCGCTCTGTGTCAAATGCAGGCTTTTCATTGTGGTTTGTATTTAAAGATCGATTACTAATTGTCACGTTAGGAGAAACGGTGCAAAGGAGCCGCTGGGGCCCCTACTTTTCCACCGAAACCACCCTTGCCATTCTCGGAGATTGAAAGCATCTAGGATACATTGCATTGACTTGGGGGGCCATTCTATGGTCAATTTGCCACATGGTCCCGTCATTATCTTTCACTACAAAATATTGCAGGAACCACAAAGGGCTGGATTGCTAACTAACAGTCCAACACACCACTCCGCTTCTCTGATAGGAGAAAGGTTTGCTTGCCTGCACACCGGCAGCGGCAGGTCTGATTGAAGAATTTCAGAGGCCCCCTCTCATGGTCATCGACCTTGCAAAGGCTGCAGGGCCCGCTCAAGGGTCGCTCGTCCACCACCATGGGCATGCATCGACCCCTGCCCTGCATGAAGCTGCACAGGTTGGCCTGGCCTGCCCCAAGCGCCGGGCAGCACTGCTTTGCTACCAGTGTCTCCACAGTCATGCAGGCCAGAGGCAACTGAGCGTGCCCAGTGCCAGCTTGCATAACGCCAGCCAGAAGAGGGACGACCACCGGCATCGTGCCGCCCAAATGTATCATGGTAAGTGGCACCACCCTGTCCACCAAACAACACAGGGCAGCCTCTTATAACTTCCGAATGCATGCAGGACAGAAAATCAGGCAAAGCAAATACAATTGATTTCCTTTGCAGAATGGCGGCCGGTGCGGATACCGAGAAACGTAACACTAAAGCATTACCTTTCTCTTGCCTCTGCCTGCCTTTCTCTTGCCTCTGCCTGCCTTTCTCTTGCCTCTGCCTGCATCAGAGAGGCTGCCTGCTGCAGGCAGCCCTGAGCCAACTGCCGCAACACCATGACACCAGCCCAGCAGTGTGACTATTCTTTTACAAAACACTGTGAACGGCCGGGCTGGGGTGGGGCGGGACTGCTTTAGCCCGGCCCGCTCCCAGTGAATTAAATTGTAACTTATGTTACTTGAAGTAACGTAAGTTACATTGAACCAAACCGGCCCAGGCGTGAGCTTCAGGAACCGGCCCCCAGGGCCTGGCCCGCTAGCAGTGATTTTGGCCCGATGGTCCAACCCGACCCGGCCCACCTTCACACAGCTCCTCGGAAGAGGGTTCCCCCACTTCAGCCAAACTTGGAAGAGTTACTCTGTCCGCGCCAGATTTGGAGGCGGAGCTCCCTCTAGCTTCACAGGTGGTAACTGCCTCTATTGCGCCTCTGCCCTGCTTTCTCTCTGCCTCCACTAAGGGGAGCAGGTATTCAGTGACCGGCCGATGGTGCTGATGAGTGGGGGCAGGAAATGGATCCCCGCCGAAAGATCAGGGCTTGCAATAGACCCACCAACCCCCTTGCATAAATTAGATACATCAAGGGGATACTATTCGCTCGGCCAGAGTTTGAGAGGAGGAGGCGCCTTGGGGAATTCATTCGCACTCGTTCCATCCATAGAGAATCAGGGTTCAAGCAGATACAGCTGCTGTTGCCAATGGTTCCTTTGACTCGTCACTCACACTTGACTTGGCACACTTTACAGGCAACGCTGGAAATGTGACCAACAGCAGGATTCGTTTTCCAACATCCGACAGAGTGTGTTCCCGATCCCAAGCTTACACACACATGTGCGAGAGAGTCAGCCGAGATGGACATGCAAGCAGCTATGCCTGAAGCATGTTGGTCTTCGATACGTTCCATGCCATGAATGACAGTCCCCCTTCCCTTCATGTCTCAATGAAACCTGCCCATAATTGCTTCTCACTCTTGCTTGCTTGCACATCGGTTGCAGAGCGCCATTGAAATCTTTCAGACTGGAATGTGAGGGGTGACTTATGAAATTCATGACTCCTACACAGCATTCTGCCTGGGACTCTTCTAGCCCCCTCGAACACTCCTCCAAATCCTGTGTTATCATTTGTTTCATTTATGTATGAGGACAACTTTGATATTACAGCTGGGGAGATCTGGGACCATTCAGCTCATGGTATTGTAGGGGAAGACTCGTAATTACCTCAGCCAAAAGTAGGTCCTGAGGAACATGTGCGAGGTTTGTACGTAAAGCAAGGTTTATTCTGCGAGGTTTGTACGTAAAGCAAGGTTTATTCTACAAAAACCCAGTCCCGAGGAAGCAAACCAACTCCAGACTCAACGTTCTACATCAATTGATACATTCTTATACATTTTAGCAACAGTAAAAACACTTCCAGATATTTTATTACCAGCCACTCCTCAAAAATGATTGGACAAAACATTTACAAAGAACTTCCATCTTTTCCAAATTCATTCTTTCTCATTGGTCATTGTCAATCTTTACGGCCATCTTTAGCTCAAGTTTGAAGTCCATCTTTGCTGGGGATTGGTCTGTGGTAGGTCGTGATATCACAGAGAAATTCACATAGCATAATTCATTACTTACTAACAACTGACCTTTAAGTGTGATTGCACATGGTCCGCTCAAATATTTTATCAGAACGAGGAAGGGCTGAACAAACAGGTTTTTCTTTGAACTACCGATTACGATCTCATCCGCCACAGACTCCTAGCTCCTCTTAAGACATTCCAATGTATGCAACCACTACTCCAACACATACAGCCTCTGGTTTCACCCTGTCAAAGCAATTGAATACCGAACACCCTAGCCTAGGCCCCATCTTTTTTGCCGGCCCAAACAAATGGTCAACCCGCTCTATGCAACTTCAATGCAATGAGCAAGATTACATCTGTTCCTTTGCAGAACTCTTAAACCCTGTTCGCAAGCTGACCTTCTACTGGATGACTCATTATTCTTCCATCAACCCCCAAGCCCAAAACCAGAATGTCACAGCTATCTGAAATGCACCATGCAACTACTGACTGCAAAGTCTGAATAAACTCACAAAACCCCACTTACGTGTAGATTTATATAAATCCTTAAGCTTATTTCATGTTTTTCTATGTGTGATAAAAACCTCCATATATTACACGGCCACAGTAGTGGCCGGGTAGTTATGGTTAAGTTGCTTTTTCCATAGGAAAAGCACTTTTTAGGCGGCTTATAACTCCGCTCCCCCTGGACGAATCCTCACCACACTTTGCAAAAAAAAGTATATGGCCCACTCTGAATTTGTTTGCAAACTTTGGTGAGGTTTGGTCCATGGGGACAAAGTTATAGGGGGGGGTCTCAAAACATCTTTTTTTCCATAGACCTAATGGGGGAAAAAACTTTGCGCACGGCTACAGTGGAAACAGATGGATGGATTTTCACCAAATTTGTATCATGAGCAGCGGTTTGGTCCCAAAAGTGTGCTTTTGTAAATTTGGTGAAAATCCGTCCAGTAGTTTTCTTTAAAACAATCAAAAAGTAGGTCTAAAAAAATTAGTGATATCTATGTCCGCTCCGCGGAGACCCTTCCCTGTTCGCTCCGTGGTCAGGACACCGATTGGCTAATGGGTTTGCGTCATGTCTGCGGACACGCGACATGTCCGTTGATTTGCTGGAGTGAGGCGTGATGTGCGTCAGATTGTTCCGATGCCCCGCCATCTTGGATCCGCCGACAGCGCGGCAGCAAACAGAGGCAAAATGCAGTTTTGGGGAGTGTTTTGGTTTGCAAGAGTGCTTGGGGAGGTTCAGGGAGGAAGAGATGGGTGAAATACTGTATTTGTTTAGGTGGCAGGTGTACTGATGTATTAGCCATGCCCGCGCTGTCCGGGATGTTCGTATTCCCGTCCGTGCTGTGCGCAGGCACGTTGAAACTGTTCTAAGGGCGTGGTGTCAGCGGACTTTAAACTTGAGTATATGCCGCAGTTAAAGTTTTTCAATCTATGGGTGTCATCCTGAGTTATAAATCACCATGGTTGTGATATGCTGTGGTGGTTGTGGCCAGGGCCTAGAGTCTTGGGTGCATGGCCGCAGGCCGTAGGCTGTAGGCCATACACCCAAAACTCTAGGCCCTGGCCACAACCACCACAGCATATCACACCTATAGATCACACATATAGAATTGAATATCTATTAGGTGGTTGTGGGCAGGGCCTAGTGTCTTGGGTGCAAATTGAGTATATGCCGCAGTTAAAATGTTTTATTCTATGGGTGTGATAATGAGTTATAAGCCACCATGGGTGTGATATGCTGCAGTGGTTGTGACCAGGGCCTAGAGTCATGGGTGCATGGCCACAGGCCATATACCCAAGACTCTATGCCCTGGCCACAACCGCTGCAGCATATCACACCCATAGATACACCCATAGAATTGAATATCTATCAGGTGGTTGTGGGCAGGGCTTGAGTCTTGGGTGTATGGCCAAAGGCCATGCACCCAAGACCGAAGTTATAAGTACTGAAGTTATAAGCCACAATGGGTGTGATATGCTGCGTTGGTTGTGGCCAAGACCAAAGTTATAAGCACTTACGTTATAAGCCACCATGGGTTTCAAATAGTGTTCTGGTTGTGGGCAGGACGTAGAGTCTTGGATGCATTGCCGAAGGCCACGCACCCAAGACCAAAATTATAAGTACTGAAGTTATAAAGTAGCATGGGTGTGATATGGTGCAGTGGTTGTGGTTGTGATATGCTGCGGTGGTTGTAGCCAGGGCTTATAGTCTTGGGTGCTTGGCCGCAGGCCGTAGGCTGTAGGCTATCCCCCAAGACTCTAGGCCCTGACCACAACCACTACACCATATCACAGCCATAGATCACACCTATAGATTCGAATATCTATCAAATGTTTGAAATTATACTTACTGTTTCATTTGTTGAGATTCAATATATTTTTTACATGAGTTTGGTACCTGGATGAAATATTCTTTTTCAATTTCTCTGAGAAAACAGCATGTTAGTGTATGTATCTATAGAGACTTATTACATTGCATAATAGACATTTCAGCTTTTTTTTGGACCCTCATATTTGGTTTACAAACCAGTGTACTGAGCATTTTGCTCAGTTTCTGTGTTTGTTTTTCAAATCATTGGGTTTGTGGGAAAAATAAATCCTTGTCGGATTAAAAAATACTTTTTTTTGTTATGCTACAGTCTATTTGTTTGTTTCCTTTCAGTGTTCACTTGTTGTTTCTGGTTAATGTTCTATCTGTTGGATTGTTGCAGATTTCTGAAGCATTTAGATACCTGTTGGCGTATTCTAACTGTCTATTCTTTCTTACAATTAATTTAGTGATATTCATTTATCTGTTTGATTGTTATAGGATCTTGGGCCAGTTAGATACCTGTTGGAGTATTCCAACTGTTTATGGTTTTTATTTGAATTTTTGTTAATGTTGAAGTACAGATTAGTTATTAAATTTTGGTTTTAAGAAGATTAAATAAGCGTTTGTAAGATTTGCAGCTAATCTCTGCTTTAGAGTAATGGTACTATCATTACATTTGAACCATCCACATTTCTTTTTAATATATGCAGTTGTAGTGACCTGCATTGGTTGTGGCTCCTGCGTGGTAGATTATACCTATTGTTGTGAAGGTTTTCTTACCAAGTGATACTTGACCGTGTGTGAATCCAGTCAGCTTGCAGTTGTTTTTGGTACCATCTGCATTGTAACGTAGAAGCATTAGTATTACGTAGTTACTATGTGTTTGTATTAGTAAGGTGGAGCGATTATCTGAATTGCCGGTAGTACATAATCTGCCATGGTTTGCATTTTGTATAAGTTGCTGAAATGGAATGGATTCACAATTAGGTATGGATACATTCACGAAGCGCTCATTAGGGATTTGCTCTTGTATCACATTGTTGCAGAGAGTGCTTGTATGTTTCCACATGTATGAAATCTGGAAGATTTCATTTATAGGTATGTTTTTGTTTTCCAGTACTTGTAGTAATTAGAAATTCTTGTGGATCTTCTTGTGAGTTTATAGTGAATTTCACCATTCCAGCACAGTAGTCCAATTCTTGTCTTATTCCGTGAACACTATACGTGTTGTCAGGATTGTTTGTTGCGTTTCTATGAAGGACTAACATTTGCAAACACAATTGGTCTGTACTGTGTAAGTAAATGTTGTCAACAATTGTTGGCATTTGAAATGGAATATTCATTGCTACATTTGCATAACAACGTACACCAGTTATATTTGAAAACTTGAATGGACCAGATAGTTCTGTGTCCAAGTTATGCTTTTGGAGTGTGTCTTGCTTCTTTGAAGAAGTACCTGAGTTTCTTTGACTAATAGGTTCTTCTTTGTTTTTTATTTTTACTTTTAGATTTGTATAGCGCACTACAACCCATCGGCAATGAGGCGCTGTAAGAACATGAAAGTAGGCTTGCTTCGGGGTTACAGGTGAGCGGCCCCAGTTTGATACAGTTGCTTAGTTAGCTATCTTTGGTTATGGTAATTGATGAAGTATTAGCTCCTTTTACTCTCTTTGGAGGATTTGCAGTCAGATTCTGTTGCATTTCAGTTTGAATTAGTTTTCTTTTACAACGTTTTCCTTTTTGTGGAACAGGATATGCTTTTAGGTGGGTGGTGTATAGTGAACGTAGTCTATTGTATTCTAGAATGCAAGGAACACCAGCGTTGAATTTACTTGCATCAAAGTTGATTAGAAATAGACCGTCAAGTGTACGTAAGCATGATAGTGCTACGTAGGTCATGCCTTCTTTAAAGACTGTGTTACCAATATCTATCAATCCTTTGTCTAGGGTAAGACCATGGGATTTATGAATGGTGACTGCATATGAAAGAGTTAGAGAAAATTGTTCTCTGCGTACATATATGTCTTTGAAGAGAAGGAATCGAGCTGTTGAGCGCTGTATCCTTTTTACTTCTGAAAGTTTGTTGAAGAGAATATTGACAAACTGAATGTTGTTGTCACGTGGGTATGTTTGAAAGCCAACAACTGTATCCAGTGCTCCATTAACTAGGCCTTGCTCCACATCAAGGTTTCGTTTAAGCATTACTCTACAGTGTAAGGATAATTTTAAAATTTTCTCCAACCCAGCTGTGTTGGAGATAGAATTTTCTAAGGTATTTAGTCTTGTTGTGGCTTGTTGACACATTGGTAGTTTCATACCATGTACGTCCAGTTTGCCTGTGGAGCAAATTTCAATTATTGGTTGCATTTCTTTTTTTAACATTGTTTCATTGAATTTGGAACAGCTTGCAAGAGTTGGCATTAAGGCCATACAATTGACATTTGTGTGCGCTAATTGTTCCATAACATCAGTAGCACAAGAGTTATCGCCATAAAGTGCATGGATGTGCCGGGTTTTTAATATTGCTTGTGCTTCTTGAGATAGTACACCAACTCTAATACTTTTTAAAATTTTGGCGTAGGTGAGGTCTGAAGATTGGTGCATGTTTTGTGTTAATTCTTTGTATTGGAAATGTTGCCAAAGGTTGACATTTCCTATGTTGCCAACAGTTTATGGCAGAGTTTGTGTCCTAAGGTTTTAAAAATAGGTTCACCTTTCAATGGTGTCAATTGAAGAAGATCTCTGAAAACAATAATGTGTTTTCCTCCAAAGAGTTCTTCGTAGTTTGTTTTAACCCCTTAATTGCCATGGGTATTTCTCCCCAGTGCAAGGGCCTTTTTTGGTGATTTCGGTATGTGGCCATTCAATGGCTTGTAACTTTTTTGTTACATGAGGTACCTCGACCAAATTTGGCTACTTTTTTTCCCACATGTAGGCGGTTGTAACGCCACCCAGGAATCCTAGGTTGCTGTAGAGGAGTGAGAGTAAATAAGCAAAAAGTGCGAAAATGTTGGGTTTTTTCAAAAAATGCCAATAAAATGATGTACGAAGAAGCCTGTGGTTTTTTCCTTGTAAGAGCTAGGAACGAATGGTTTGCTGTGCTGAATTCCCCAATTCAGTGGCTTTCAAGAACAGGTTGAGTGGAAACAAAAACAAATTATTTTGATGTGGTTATCAACCGTTTTGTGAGAGGTAGGTGATTTTGGCCATTTTTGCCAATTGGACATGCATGGACGGAATGGAAGAAAAGGGTAGGAAAGCCGAATTGGAGGACAGAAAGGCAAGTATTTCTGAAAAGTAAACAAAATTCCAAGTTTCGGAAGGGGTGATTTGCGTAGGTCAGGCAACAACTAGGTAGGGGAAACTGCCATAGATTGGGGGAAAAGCGAGAACATGACAGAAAAAAAGGTATGTGTTGGACATGGTTGGCTTGGTACGGCAATGGCTTCTATGAATTTTGAGAAAAGCAATGCTCCACTACATTCCCCCGACTCTTGCAGTTAGGAGAGCACACATTTTTTGTAGTGTTTTACAAAACAAGCAATACCACAAGCCAAACACTGAGCCATGGTACACAGGAGTTTTACGCTCACGGCCTGAACAGACACACTTAGCATGTGTAAATCGGGGAAACCAATGTGGTGAGGAATGGCAAGCATACATTTTCTGAAAGAGCACAGGCAGACCTTTTCAAGGGTAGGTGACTTGTGCAGGTTTCAAAAGAGTATGGTGCCTAAAGCAGCGACTAAATGTAGGTCACATTTGGGAAATGAAAGGGTTGTGTGACAAAGGGCACCAGCAAATGTGTCAAAACGTTATGAAAACCACACAAACACAACACATGGCCTACCGTCCCGCGTTCCCACAGGTGTCACAATGAAAACGGTACCTCAGATGTGTGGGTGCACCTACCTGGCCGCCAAGGGGAAAGCCTAAAACACAAGTAACCCCAAGTTTGTTTTCAGACCGGAATTTGAGACGCTCTGCCGACCGGCACAACATACAGATATGGGCCTTGGGTGTCCAAGCCACTGGGGAAAACAGGGAACCCCATGCATTTCTGAAAAGAGGACACCCGTGGGAATCTGCAGAGGTATGATATGCCCAAATTGCCCCAGAATTTATTACCCGGACACCCCCGCAAAGTCCGAAATGTGGGAAAAAAAATGCATTTTCCGCACATTTCGCTCGGCGCACCCATTGAAACATGCCCCCAACAACACATGGCCTACCGTCCCGCATTTCCACAGGTGTCCCGATGAAAACGGTACCTCACATGTGTGGGTGCACCTACCTGATCGCGAAGGAATAAGGCTAAACCACTGCTATCACCCCCAAAGGGTTTGGGGAGCCAACCTCCAGATTTAGGCCTGGGGTGTTGCAGCCACCAAGAAAAACAGGGACCCCCCATGCATTTCCAAAAAGAAGACACCCATGGGAATCCGCACAGGTATGATTTGCGCAAATCGCCCCAGAATTTATTACCGAGACACCCCCGCAAAGTCCGAAATGTGGGAAAATAAACGCATTTTCCGCACATTTTGCTCGGCTCACCCATCGAAACACGCCCCCAACAACACATGGCCTACCGTCCCGCATTCCCACAGGTGTCCCTATGATAACGGTACCTCACATGTGTGGGTGCACCTACCTGGCCGCCAAGGGGAAAGCCTAAAACGCAAGTAACCCCAAGTCTGTTTTCAGACCGGAATTTCAGACTCTCTGCCGACCGGCACAAGGTACAGATATGGGCCTCGGGTGTCCAAGCCACCAAGGAAAACAGGGTACCACATGCATTTCCAAAAAGAGGACACCCGTGGGAATCTGCAGAGGTATGATTTGCGCCAATCGCCCCAGAATTTATTACCCAGACACCCCCGCAAAGTCCGAAATGTGGGGAAAAAAAACATATTTTCCGCACATTTTGCTCGGCTCACGCATCGAAACACGCCCCCAACAATACATGGCCTACCGTCCCGCGTTCCCACAGGTGTCCTGATGAAAACGGTACCTCACATGTGTGGGTGCACCTACCGGGGGCGTAAAAGGAAAAGGGTAACCCACTGGGAACCCCAAGCCTTTCGCCACTGCCCATTTTGTTCATGTGGGCAACCTACAGATTTGGGCCTAGGGTGTCGAAGTCAGCAAAGAAAACAGGGAACCCCATGCATTTCCCAAAAGAGGACACCCGTGGGAACCCACACATGGCAAAATTGGAGGGGCGGCCCTTCTCATGTAGCCCTCCCCAGGGGCAGATAATGGGGGGGGCTGTCCTGCACTCCTCCCTGGGCTCAGGCGCCCGTTTCTAGGAGCAGATATCTGGTCCCTGGGAGGGCTGCATGAAATGGCACCCACTCCATTGCGGCTGGGGGGGGAGGGGGTCAAAGCCCTATCCCATTAGAAACTTCCCAGACCCTTTGGGGTGCCCCAGAGCCCCCCTAAAAAGCGTTCCACCATTTTCCATTTTTTCCTTTGTTTACGAAACTTGCCTTGGTGCAGAGGGGCACATTGGTGTGCCAATCTGGCCCCGGGGTGCCCAAACCTTACTGCCACACCCACTGGGGGGCCTGTCCCACCATTTCTGGGGCCCTCTCCCCCTCACACCAAATGGGTGGCAGGGGCACCTCATGCAGGCCTCCCTGGGCCTCCTACAAACGGCTGGGTGAGGTACACCCCACCTCCATTTGGGGTCAGGGGGAGAGGGCCCCAAAAATAGTGGTACAGGCCCCCCAATGCATGGGGCAGTAGGGTTTGGGCACCCTGGGGGCAGATTGGCACACCTATGTGCCCATCTGCGCCAAGCAAAGTTGGGTAAACAAATAAAATAATACAAAATCGTAGGCTGCTTTTTAGGGGGGGCTGAGGGCCACCCTAAATTGGCAGCGAATGTTATACTGCAACAGGAGGTGGCACTCAACCCCCCACCCCAAATAGAGGGCCCCACCTCATGCAACCCTCCCTGGGGGCAGATATCTGCTCCTAGGAAGGGGCATCTGACCCCAGGGAGGGATGCATGAGGTGGGGCCCCCCTCTCTGATGCCAGGGAGGGATGCATGGGGTGGGGCCCACCATTTGGGGTGGGGGGGAGAGGGCCATCCCCCATTATAGTAGAACATTTTCCGGCAAAGTAGGGTGCCCCTCAGCCCCCCCTAAAAGCAGTCTGCAATTTTGTATTCTTCTCTTTGTTTACCCATCTGCCCCCAGGGTGCCCAAACCCTACTGCCCCATCTATTGGGGGGCCTGCCCCACCTTTTGTGGTGGCCCTCTCCTCACCCACACCGAACGGAGGGGGGGACATCATGCAGCCCTTCCTAGGAGGCTCAGGGAGGGCTGCATGAGGTGTCCCCCCCAGCCATTTGGGGTGGGGGGGAGAGGGCCACCACAAAAGGTGGGGCAGGACTCCCAATAGATGGGGCAATAGGGTTTGGGCACCCTGGGGCCAGATTGGCACACTAATGTGGCCATCTGCGCCAAGCGAAGTTGGGTAAACAAAGAAAATAATACAAAATCGTAGGCTGCTTTTTAGGGGGGCTGAGGGGCACCCTAAATTGGCAGCGAATGTTGTACTACAACGGGGGTGGCACTCCCCCCCCACCCCAAATGGAGGTCCCCACCTCATGCATCCCTCCCTTGCATCAGATAGGGGAGGCCCCACCTCATGCATCCCTCCCTGGGGTAAGATGCCCCTTCCTAGGAGCAGATATCTGCCCCCAGGGAGGGTTGCATGAGGTGGGGCCATTTGGGGTGGAGGGGGGTAAGTGCCACCACCCGTTGCAGTACAACATTCGCTGCCAATTTAGGGTGCCCCTCAGCCCCCCCTAAAATGCAGCCTATGATTTTGGATTTTTTTGTTTTTGTTTACCCAAGTTCGCTTGGCGCAGATGGACACATTAGTATGCCAATCTGCCCCCAGGGTGCCCAAACCCTACTGCCCCATCTATTGGGGGTCCTGCCCCACCTTTTGTGGTGGCCCTCTCCTCACCCACACCGAACGGAGGGGGGGGCACATCATGCAGTCCTTCCTAGGAGGCTCATGCATCCCTCCCTGGCGTCAGATCGGGGAGGCCCCACCTCATGTATCCCTCCCTGGGGTCAGATGCCCCTTCCTAGGAGCAGATATCTGCCCCCAGGGAGGGTTACAAGGGGTGCCCCCCATTCTACTTCGGTTGGGGGGAGGGCCACCCTCCCTTTAAATCAGTAAAAAATCCATGTTGGCTAGTGGCCCCCCACCCTCTCTCCACCCTCACTCCTACCCCCAACCCCTTTTCCCATCATTTTCTTTTTTTTACATTCCCTGGGGGCAGATGGTCAGCCATCTGCCCCCAGGGTTCATGTGCATGTGCCCCCATGCTTTGGGGCCGGGGGGGAGAGGGCTGCTTACTTGAAGCAGCCCCCCTCCCCCCAACTCACAAACAAATCAATGGTGGTCCAGTGAGTTGCTGGTCACGGATCAGTGCTCTGCACTGATCCGTGACCAGCAATGCGTCATATCAGTGGTGTCCTTGGAAAGGGGAGAACCTCCCCTTTCCAGGGACACCGCTTTTTGTCATAGTGGGCCCCAGGGCCCCAAACCCCCTCCAAACTCCCCCATCCCTCGATTTATTTATTTATTTATTTGTTTTCACCCCAGGGGGCAGTGATCATCTGCCCCCAGGGGTCTCTGGTGCTGTGGCCCCATGCTTTGGGGCCACGGGGGAAGGGAGCTGCTCACCTAGTAAGCACCCCTCCCTCCCCCACATCACAAACGGATCTGTATTGATCTGGTGGTATTGCTGCCCACGGATCGCGCGCCCTGCGCCCGATTCGCAGACAGAAATGACACACAATGGGTATCGTTGGAAAGGGGAGGATCTCCCCTTTCCAACGATACCCACCTCGATCTCCGGCTTGAAATACAGCCAGAGATCAAGGCGTAACAAGAAGGTCTCTTACCTTCTCTCTTCCCCGTAGCAGCCGAAAATGGCTGCTGTGGGGAATTTACTTTCAGTTTCACGCCAACGTGCGTTATGCTCGCCGACGTGAAACTGAAGGTAATCCAGCCCCCTGGCAGTGAGGGGGGACCTCACTCACATAGCCCGGGGGTTGGATTACAGTTTTGGTCTATCCATGTGTTGCAGGGATTGAGCAAAACAGAGTGCCTAAACCGACGAGCCGGCTCGTCGGTGGCAACCTGGAGCGCTTGCCACCGATAAGCCGGCTCGTCGGTGGCACTTAAGGGGTTAAGTACTTCTTTCAATCTGAGGTGAATCAAAGCCAACATTAGGTTGGAGACCATGCTCACTTCATCTATTCGTAGCATTTTCATTTGTTTTCATACTCTGTGTAGTTCCATTGCAGCTTCTGTAGAAAGTTTGTAATAGTCTAATTTATTTTGGTGTTCTACTGGAAGGAGAAGTAATCGGTGTAAAGTGACACCACCTATGTTGTAGGCAGCTAAACCTGTGGGGGCAGTTACAACAGCTGGCAGTTTGTTGTTTGTCAATTGCTGAAGCAACTTGCTGATGATTTTGATTAAGAATGTTTTCCCTGATCCAGCTTCACCACTGACGTATAGCAGTATAGGTTTGTAATTTTGGCAGGTACATTCTTTATTTTCGTGTTGTACACCATGTGCAATTTCTTTTATTACTTCTTCAAAAATTGTGCGCTGGTCTTTGTTAAGTTTTGATTGTAGTACAGTTAAGTCTTCTGTATCTTCTTCATAGTGACACATGGTGTTTTCTACTTCTGTCATAGCTAATTCTGCCTCATTTATTATTAGTGGCTATCCCAGTGGTTCTTGGCTTCCTGTTACAGAAGGTTGACTACTGTCGTAAGTGTCCTTATCTAGTTGGGCCTGGAGTTCTTCTTCGTGTTGCTGTTCATTTTGCAACATTGTTTTGTACTGCATAAAGTTCACATCGGTGATAGTGCTTTCATTTGCTTTGAAAGCGTCTTCATAGCAGTCATAGTTATCTAGTATCTCTTCTTCTTTTCTCCATGCTTTTAAAAAGTTGTAGCAGGGACATGTGATATAGTTCTTTCTATTGAGGAGTTTTTAATGACAATTTGATATGATTAATTAAGCTTCGTTTGGTAAGTTTCACTAAGCTGCCTTCACAATCTGTCACTCTATATCTACCTTTGTTTTCATTGGGTTTTATATTATTTCTGTATGCAAAGTTTTGGGCTATGTGGTATAGACACATGTTTTTCAAAGTGGTACCCCTGTTCGGGTAGTATGTTTCTAGTAAATTGTTTTTCAAAATGTCTTGGCTGTTGGGATCCTTTATGGCTATTGTTTCTATGTGATCATATGATTTGGGAACTCTTTTTCTAGATATAGCAGGACCAAGACTTAGCCATACTATATTTTCCTATTTTCCATACAAAGCAGTTCCGGTTAAACGATCTGCAGCTTCGTAGGCGCCACATTCTCTATGAGAGAGCATTTTTATGCCTAAACTGTAAAGTATCTGAGATAGTGTTTTGTCTGATGATAGGTCATTTCAGAGGTCTTGAAGCTCTGTCTTTTCTGCTTTTGTTAAATTGGCTGTAACATATTGTGCAACTGCAGTGGAATTGTCTGCAATGTTCTGCACATCTATGTTTGCATTCCATAAGAGGGCAATGATTGCATTGTAATCATTGATATATTTTGATTCTTCTGTTCTTTTTATGTAATACGTGTTCTTAGGTGATTTACCTTTAACACTATGTCTAACTGAAGACATGAAGTTGTTCACTTCACCTGTTTCTATAACTGGTCTAGGGAAACCAAAGCAGCATTTGGTGCAGTATTTCCCTTTGTTTTTGTATTTGCGACGACAATATTTGCCACATTTGTGTCTTTGAAATTGTACAATTTGTGCATGAAGGTCACTATGTCTCGTTTGTGAAGGGATGTCACAAGTGACATTTATTTGGATGAATTGCAAAACAGTGGCATCACTGTCCTTACCAGATTTAGGAGCATCTTTAATCCATAAAAGCATGTGGATATGTGGTGCTCCTCTGGCTTGGTATTCTTTTCTCCAAAAGAAGTGTTGCACTTCTCTGAGGGGAGGAACAGTTTTATTACAAATAAAGTGTAGCATAGCAATGAAATGATGGTGAAAATATCTTGAAACATTAACAGGATCTAGAGAGCAAAGTTCTCCAGGTGTTAGTATATCTATGTTTGTTTTGTTTTTGTTTGATTTGCGTAGGAAATCTTTGAAATTGTACAATTTGTGCATGAAGGTCACTATGTCTCGTTTGTGAAGGGATGTCACAAGTGACATTTATTTGGATGAATTGCAAAACAGTGGCATCACTGTCCTTACCAGATTTAGGAGCATCTTTAATCCATAAAAGCATGTGGATATGTGGTGCTCCTCTGGCTTGGTATTCTTTTCTCCAAAAGAAGTGTTGCACTTCTCTGAGGGGAGGAACAGTTTTATTACAAATAAAGTGTAGCATAGCAATGAAATGATGGTGAAAATATCTTGAAACATTAACAGGATCTAGAGAGCAAAGTTCTCCAGGTGTTAGTATATCTATGTTTGTTTTGTTTTTGTTTGATTTGCGTAGGAAATCATGTAAATCTTCCCATGCATATTCTGCACAACTTAATGTAACAAACCAAGTGGGTGGTCTAAGGTTTCTGACCATGCAACTTACATCTCCGTGACGTTGGAACCAGTATTCTTTTGTACCACGCATGTTTGCAAACAGATTTGCAATGCTTGATTGTAAAACCTCATCTTTTTCTTGCACTTTTTGTATTAACTACGTAGCTGACATATTTTGAAAGTGGATTCCCGATTTCAATATGTGTGCAACTCCGTAACATAGAGTTGCTAGTTCACTTTCAAGGAGTAGGTGGAATATGTATTCCACATTTTGTATAAATCTGGGATCTTCAGAATACATCCGTAATGAGCGGTATTCAGATGCTGTTATCTGAGTTGGTCTATCATCATACCTTCCTCGTTTGCCAGTAGGAAATAGTAGAGGAAAAGCATGTGCTTCTATGCTTTTTTCCCATATGCTCATTGATAATCCTTTGGTTTGTCGCATTTGGTACGTTTCTAGTACATCATCTATGCTGTCTTTAGAGTGCAATGGATAAATTGTATAATGGTCTAAAATAGTGGATACTGCAGCAGGATCCAGAAGTTCAAATTGACCAGTTTCTGGTGACTCTTGAATTATTTCTGTTGTTCCCCTTAAGTTTTCTTCAATTTGAATTTCTTTGTAGTACTCATTATTGTCTTTTAGATATTGCAAGGCTTGTCTAACTTTATGTAAGTCCACGAGTTGTTGCCAAATTTTTTTGTCTTTTGTTGGTACACCATTTACTAAGACAATTAAAGATTGCTCTATTGGACGTTGGACTCCTAGAGTGTGCACATTTTCTGTCAGATCTAATGGTAAATAAACTACTTTGCCACAAATGCCTTTTACCAATTCAGAGGGAGGTCATTTTGCTGTTTTTGGTTGAAGGCGTATTATTGCTTGAAACGGGTGTACTGTTTGAATTATGATGCTCTCATATAAATTGAGTTGTTGCAGGTGTTTTGGTAGTGGGAATAATTCAAAGTTATTTGTGATAGCACGTGAAGGAGTTTGGTTGTTGTCAAGTTTTGTAGTGCAGTAACTGCAAAGTATTAAGGGGTAATTTATTTCATATTTGTTTTCTGCTAAAAGGTAGAGAGCTAATTCAAACCATTTGGAATCTTCATTGTCTTCTATTTTGTATGTTACGTCTTTAGTTTTTGTGTTACTTTTGTAAAAAGTTCTGCGGCAACACACACACACATGGTTTGGTACTTCAGCGAATGTACTTTTAAATTTTATTATTTCTTTTTTGTATGTGTGTAGTAGAAGGTTGCCATGTGCAGAATTGTTGCTAGTCTGTTCTAAAGCTATTGCATTTTGTAAGTGGCTTTCACTTCCAAAATATTTTCTCTGGATACAGTCGATTTCTTCTTGTAGGTCTTTGGGTGTACCATGTAGAAGAGTGTTATTCAAATTGGCTAGTTCTAAAGCAGGACTTTTAGCATAGTACAGTTTATAGACTAGATTTCTTACAGTTGAATAATGTGTTGATATCATTTTGATATAATGGAAGGTGCTTTTGCAAATAGGTCCGGAAATGCAGGCTAATGAATGTCCTTGTAGTCCTGTGTATTTGCGCACTGGACAGGTATCCATATTTTGCAGTACTTTCATTTTGATTTTGTCTTTACCTTTCACATACTGATAGAGGAACTGGCGTAAAGATTTTAAAGATTTGTTGGGAATGTTACACATTGACATGGACGGCCATTTGTATACTGGACGTTCTGGTTCAGTCGAATGAAGAGGTCATTCTGCGTTTTCTGGGGATATTTTTGTAAACAGTGTTTCTTGTTCCATGATGGTATTATTAATTTTTTCATAACCTCGTCCGGATGGCAATTGTGTTTGTTTGGTTTTGTTTGTATGCTTCATCATTAAAATATGGTTCTGTGCTTGTGGTGTGACTCCATTCACCTCCACAGATATTTAAGAAGTTATTTTTGTTGACATTGCATTTGTTGAGAAGTTTTTTTTGTAGTTTAGTTGTTAGCGGTTTCATCCCGGATGGTTTCATCCCGTTTAAAACTAAAATAAATAACTTCCTTTTGAGAAGGATTGCACTGTCTACGAGAGCTTCTAGAATTAATTTTCCACGGTAGGTTTTATGGGTTGTGCATGATTTTGCTCCTGTTTTTATCAGATTCTGAAGGACTCTGTGGCGGAATATTTTTGCTAAAATACTTTTTTTGGTAACGTTACTTGCCACTACATCAAGATTTACAGGAGCAGTGTTAGCAGTAGTGGAAGCTGAATTTGTGTCAATCACTTTCTGTTTCATTTTACATTTTGATAGAGGATGCAAAGTTTCTGTACTAGAAGCTTGTTTTGTTAAATGATTGCATTAGCTGTTTTGTTTGAACGTGTTGTAAAAACTCTGGTAGAGATGGATGCTTATTTTGGACACTTTTATTTTCATTTGCTCTATTTCTGCGTTGCTTTCTACGGACTTGCTTTTTGGTAGGCATTCTTTGGGGTCTGTTGAAAAAAAAGAAGGTCTGGGTTGGGTTGCTTTGCAATGTATGTGTGCTGTGTGCATGAGTGTATGAGTTTGATGGGAAAGATGTATGTGGTGGTGTGTGAATGTACATTGGGCAGTTACAATGAATTGGGAAGACTATTCTTCTGTTTGTATGTTACTACACTGTGGTTCAGATGAGAGTAGAAAGTGAGGTAGTGGTGAGGAGCAGCATTAATAGTAAACGTAGTGGTATAAATTAAAACAGTTCTTTGTTTTGTAGTACTAATATTCTAAGGGTTGAGTATGTTATTTGTGTTCCAAAAAAATGGTGATTTGTGTGCCATTCTGTCTGCTAATTTCTGTTTAATAAATGCGGATTTGTGGGCAGAATGGTTCAGAAATTGATGTTTTTTTGGTGCGCAAATTACATCAATGAACCACACAGTGTCTTTGAGGAACAGTAAGAATATAAAGGTAGTATTGTGCGTAGTATTGCACATACTTTATTTTGTGGAATGAGCAGGTTTCTTCAGATATGTTGTTTGTAGTTTAGATGCTGCTGATTTTCAGGAGAGTGGTCTTCACTGCAATTGTAAAAGGAAGAAGTTAGTAATTGTGTGTGTTTATAGCACTGATGTTAATCTACACTTTGATTTTCATGTTTTTGTGGTAGTATTCTTGTTTGATATTTGAACATAGTGTATGCATGCATTTCATTTGACTATGTGCAATCTTTATATGTTAGTTGAACATGCTTCGCAAATTAGTAGAATTTTAAGTTCATGAAATTCACTTGATTTTTTACAGCTGTGTTCTAGATAGCAGAGATTTGGAAGTGATAGGTCATTGTAGTAGATGGGAAAAATTTGAATAATTTCATATTATAACCAGACATGCGAACAATCTGGAGCCCCAGAGAGGGAGATTTCACCACAGCAATCGGGAACATTTACTTTTCTCATAGGATTGCATTGGGATTAGCATTCATTTAGGCGGGAGACAGTAAAAAATGTTGACATTTTTCAATGAAAAATAGAGTCTTGCGCGTAAATCGGGAGGGTTGGCATGTATGTATAGGTTATGCGGGAGACAGTAAAAAGTAGTGTGATTAAATCGGGAGTGTTGGCATATATGTATTGGCTATGCAGATTTAATGGCATTACTTTGTTTATATGGAATCATAAGAGTTGTACATGTACTCTGTACATGTACTCTGAATAAAATATGCATACCTGTACTTTGTATTCATGCATGTGGATATGTATGGAGCTGAAAGTAGAAATCTTCGAGACGTGTACAGTAGTTTTTGTAGTAGGTGCTTTCCAATGATATGAGACTTGTATTCAGAGTGATCAACAGTACATTTGAAGGGCGGAACTCTGGTGATGGAGTTAGATGTAGAGGTCTTGGATGTGATTGGTGGATGGTTGTGTGACTGCTTAGCTGTAGCCAATGAGAGAATGGAACCGAGAGTGATGTGGAAAGGGTACAAGGGCTGGCTAAGAGATAGGTGCCGCGTGGACACCGCGGCTGTCCGTGGGTAGGGCGTGCCACATACGGGGTTTTCCAGCAAATTCAGCATGGAAAGGGGACTGTAGGGATCAGCCAATCAGATGTTGATGTTGTTGATTTGTCTAAAAAGAGAGTGTGTGTAGTGAAGATGGCAGAGGTGGAGAAAGTCAGGGTGTTGGTGCTCGGAGATATGTTTGTCCATGGTTTACAGGAGTATTCTCAATGCAGGCATGGGGCAAACAATTTCGATGTTAGAGGAGTGGAGGTGGTGTGGAGTTCTGTGACTGACTGCAATGTAGAGGCAATTCTCCAAGTTCTTAGAGATATGCGCAGGATGAACAGTCCCCATGTGGTAGTTTTGCACTATGGTGCTTTCCATTTGGGCTACGTGAGTTCCCCTACTTTGTTGGCAGATTTGGAACAGTTGGTTCAAGCAGTAATCAACATCATTCCAAATGCGAAAGTAATTTTTTCTGGATTAAATCCTAGGGCAAAATGGGACAACAGTTCTCTTTTTTGTCCTGATCAAAGCATTGCTTGGTGTGCAATCAATCGAGGCATGCGTGCTTTCATGCTAAGAGCTGGTATGTTTTTCTGTAACAACGAGAATATCGTTTCGAGCAATGCTGCTTATTTTGAAGCAGATGGTGTTTCTCTATCTTTTTTGGGAAATGCCATGTTCTTTTGGAATGTAAGGGTTGCTTTGGAACAGGTTATGTGAAGATTTTAGGAGTAAAGTAAGAAGAAAAATCCCCCCAAAAAATACAAAATAACAGGGGTCTGTCAGGCATCTGCAAAAAACCCAAAAAAATGGCTCTTTTCAGAGCCCACCTTAAAGGGGAAATGGGGAACACTATTTACATGTACATTCATCACGCTCAGATCTTCTACATGTCCGCGGACATGGCGGTAGTCTGCGGACAGCATGTATTACATACGGCATTCTGGGGTGGAGAGGCATGCAAATGAGAATGAGCGGAGCTAGGGATTGGTCAGTAAAGTTTGGTGGGTGTGTTGTGTAAGGAGAGATTTAGTGAGGACGTCTTTTTCCTGAGAGAAGAAGAGATAGCTATGGCTGTGTGTTTTCGAAAACAGATTATCTGGATTTTAGGAGACTCATGGATACATTGGTTGGAGGTGCATGCAGAACGTTGTGGTGTATCTGCAGATCTTGTATTCCCTCATGTGGAAGTGCACTGGCATGGAGTAAACTGGCTGGACTTGGTACCTCTCTGTGCTACTTTACAGACAGAGCGTCATCCTGACATAATTATAATTCATTGTGGACGGAACAGTTTAGAACATGTGTCTGGAATTTCTTTGCAATTTGCAATGAAGAAGGACTTGAGAAGCTCATGGACATGTTTCCAAATTCCCAAGTACTTTTTTCTCGTATTGCGCAAAGACAAATGTCGCTACGTTCTTCCTCATTTGGTCCACAAATGAAGAAAGCGAGGCGCAATGTCAATAGGGCTGTTTGTGCCTTTCTAAGAGATGTTGGCATGTCCTCTTTTCACAATGAAAATATTATGTTTCATAGCACATTCATTTTTCGTAGAGATGGAGTCCATCTTACATATGCTGGCAATCAGATTTTTCTGAGAAATGTACAAAATGCATTGTGACCTTTTTTGGAATTATATTAATCTATTTTGCAGTAGATGTTGACGATTCCAAGTTTTTGAAACACACAAAAACACCACCAAAAGGCTCTTTACAGAGCCACCACTTACTCCCAGAGAAAAGTGCATTGGTTTTGCTAGGGCAGCACCCCAACATTTTTTCTGTACTAAGACTGTCCGCGGACGTTTAAAAAATGCGCAGGGACCTGCACTGTTTATTTGAAAGTTCTATTTTTAAACTGAGAAAGGAGGCTCTGAAAGGAGCCTTTTTTTATTTTTGTTGTTTTATCTTTTTTTGGCTTTTTTACACACGACCAGGAGAGGAGGGCAAAGGAGGGTAAGGAAGGGACACCAACCACGGGGATAAGAAAGGGCAGGTGGAGAGAGGAAGATGTTGGGTGGGCCTTATTTAGGTAGGTAGCAGGTCTTCTGGTGGTCCGTGACCGTAGTCTCAAAAGCACTTCGAAGACTCTCTCCCTGCAGAGTACTGCATCACAGTACATACACAATATTGTGACCCTGGAAAGGTAAGGGTCAACAGCATCGCAAATGACCTATGAAGCAGCTGGAGGGATGCGCTCTCCCACAGGAGTGTCTCTTGTGGTGAGAGGAGCAGAAACGGAGGATGCTGTGGAGGAACTCAACCTACTATCTTCATCACAAGGTACAACCTTGCGAATGTCCGCACAGTGGAACGAAGTTAGGTGTCGGTTCATGGATGTAGTACCAAAGCTGTATGAACCACGTCTCCCACGACTCAGCACTAATTTGCACTTGTTACAGGTGACCTTGTCCGCACGTGCTTTTGGTACATTACCATAAACGGTAAACAACGCCACACCCAAGACTCCTGGCGAGTGCTGGTAGTAGGGCGTTCCTCCACGTCATTCTCTTCATCCTCTTCATCCTCGTTCTCTACATCCTCACACGTTTTCCCCTCTGCAGGCCCTTGGGGAGGTGGTGGTGGTGGAGGGTTTGGGGATAGTGCTGAGGCTGGTGTAGCAATAGCAGCCATGGATGCCATAAGGGTTGATGAGGTAATCTGAGCTAGAGCACTAAAGGCAGCAAAAGTCAATCTGCAATAGCCGGGAGCACAATGAAGATCAGCTCTGGGGTGTGGCTTTTTATAGGGGTGGAGGGGTGCACCTCAAGAAAATATCGAACACTCAAAAGCGTTCAAAAAGTTACAAAAAATATGTGGAAAGCCAGGGCCATTGTCTAGGACATGTGAAATGGAGATTTTTTACTGTAAAATAATTTGGATTGTCTAAATAAGTTCTTTTAAAATGTTGGGCATCCGGACAGAGTCTGCAACTTAGGACACACGCTCAGCGTGGGTGTGGTCACATGATGATGTCGGGAACACGTCTGTGAAGGAAACAGGTGTCCACAGGACAGCAAATGTGCAGGAGCGGTCGTGCACATGCGCGCAGGTGTTCTACGGACAGTGTTCGGGTCCAGAAACTAAATAAAAGTGCGACACAAGTGAGATGGACAGTTAGGGACAGGTGCGATGTTTGCAGGACGTATGGGTATGGTGCGCATGTGTGTAGATGTTCTGCAGACTGTCGGCGATGTATAGTGTCCTTAGGACACCTCCATTTTGTTTGTATACGGACATCCCGGACACCGCGCCTGTTCTATGGACAGTTTCATCTTAGTTGTGAACGGTATGGACAGCTATAGTGTCCTTAGGACATCCACATTTTATTAATTACGGACAGGCAGGACAGGCACGCTGACCGCCGACATTTTAACTGCTTTAAAATAAAAATAAGATACAAAGATTATCATTACAAGAAATATACATTTTTTTTATTTAAATACATATACACTAATTATGAAAGAGAGGGGGAAGCAGAAACTGATACAAAAATAGGGGAATTAGGGGTTTGGGGAGGCTGGATGGGAGGGGATGAAGGGATGGAAATCTCATCAAAATGTTTTTTTTGTTGTTCACGGTTTGGGGATAGTTCACTGGGACGTGGAGAGGGGGCACAGGTATAGGTGGCACAATGGTACTTAATTTTGTCTTTGATGTGATCCTCCACTAACTGTTTCAAACTATTGAAATTTTCCTTAAGAATATCTACATTCTGTTCAATGTGTTCGAGAGTCTTTTCCATTGTGTCTTTTGAAGTACCATTTTCAATCTTTGTATGGTCTGTAAAAAATAAACATATATATGTTAAGTACACATTAGGTAATGATTATGAATTTCCTTATATAGACAAGTGTCTACCATTATTATCACTCTCTTCAGACATTTCCTCATGTGGAAAATCTTGTTCCAGCCACTCCAAAGTACTGCACATTTCTGTGTGAAAAACAAAAATATATTAATTATACTGTACCTCACACACAAAGTAGAGCAATATATACAAAAAATGAAGTTTACTTACTAGTTTCTGGAAAGTTACATTCGTTGTGTTGTGTAGGTCTACTGTTGCTTCCAGCTCTGCAGTTTCTGTGAGGTAATTATGTTGGAGGTATATCTTTTTTGCTATGGTATACTCCATGTTATTACATATCGTATTTCAATGGTTGGTTGATGTGTTAAATATGTAGGTTCCACTGCTTACTTATTAATATATATAATGTGTATATGTGCTGCTTTTTCAACTTGCGTAGTGTTTATATGGTATGATAGAACCATTTCAAATACCCCCTGCTTATTTGGGTAGTGTTGATGTCATCCGTGACCATCTGCGGACATCAAAATCATTAGCGGGGTGTTCGGTATGCTCTAAGTTAATTGTATATAAGGTAAGGGAACCTTAGTACACATCTGTCAAATTTACACTATGAAAATGTATATTCAGTAAATAAACTTTGTTAAAGAGATGTTATGGTTCATTTGCGCTACTAAAAACCTATGAAATTCAGTAAAAAAACTTTGTTTAAGGGACGTTATGGTTCCAAGTAAAACCGAAAAACCCCTGAAATTCGCCAGTTATGGTAAGCTAAGCAACCATAACTTGTGCCACCATTGTGCACTGCTAAGACTAACACCCAGGGCATCAAAGATGACATCACAAATGTCATTGAAGACATCACTGATGACATCACATGTGCATTTATTTTCATAAAAAATCTGTACACGGGATTCTTATAGTAATGTCCATCAAAAAGTGTGAAGGGTTATAGTAAGAAATTTCATGAGGTACATAGTGCATTAAGTAATGCATTGATACGAATACCATTCTATTATCAGGTTCTTTCCAGTATACTAAGCTACTCATGTAGAAAGATAGCCATTGTGTGCAACATATATGATGGATGTGCAATGTTATTAATGTTACCATGTTGAATAGTAAAATGATAAAGGCTCCTTATTACAGTTCTGTCTACTGGGCACCATTTAATAATCAGCTAATAAAACCCACTTACTTCATAATTGCATTATTCAAAACGAAACACAAATAACAACAACACATAGAAATATGAGCATATACAGGGAAAATGAAGTAAACAACAGTACTAACAGCCAATCTTCATACCCCAACTGATTAACTTTATACACAGAAGTGATCGCTGTGCTTCAAACCTACTAATTGGCTATGTATACATGTCATATAATGTGACTGGACCCTAAGGAGAGTAGTGTGCATACAATGAATACAAATATGAGCATATCCAGGAAATTAAAGTAATTAAAAAAGGCAGAACTATAAGAAAGTGTTCATACCCTTACTGATGATCTTTATACTCACAAACCAATGCTGTTTTCCAAACCTGTGTTTTCCCCTACGTATATGTTTCATATGCTCTCAGTGAAATCCAAGTGAATTACTGCAAGAACATATTTGAAAAATAACTCTACAGATATAGTACTTGAATATAAATAATGAGTTTATGATTTCTTAGTTCCTGACTCTTACTGATCTAGATATGTCAGTAAAGGAAAAAAGAGGGGGTCAGACATGTGATGTCATCAGTGATGTCATCAATGACATTTGTGATGTCATCTTTGATGTCCTGGGTGTTAGTCTTAGCAGTGCACAGTGGTGGCGCGAGTTATGGTTGCTTAGCTTACCATAACTGGCGAATATCAGGGGTTTTCGGTTTTACTTGGAACCATAACGTCCCTTAAACAAAGGTTTTTTACTGAATTTCATAGGTTTTTAGTAGCGCAACTTAACCATAACGCCCCTTTAGCAAAGTTTTTTTTACTGATATATATACATATCCCCATGTGTATGATTTATAAACGTTATTCCTTCTTTACTACGGGATCTCAGGACAGGCCCCACACCACATGCACATTGAAGCCCTTTTCCTGGCCATCAGTTTCCATGTACTTTCGAGCACCCTTGTAGATTATGTTCATGTTACATTTGCGGTTTTAACATTATATCTTTCAGTGATCGTGCAACTCTGATATGTATCAATTCTAGACAAACAGTAACACTAAAAAGTAACACATCCCACCCATAATTAACTACCCTGGATGCATATGACATTGCAACATAGGGGCCAGTTTGCTGCCTCTGCATGTCATTAATATGGCTCATGCAACATGACCCCTCGTAATCATAGGGACCCTTTCTGACCACCCCAACATTCCCCCCTTTAGTCAATACTTTAACTAACAAATCATAATCATCTTCTTTGTGAACTACCCTACAATATTCCCCTATGCCAGTCCCAATATGAGTATGCTCCTCCGTCGAACAACCCCATCTCGCCCCCACCATTTCCGCAATCTACCCGCTGCTCCACACAAACATGCCAATTTGGTGGAGGACACAGGACAACTTCAGTTTGATTACCCATATGGGATGAAGCAGTGTTGGCCCTAGGCTTGGACAGGGTTACAGTCATCATGGCAGCAGCTGTGGGTACCTTGGCACAGCAACATCATAAGAGCATTTGGCAGGAACAGAAAAGAATGAGAAACAAGACAACGGTAGGTAACATAATCTTTACAACAAGGCTCAAACAAGAAGGTACCAAAGAGAACAAGGAGTCAATCCATGAATCATTGGTAATCCCATCCTCAGTCTCCATGATTACTTTAAGTTCATGCAAGGCAGCAATGTTTCTCGTGAGGGTACCATTTTCTGCATCATTCAGAGGCACAAACGTGCAACAGGTACTCCCAACTTTAGCATACTCTACCTTCCATTGCTGTGAGGAGATCGAGAATATATCGGTTTTGCAAAGTAATGAGCCTGAGTGCCTGCGATTCTTCCCTGATGGCACTGAACACTGACTCAAAAGTGTTCACCTGGAGCCATTTGGCATTAGCCGTTGCTTGGGTGCCAGGTGCCAGGAGGGAGGCGAAGAAGGTCTTGATGTGGGCAAACAGCCAGTATCGATCGGGAATGTCCGCTAAAGCCTATAATGATGCAGCTGAAAGGTAGTTAGATATTCTTCTATGTTGCAATTGTTTGTGATTTTCGCTGTCAAGCATAGTCTTTGATTTATCCATATAAGGTGATGAAAGGGATGCAATGGGTACAGGGGACAAAGGGGCACACAGGTTTAACTTGGGGCTTTGGTCGGGCCGAAATCAGGTCTTCCTCTGGAATTATGAGAGCAGGCACATGAAGTGTAGAGAGACTGCACACACCTCACCAGGCTGGAGGCAACTGCCTATCCACATACTGTTGCAGGTCCAAATGATATCTATAAGGGCAGCCATATCTCCAGCCAGATGTCTGATGCGAAGCGTGAGGCTGCAGTTTCTATTTGTGCCAACGGGCACCGTGCCATCACCCTTAAAGCACAAGGAAAAATGGATGTCTGTTTTTTCTGCCTCCTTGAGCCATGTCAGATACTGCAAATGATTTCTCCATACTGTCCCACATTCATAATTTATTCATGCCACCCCTTCTTCTGAGAATCCCCTCATTCCTCAAGATATTCAAATCTTCATCTCTTGCTCCCATCCATTTTTTTAAATAATGCCCCTTCAAACAACGTGATACAAGACACCCTGACAAATCTTATAACCAGCAACAAAGAACCCATGGAACTTACAACCAAACAGTTGCAGACAACCACAAAACAGGAATTAACACCGGACAAACAAATCCGAAATCAGCAATCCATGGAATCGAAGAAACCACACGAAATAGATAGCAATCCTCAGGAAATTGCTAATAATCAAGAACCAAAACACACAGCTGACCCTGTCGGCTTCAAGCCAACCTCAAACTGCCAACAAACTGAACGAACACAAGACTTAACTACAAAATCAGCAGCTCCAACACCAGACCAACAGAAGCAAAAAGAAAAAGCAAGATTAGCACGACTTGCGTGGCTTAAAACCCACAACTCCGTTAAATCCACCAGCACAGTGGAACCAACAACATCCAAAACAAGAAACAAACTGGCAAAACTATCACTGGACATTACCGAAATTGAGTCAATCATGACTACTGCAGAAAAAAGAAAAGAAGTATTTGGAGACCTAACAGAAGCAAATCAAATGCAATCAACATCAACACCATGTATCCCCTATGGAAACCAAAACAAGCAGATGAAAAAAGAACGGCAACCAGAATTGGATGAACGTAAAACTGTTCCATCACGATTCAACTATGACTCGGGTGAATCCTACTATACCCCAGACCCAATAATCAAGAACCAAAAACCAAAAGACCCCCAACAGAAAAACGACAACCACGAACAAGCTGAAGAAGATACACACCCAAGAATGCCAACAACAATGTTAGATTTGCAAAATATGCTCATCGCAACACTCTCCCAGTCGATGATCCCCTTCTTGAAACTACATGAAGATTTGAAAGATTCAATAAAAGATCAAGCGACCCTTCTAGCGCTAATCCATTCAAAACAGATACACATCGAACACTTTGTCTCGACAGTGGAATCAAGACTGACAATAGAAGCAGACGAGACACACCGGTGGCAACAAAGACTAGCTGAGATCGCAAGAGGAGACCGACAAGAGAAAACAAAACTTACAGGAGAACTATCACAGATGCTCAAAGAACACCATCACCAGCAAGCAACCAGACCAAACGACCAACGGCTACAAAGCCCGCCGTTTCTAAAATCATCACAATGTCCAACTCAGACACAACAACTACCTGAAACCACCTCGGATCTTGCCCAACAAATACCAAAAGAACCGAGTCAAAATATTACTAACAAAAAAACAAAAACCATTACCCCAAGCAACATAACAAAGAATCCAAATGAAAACTTTCAGATTTTCGAAAAAGAAAAAACAACAAATGAAATAAAATGCACCCAACAGAAAAATAACAAAAAACGGCAAACGGGCTCGCGAGCGTTTCTAAGAAATATAAACCAGAACACCCAAACTGCTCAACAATCAAAGAAGAAACTACCAGTTGCCAACGCACAAAGTATTCAAGTTCAGCTAGCCCAGACAAAACCCAAATTAGCGCAACCTATCCCACCACAATCGCCGATCGACGAGGAATTGCTCAACATGACCACCCATGAAGAACAACCATCACAAAACAATCAACAGTCTTCGCAACCAATAATCCAGACGAGTTACATAATAATCGACGAATACGCCTCAATCCTTGACCAACAATCGAAACAAAAACAAGACAACTCTACTGAACTCTCCCTAGAAGAAATCTCAATGATCTCAATGGAAAACATCTCAACAACCACAACCAGAGACGAAGCCTACGACCCCATCTCGTCGATCTCGATAACAACAACACCACAAGACTCCAGTCGACACAGCCAGATCCGACCAACATTTGTCAATCCACTACGACAAAATGAAATATATGAAATCCACATTGAAAATGCAAATAAAAACCTGGAACCGGTAATTCTAAATAGAACAAACCTACTAGGCCTTTTTGGCGTAATACCTCGCCTGAACAAACTCACAACAAAAGACATTGATCTGATAACCTTAAAGATGATCAGAACTTGGTCAAGATCGTCATAGAGCTCCCGGACCCCAATAACCAAGAACTCATCATATCAACACGAAGACAATTACACAAATTGGGCTTCTCATGCTGGGCCTCAACATTCACAAGAATACCAAGCAAACCAAAATATAAAGCAACAGCAAGTTACGAAGGAAAAAACATTGACCAAAGGAAACAAAAACAGGCAACTGACGATAGATACTCAAATCGTGCCTCAGAAGAAGCAGACTCAAACAGAAATAACAAACCCAACAGAACAAGCTTTGAAACTCCTTCATCAGACATTGCATCTATAGAAGACTCAATAAGAAGCCAACGGCCAGACAGAGATGCCCACGCAATTAGAAGAATCTATGACTTTGAAACCACCTTTTTAGAAACAGAATCTACAGAATACTCAATGAACTCAAACTCATAACAATTAACGAACTATGGATTTATGTGGTCACTGTGCTCGTGGAACACCAGAGGAAATCTACATCTATTCATGGACACAGACGCTGAACTAGAGCAATACCAATTCATATGCCTCCAAGAAACCTGGCTCAGCGATCCACCGGCATGCAATGGTTTTATCACATTCCTAAACCCAGCTATCGTACAAAAACAAGGAAGACCTGCTTCAGGCTTACTCACCCTAATCAAGATAAACCCTCACAGCACAGCAATACTCTCCGAGAACATAAACCCTTGGACTCAACTGACCACAATAATATGTACAAAAAACCAGCAAAAGCGAGAAGACAAAAACAATTCAACAATCCTAATCCTAAACCTCTATTGGAACCCACTAGCAATGTCAACAGATACGTTCCTAGACGGAGTTTTCATCTCAATCGATGAGGCCACAACTAAATATCCGTCATCGGAAATAATAATATGTGGCGATCTGAACATCAAGTTATATGATAAGAACGGTGGCCTCTTAAAGCACTCAGATTTATCGGCAAACGCAAAGAGATGGATAAAAGAAACCACGATACGCAACCTACTCCTTCTAAGTCAAGGGAACACTTCGAAATCCTATACACCAACATGGAGCAGAGGTTCATCCCATGCAATCATCGACTATATATTTCTATCTGAAAAACTTCACCAATCAGTTACAAACGTGCAGACGATATTAACAGACAGGAGCGACCACAATCAACTTACCGCCCACTCTGAAGCGACACTGGAAATAATAGAGTCAGCATTACCATCTCCTCTATTAGAACTAAACGGAACAACAACAAGACTGAGAATCCCACAAGCATCCTTAGCCTCATTACAGGAAAAATTCCTACAGGCAAGTCTGACAAATGCTCTAAAAATCGACTACGAATGGATCCTAGTTCCGTTCCGACAAACCAGTAAAAATCGCCCGCAGAAAGACCATCGACATTCCTACAACCAAGAAATTGCCGAAAGGAAAAAAGCCTTAAACCGAACAATAAGACAGTTAAAGAAAACTCCAGCTCTAGATACCTCAAACCAGATTAAAATTCTGAAAAACAACCATCGAAACTGGACTAAATCACAAAAAAGTCTCATTCAGCAAGCAGATGCAGAAAACATATTGAAAATCCACAAATCCCACAATACAAAAGAACTTTGGAACTTACTCAATGACAATCAACAAAAACAGCACAAGCTTACAGCTAATGTAACCCAAGAAAAATGGATAACGCACTTTACTACCATTTACGCACCACGAGAAACAGATCAACAGAATACACAGCCCACAACAGACCCAACATGGAAAGTACACGCAGAATTTGAAGATTTCATCCTCCTGATTAACAAACTCAATACTTCTAGAGCACCAGGCCCAGATGGACTATCCAATGCCATAATCAAAGAAGATCCTAACGCTTGGGCAAGCCTCCTATGTCACATCACAAAACTGATCAATAAACTGCACAGAATACCAAACTCCTGGAGAACAGCAGTAATTGTACCAATCCACAAACAAGGCCCTAGAGAAGACCCCCAAAACTTCCGACCGATCGCTCTGCTCGATCCGCTAGGAAAACTATTTGCAGCAGTACTTCTAAACCAACTCACCGCGTGGGCCATAAAAAACAATAAATTCTCGACCAGACAAACAGGATTCACGGCCAATGTTGGAACAAACCTCAACCTGATATTACTACAAGTAATTAAACATGAAGCTATCAACTCCAACTCGACAATCTACGCAGCATTTATTGACCTAGAAATGGCTTTTGACGCAATCTCACGCGAAAAACTATGGTCGAAACTTAGAACATGGAACTGTCCACCTGATATCCTAGAACCGATTATTCTGCTGTATTCAAAAACCACGATAAAAGTTAGATTGTCGTACAAGGAGCTACAACATCTGCCATTCCAACAGAAAATGGACTCAAACAAGGCTGTCCTCTCGCAGCGACACTCTACAACTTGTTCACTGCTGATATCGAAGAACATCTAAAATCACATAAAACCAATCCCCCCAAAATCAACTCGATCCCAGTCCCAGTCATGGCATACGCCGATGACATTGTGTTACTAGACAAAACACCGACTGGGTTACAAACGACACTGGCAGACCTAAGCCATTACATGAAAAAAAACGAACGATCAATACGGAAAAAACAAAGACAATGACTCTCACCAAACCACTAAAAAAAAGAACAAACCAGCGTATCTTTACGATCAACAATGCCGAAATAGAAAATGTTACTTCGTTCAAATACCTAGGGATCACAATAAACCAGTCAAAATCAGAAGAGCAGTGGATAGACAAAATCGAACAAACATCTCAAACTCTATCAAGACAAGGCTGCCTCCTTCACAGAAAATACGGCAAGTTCTCCTTCAAGCCAATTATCTCCTACTACAGACACAAGTACATTCCGATTCTGACCTACGGTACTGAAGCAATGTTGAACGCTCAGAGAGTCAACTGGACAAAATATGAAGCGGCTTTCTGGCGCAAAGTCCTTCGACTCCCGCAAACATTTCCAATGCCAAGAATACGCTATGAATTGGCAACTCAATCAATTGAATCAGTCGTACAATGGAAAAGACTAGATATTTTTCGCAAAATACTGACAGATGGGAAAACTCCAGCAATTCAAATACTGCGACATAAAGAAAACACCTTCAATACGACAATATTGCAAAAATGGAAAGATACAATGAGAAAAGAAATGGATAGTGAAAATATCACAGAAGAACTGCTTACACTTCGTCCACAACACGCAAAAACAAAACTGCTGCACAACGACTGGATAAAGACCATCCAACAAAAAAATACCTACAAACAGAATCTACATTGCACAAAAGACAATAGGAGAATCCACGAACCACCAGCCTACCTGCAAACCTTCCCAGACCAAACCATTCGAACAACATTTCTAAAAATTCGCCTAAACATTCTTCCTACAAAAGCATACCTATCTACAAAAAGACAGATCAAGCACGAAGACAACTACTGCAGGTTCTGCAAAGACCAAAAAATCGAGGAAACCATATTCCACCTCGTCATGGAATGTAACTCGCCTCACAACGCAAAGAATTTGGTGCTTTTTTTCAACTCTCATCGACACAAATGTGTACGCAAGAAAGATGGACCGCTCTCCTCAGCGGCCACAACAAGTACACTTACACAATTGCTCTCTTCCTATCTTCTATACTCGAAATAAACAAACAAAATTACAAAAGCCAATCCAACTCAAGCAAATGATGAAAAAGTTTTCAAATAAACTACAGCATCAAAAAAAAAAAAATAATGCCCCTTTCAAGGTAAACCCGGCTCTTGAACACAGCTAATATTTTTGTGATATGCCCGCTCAGCCATTAAGCAACTATCATCACTTGGTATGATTGATGCCGTAATTGACTGCTCTTTAAACTTCCCTCAAACCCTGCACAGGCCCAGGTGCACTAGACATGGTGCATCTGCTACCTCTGCCTTGCTCGGGATAAACACTCTAGGAACGCCAGAAGCATGGGGGATGAGAGAGAGCAGATGTAACAATATCTTGTGGATCTCTCTCTCCCCACCCTCCTCACATGGCTATAACATACGTTATCCACTGAAAACCATGTACATTCATTATGGGGTTTAATGTATCATCGTCATTATCAAAAAGATTATTATCATCATTTCCTTTTACTGTTAACATTTTCTCCTCGGATTTAAAAAGACTGGACACATTTAAATGCTCTGTATTAACACTAGTTGTCATCTTCAGGCATGATGACTCAAGGACCAAGAAAACCACAAAAAAACAAATTTTCACACAATTCACAATTTTAGATATTTCTTTCCATATACAAAAATGATTTAAATTCCTTTAAATTCCAGATCTCTTTTCTCACCCCTCTTTTCAATGAAACAAACAGTGACTCCTTAGGGCATAATTAACATTTATACCTGCTTCTGTGCCGGTGGAGGGCTGCCGATATGATATGATATAATAAGTCATTTATAGTGTGCCTGCACACAAGTGTTTCTAGGCAGGAAAGACAAGGGAGGGAAGACAGAGGGAGGACAAAACAAACAATCTTACTAGGCCTTGTGTTATTCAGATTGTGCAAGCTTGATAACAGAAAGAGCAGGGGGAGAGAGAGAAGGGGGAAGTGTCAGGGAGAGGGAAAGGGGAAGTGCAATTAGGGCAGCAATGCTCTGAGTAAGTGCAAGGAGATAGGGGACTGTAGAGTTACAGTTACAGCCCCAAAGTGCACGGTCAACCAGGAGGCAGTGTAGGGGTGACTTGTCGTGGAGGAGCCTGCTACCCAGTGAGACTCTGAGGGTAGCCAGTCAACCAGTCAGCGCAGCAGACAGTTAGGTCAACAGAGGAGAGAGAGAGAGAGAGAGAGAGAGAAAGCAAAAGCGAACAGGAAGGTCTTAAGCTGCTTCCAGAACTTCAGGTGGTCCGTCTGACATTTGAGAGGGGAGAGGAGTCTATACCAGAGGGAAGCACCAGCAGAGGAGAGAGATCTACCCTCCCACTCTGGAGAAGCATCTGACCCTCAGAGAGGTGGAGGTGGCTGAACTAATGGCTCGAGAAGGATGGTGCTTTGGAAGAGAGAGTTGGATGTGATGTGGTCCCCGGCCCCATAAAGCCTTGTGGATGATGCAGAGGGTCGTGAACTTGATCCTTGCAGCCACTGAGAGCCAGTGGAGAGATTTCAGAGTTTGAGAGATACAGTTCCTGGGCTTGAGGCCAAGGACAAGTCTCTGGATTAGTTGCAGAGGGCGGAGAGTAGAGGAAGGCAGATTGAGAAAGAAGCTGTTGCAGTAGTTCAGCCTAGAGAGGACCAGGGCTCTGGAGATAGTGAGCTTCTGGGGAAAGTGAGAAAAGGAAGAATACCTTTAAGGAGGTGCAACTTGTAGTGGGCCTTCTTTGCAAGGTCTGTGATGTGAATAGAGAAGGAGAGAGTGGAGTCAAAGATGACACCAAGGTTTGTTGCCTCACAGGAAGGCGAATGAAGAGGGCCAAAGGAGGGCGGCCAAAGTGAGAGAGGGAAAGTGGGAGCAGGGGTTCCAATGAGAAGGATCTCAGTCTTACTGGCATTAAGGCAGAGATCGTTAGAGGCGCACCAATCCTAAATCACAGATAGATTGTCAGGAATGAGCGAGAGAGGAGAAGAGGCTGAGGCGAGCCTGAAATAGAGCTGAGTGTCATCCGCATAATGCTGAAGGTTAGACGAGAAGGTTAATATAAGGTGGACCAAAGCAGCCAAGTAGACACTGAAGAGCCAGGGTGACAGGGGAACACCACATGTGGAGAGAGAGGGGGTGGAAAGAAAGGACCCGAGTTGGACCTGAAAGGGTCAATCCAGGAATAAGGAGGTCAACCACTCCGAAGCCTGATCTGTGAGGCCAAGGTTATCACAGAGTCGATTGATTAGGATGGCGTGATTGACAGGGCCGAAAGCAGAGGAAAGGTCAAGGAGGATGAGGGCAGAAGGAAGGCTTGAATCGAGATTAGTGAGCAGATATTCATGGGTATTCAGGAGAGCAGTTTCCGTGCCTCTGGCAGCTCTGAAGCAGACTGATGGTCATGGAGACAGCCAACAGATTCAGTGTGGAGAGTAAGCTGGGTGAAGTCCAACTTTTGCAGGAGTCTGGTCAGGAAAGGAGTGATAGAGATCGGTTGATAGATTTCCATACAGGTAGGATAGGCAGAAGGCGTTCTAAAGAGAGGATGCACAAGGGAGTGCTTGAGGAGAGAGGGGAAAGTACCTGTGGCAAAAAAATGATTGCAGAAATCGGCCAAGGCTGGTGCAAGGGGGTAAAGGTGGTCCTTGATGGTTCTGGAGGAGCAGGAGAGCATCTGTTTGGAAGACACTTTCACAGATCAGACTTATCCAGAAACCTTGCCAGGTGTAGTCAGAGAGAAAGAGGAGAAGGGAGGAGGAGAGGGAGGGAGGGCAAAGGGGAGCGAAGAGAGGTTGATGAAGAGGAGAGAGAGGACAGGATGTCCTGCGTTTTAGTGGTGAAGTGAGAAGCCAGAGCCTTACAGAGGGCCTGGGAGGAAACAGAAGAGGTGGAGACTGCAGAAGGATTGGCCAGCTCCTTGCAGATTTTAAAGAGTTTGGCCGTGTTGTTAGAGGGCGCAGAGATGCAGGCTTGGATGTGGGCTCTCTTCTTGGACAGGACAGGGTGGCAAGGTCGGAGTTATACCAAGAGTTGCACTTGGAGCTAGTATTCAGATGGATTCTTATGACAAGGGCAAGGATGTCCAGAGTGTTGGAGATAGAAAGATGCATGTTAGAGAGGGCTCAGAGTGTGGCTTAGCCGCAGGCGTAGGAAGAGCAGAGAAAGTAGCGGCAAAGGCATCCACTGACACACACTTCATGGGCGAATGACTGAGAAAGTAGGTGGCAGTGCTTGGGTGGACATAGCCTGGGGGACAGAGAGGGTCAAGTGAGAGGAGAGCAGAAAGTGATCAGTCCAGGATAGAGGAGTGGTAGAGGGTTTGAGAGGGGGATGGCTGAGGAGATGAGAACATCCAAGGTATGCCTGACTGAATTAGCCAATTTGTTTGAACATTTTTGTTCGATTGAAACATTCGCACATTTTTCACATGTGTAAATTGTCCTTCTATGAACTTTGCCCGCACACTTTTTAGAATACCGAACACGGAGAGCGGTGGTGGAGGGGGCGTTCCCCGCTCCCTGTGTTTGATATTTTTGGGCTTTGGGGCTTCAGGGGTGTCCCCCACTTCCTTAACATTGGAGACGGGGGACCGAAAAAATGCTAAAATGTACGTTTAAAATGCCTGCCCGAGCAGTCATATTGCAGTCAGTTTACCACAGACAAAACGAAAATGAACAAACAACCCAAATCCTGCCCGACAGAGTGGACCTCATTATGAGTTTGGAGGTAGCCATGCCGTTTTTAGCGGCATGGCTACCCCCAAACTCGGGTCCGGGTCCTGAAAAATGGGATTTACCGGGCTATTCCAACATTTGCGGGCCCGGTAAATCCCATTTTTGGGACCCAAACCCAGTATGCCCCCATTCCCATTTGAGTCCCCACAGGGCTCAATGGGAATGGGGAGAATGCTAACAATGGGTCCGTTGTTAGCATCCTGTTCTGCTAGCGGGTGCCGCTCTGCACGTCTGGTCTGGCCAGGCATACAGAGCGAGACCTGCTGCAGAACTCATAATGTGGCAGCCCGGTATGAACGGTGACGGTCCCTTACCGACACCGTTCATACCGTGGCCTCCACAGTCGTAATGAGGCCCAGTATGTCGGATCAGAGGGTAGCATGGAAAGAGAGTGTCGCAGAGGTTGAGAATGAACACTGAGGAGGGTTTAGAAGCATCCATGTGGATGTTAAGGTCTCTGAGGAGAGGTTGAGAGGTAGAGACAAGGAGAGAAAAGAATTCAGCCCCCGCAGAGAAGAGGGCGACCTGACCGGGTGACCTTTAGATGGTGACAACAGTCAGAGAGAGGCCAAGAGAGATAGAGAGCCTGCAGACAAGGCATTGAAAGGAGGCACATGTCTGCATAGGAATGACAGAAGCAGGGACCCACTCTGGAAAGATCAGAGCTACTCCACCTCTGGGACGATTGGTTCTGGGTTTGGAGAAGATCTTGTAGTCATTAGGGAGGAGAGCATCAAAACTTGTGAAAGAGCTGGCCGTGAACCATGTCTCATTGAGAGCGAGGGTAAATCGGGACCTAGCCAGGTGCCCTAAGATTTAAATATCATTGAGAGCGAGGACATCCAGGTTAAGTTATTTGAGGAGGTGGCAGATATCAAAGGAATGTTTGACAACAGAGCGAGAGTTGAGAGTAGCGACATGGAGCTGGTTGCCACATTTGAAAGACTCCCGTGGAGGGGTACAGGCTTGAGGTACACCCTGCAGGAGTGGTAGAATAGCCAAAGAGGAGGAGGAGGGTGCCAGAGAGGTGGTGGAAGAAGGAAGTGGCGGAGGAGCCATAGATGTGCTAGTACGAGTAGCAGGAAAAGGAAGGAAGTTGATAAGATGTGGGAGATAACTCTACGGGCATCACTCAGGTGTATCCAATTCTTGTTGCCCTCCACCTTCACAGTAGTCGAAGTCGAGATGGGGGACCGAAAAAAATGCTAAAATGTACATTTAAAATGCCTGCCCGAGCGGTTATATTGCGGTCAGTTTACCACAGACAAAACGAATATGAACAAACAACCCAACCCAAACTCTGCTCGTTCCAACGACACACAAAGGTGAAAACATGGATGAGTTCTCCTGGGAGTAGCTGTGTCTTGCAATGATCGTCAGTACTCTTGCCATTTTCTGCTGTTGTCTGTTGGTGAGAAGACACAACTTGTGAAGATGTAATGTAACACTCTAAGGTACTCCCCAAACTCCTCTCCTAGAACCACTGCAGTCTTGTGTGCGTCTGAAGCTACACGTGGAAATGAGAATGGTGTGTGTAAACCTACGCCCCATCATGTTTTCGTGAGGGTGCAAGGGGTGCTCCTTCCCAGGCTGGTTTCTCGGGTAAAATAACGCCAGTGACAGGCAATAGTGTCAGGACTTCTTTAGTTCAGTACATAGTTTAGTCAAATGGCCCTTAAGGACCCCATTGAGCCTCTCCATGAACCCATTGGCCTGAAAGTGGTACACGAAGCACAACCTATGCTTTATTTCTAACAGCGATGCGATTTTTGCAAACAAGGCAATAAAGAAGTGGGTTTCATTATTGGATTTTAGGACGTCACAAATTCTCCACAGCAGGAACACCTCTCTCAGCAGAAATCTTGGTGCTAATTTATCATCCGGATGTATGCAGGGACCAACCACAAGCCACCGGGAGAATGGACAAGTGACAACAATTAAATATCTGAAGTTACTGCACCTTGTAATCATGTCCACAAAATTGACGTAGAGCTCCTTGAATGGACAGGAATGCCTGAGCAAGACCCCCCTCACCGCTCTCATGGTATTTCCAGGATTTTACTCCTAGCACACTACACAATTTCTTATAAATCTACTTACCTGTTCTTGTAAGTTAGGGATGAACCAATCCTCCTGGAGCTATGCTGCAATTTATCATCGAGAAGTATGCAATGGGTAGTGTAGTTGCTCTAGAGCCAAAGAAGCAGCTCTACATGCATTACTAACTTCCCTGTCAACTCCAGTCTCCAGAGCAAATCTGTGAGTGAGACAACACATCCTCTCCTTTTCCAGAGGTCCTGTTCTTCTGTAGGTGCTTTCCCTTGCATTTCTATTATCTGAAGCACCAGGATTGTGTGTTACGGGGCTGGCAACTGTACCTTTTGGGACACGGTTCCTTTTTTCTGGGAATCTGCGAAAGATAAATATGCTGCTTCCTTCGCTTTCTTGTCTGCAGCATCATTCCCGAGAGCTATTGAATTAGTGTGGTCTGCTGGCAAAGTTACTGCTTCAATTAATCAGGATAGCAGTGCAGCATGCTGGACAGGAGACTCTTCAGATCTCCTAAACCCTCTTCTCTGCCATCTTGACAACCCAGAATGGACAGTGGAGGGGTTACATACGCAGAGTCAGAATAAACAGTGACTGCCTTCCCCTTACTCATTTCTAGCACCTCAATGAGTGCCACTAGTTCCGCTGCTTGTGCAGAGTAATGAGAAGGCAACCGTCTCTTCAGTCTGACCTGGTACTCCCCACCCACAATACCCATGACAGTTCCACTGGTATACCTCTCACCTGTCTCCTGGTTGATGGTTGAAGGCCCATCAGCAAATATCACCACACCCCTCTTCAGGGCATCCTCTTTTACATTTACCCTCTCTTCTTCTTCCCCTTCATACGTGGCACAATCATGAATGATGTCCTCAGGCTCTGCTACAAAAGTTGCAGAATTGACTAGGTGACTTCGCACGGGATGAATCGATGCACTTTACAAAAATACCTCATACCCTGAAACTCTCTGAGATGTTAATGTGGACTTCGACTTTTCTAAGATCGCAAAAACTGCATGCTCCATGTACAATGTCACGAGGCATCCCATAGTAATGGTTGAAGACTTTTGAATTGCAAAAGCCACTGCTGCTAGAGCGTGCTCACAAGGGAACTTTCCCAGCATCATTAGGGCTAGGAAGCCACTGTAATACATGAAAGGTTTGTGGCCTATTGATGTTTACTGGGTTAGGACCGCTGTCATCACCTGCCCGTTTGAATAGGAAAAAAGATAAAATGACTTCTTGTAATTCGGGGTTGCCAAGGGTTTATAGTGATAGTACTGAAAAAATAGTGCCGACAAACAAAAGTTTTGAATCAAAAGTATCGAAAGTAAAAGTTTTGACATCTAATACAAGTCATGTAAACAGTCATTAGGTCACAACAAAAGCATCGAATGTTAAAACCACATAGTACTTGAACACCCGCTATATTAAGGGTTAAAACAATAGAAAGGAATGACGAGTAAAGAACCTTATGTAGAGACTGAGACACAGGTGATAGTTGAAAACAAACTGTCATTGCGTGAGAGAACCGGAGAAAGGAAACAGCTGCTAACACGAACATCACATTGCGTGACAAAAAACATCAGGTAAACAAAATGAATAATGATAATGAACTGTCAAAATGAGAAAAAATGACCCATACTAGACTAACGAAAACAAGATTAACCAGTACTTTCGATATTTCATATACATGATGAGTGCCACAATTGAATATGTAATATCACAAATGGGAGGAAATCATTTGGTATATGGAGGTTACACCACGTACAATCGTGAAATGAAACGTAAAGAAAAAACATATTGGAAATGTACAGAGTACCACAAATTGAAATGTACAGGAAGAGCCATCACGGAAGGGGAAAAGATAAAAGATACGAAGCACAGGGGAGCACAATCATATGCCAGATAATACCGCTATATTGATATATATATATATATGTATTACATGGACGCGGTAGCGTCCATGTAGTTATGGTTAAGTTGGTGTTTCCATAGGAAGAACACTTTTTGGGTGGCTTATAACTTTGCTCCCTCTGGACAAATCCTCACCAAACTTTGCAAAAAAAGTATATGGCCCACTCTGAATTTTTTTGCAAAGTTTGGAGAGGTTTGGTCCAGAGGGGGCAAATTTATAGGGGGGTCCCAAAAATTTTGTTTTTTCCTATAGACATAATGGGAAAAAACTTTGCGCACGGCTACAGCCCGAACTGCTGGATGGATTTAGACCAAATTTGCGGCAGGAGTGGCGGCTTGGTCCCGAAAGCATGCTTTTGCAAATTTGGTGTAAATCTGTCCAGTAGTTTTTTAAAAAATGACCAAAATGTAAGACAAAGAAATTAGTGATATCTGTGTTCGCTCCGCGGACAGCACCCCGATTGGCCCATGGGCTTGCGTCATGTCCGCGGACATGCAACGTGTTCGCTGATTGGATGGCGTGGGGTGTGGAGCGCGTCAGATTTTCTGTGGCGCCCGCCATCTTGTATTCGCCGTCGACCGCGTACAGCGTGGTGAAACTTGGATTAAAAATTGTATTTAGTGGAGTGTGTTGGTGTGTAACAGTGTTTGGGGAGGGTGGGGGAGTATGAGATAGGTTCAATGTTTTTTTTTATGTGCTATACGCTTTTGTTGTGTTCGATCTGTCCGCGGAGAACACGGATGTTCTGACATTTTGTAAATAAACTAAATGGTGGGGTGTTCAGAGGACGGAGTATGTGTCCTTTTTGTTCGCCAGGAAGGTAAAATTGAGCTAAAAACACTGGCGGTGTATTTCAATGTTTGTAAATACACAAACTGGGGGTGTCCTGAGGAGGCTGTTCGTATTGTAATCTGTCAAGTTGAATGTGTTCTAAGAACACTCGCGGTGTCCCGAAATGGTTGCAATTACACAAAATGGGGGTGTTCTGAGAACGTTGTTTGTATTGTTCGTTGTCAGGTTGAAAGTGTTCTACGAACCCTCCTTTTCTCCGCTGATAGTACAATTTCCTATGGTCCTCACCCGACTTTTTCTGCACTAAAGAAACGATAAATCAGGCTGCTGTGCGCCGACATTATGTGATAATCCTATGACTGGCGCTATTGACCACGGCTGTTCTGACATTTTGTAAATAAACTAAATGGTGGGGTGTTCAGAGGACAGAGTATGTGTCCTTTTTGTTCGCAAGGAAGGTAAAATTGAGCTAAAAACACTTGCGGTGTATTTAAATGTTCATAAATACACAAACTGGGGGTGTCCTGAGGACGCTGTCCGTATTGTAATCTGTCAAGTTGAATGTGTTCTAAGAACACTCGCGGTGTCCCGAAATGGTTGCAATTACACAAAATGGGGGTGTTCTGAGAACGTTGTTTATATTGTTCGTTGTCAGGTTGAAAGTGTTCCACGAACCCTCCTTTTGTCCGCTAATAGTACAATTTCCTATGGGCCTCACCCGACTTTTTCTCCACTAAAGAAACGATAAATCAGGCTGGTGTGCGCCGACATTATGTGATAATCCTATGACTGACGCTATTGACCTGGCTGACTTGCTTTTGCGACACTAAATCATATCTCCTGCCCCTAAGCCTGATATTATGAAAGCATTCATATTCCCTGCCTCTCTCCATGACGTTACAGGGTGCGTCATCAAACGCGCCCAGTCGTCTCCAGTCCTACGCGACTTTACACAGAACCCGGAAGACAACACACATTATGTCACAACAGAGCGCGCCACAATTCGGGAATATGAAACTGTGATTTAAAAGCAAACAGCAAGATTGTAAATTTTGTAAAGTACATTTATTTGACATCAAGGGGGTAATTCATAGAATCCAGCGCACAAGTGGCGCATGCGGCTGGCGCACAGTGTGTGCGTGCAAATCCCTGCGCCAGCCGCGTGCGCTAAAATCCAATTCCGTGCACAGCGTATTCATGGATTCCAGCCACCAAAACCAGCCGTGGCACACAGTGGCGCAGCGACCCTGCAGCAGCGCCAGTTACGCCCCCAAGAACGCCTCTCGCGCAGAGAAAAGCCATCAATATACCCAATCCAGCGCAAAGGGCTGCGCTAACCCTGTACCAACACAGCAAGCGGGCTACGTGTATCACTGGGGTGCGCGGGAAGTACCTCACGCGATTCCATTAGGGTACGTGTATTTCGGGATGCGCGTGAAGGTCCACACGCAATATCAGCAGGGTATGTGTATTTCAGGGTGCAGGGGAAGTTACACACGCGATTACAGCAGGGTACGTGTATTCCAGGGGTGCGCGGGAAGTTCCACACGCGATTCCATCAGGGTACGTGTATTTCGGGGTGCGCGTGAAGTTCCACACGCGATATCAGCAGGGTACGTGTATTTCAGGGTGCAGGGGAAGTTACACACGCGATTTCCGCAGGGTACGTGTATTTCAGGGGTGCGTGTGAAGTTCCACACGCGATATCAGCAGGGTACGTGTATTTCAGGGTGCAGGGGAAGTTACACACGCGATTACAGCAGGGTACGTGTATTCCAGGGGTGCGCGGGAAGTTCCACACGCGATTCCATCAGGGTACGTGTATTTTGGAGTGCGGGGGAAGTCTCAAACGCAAAATCAGCAGGGTACGTGTATTTCAGGGGTGCGCGGGAATTTCCAAACGCGATTGGGCCCGTGCGAGCAGGGTACGCGTATCTCAGGGGTGCGCGGGAAGTTCCACATGCGATTCAATCAGGGTACGTGTATTTCAGGGTGCGGGGGAAGTCTCACACGCAAAATCAGTAGGGTACGTGTATTCCAGGGGTGCGCGGGAAGTTCCACACGCGATTCCATCAGGGTACGTGTATTTCGGGGTGCGCGTGAAGTTCCACACGCGATATCAGCAGGGTACGTGTATTTCAGGGTGCAGGGGAAGTTACACACGCGATTACAGCAGGGTACGTGTATTCCAGGGGTGCGCGGGAAGTTCCACACGTGATTCCATCAGGGTACGTGTATTTCGGGGTGCACGTGAAGTTCCACACGCGATATCAGCAGGGTACGTGTATTTCAGGGTGCAGGGGAAGTTACACACACGATTTCCGCAGGGTACGTGTATTTCAAGGGTGCGCGTGAAGTTCCACACGCGATTTCAGCAGGGTACGTGTATTTCAGGGGTGCGCAGGGAGCACCACACGTGATTTGCACGTGTGGGTCCTCCCAGGTGTTCCCTCTACACCCTCCACGGCCCCTGCAGGTGGCTCACACCACAGGGGCCTACCCTGCACATGTCCTGCAGGCACCCCATCCACCATGGCCATGCCCCCCAGCCAACCCACATGTCAACTTGCACTACTGCCCACCAACGCATGTCCCCCTGCACTCCCAGCCACCAGGGGCACCCTCCACAGGCCCCCACACATGTCTCCCACCACCCCCACCCCCCAGCAGTGCAAGGGCACCCACCACCAGGCCCCCACCCATGTCTCCCACCACCCCCACCCCCAGCCACCAGGGGCAGCCTCCACCAGGCCCCCACCCATGTCTCCCAGCACCCCCACCCCCCAGCCACCAGGGGCAGCCTCCACCAGGCCCCCACCCATGTCTCCCAGCACCCCACCCCCCAGCAGTGCAGGGGCACCCACCCCCAGGCCCCCACGCATTTCTCCCACCACCCCCACCCCCAGCCACAAGGGGCAGCCTCCACCAGGCCCCCACCCATGTCTCCCACCACCCCCACCCCCCCAGTCACCAGGGGCAGCCTCCACCAGGCCCCCACCCATGTCTCCCAGCACCCCCACCCCCCAGCCACCAGGGGCATCCACCACCAGGCCCCCACCCATGTCTCCCAGCACCCTGACCCCCCAGCACTGTGGGGCACCTGCCAGCAGGCCCCCACCGATGTCCAACTCATGTTCCCCACCCCCACCACCCCCCAGCACTGTGGGGCACCTGCCACCAGGCCCCCGCCCATGTCCAACTCATGTTCCCCACCCCCCCTACCCCCAGCACTGTGGGGCACCTGCCACCAGGCCCCCACCCATGTCTCCCACCACCCCCACCCCCCAGCAGTGCAGGGGCACCCACCACCAGGCCCCCACCCATGTCTCCCACCACCCCCACCCCCAGCCACCAGGGGCAGCCTCCACCAGGCCCCCACCCATGTCTCCCAGCACCCCCACCCCCCAGCCACCAGGGACAGCCTCAACCAGGCCCCCACCCATGTCTCCCAGCACCCCCACCCCCCAGCAGTGCAGGGGCACCCACCACCAGGCCCCCACCCATGTCTCCCACCACCCCCACCCCCAGCCACCAGGGGCAGCCTCCACCAGGCTCCCACCCATGTCTCCCAGCACCCCCACCCATCAGCACTGTGGGGCACCTGCCAGCAGGCCCCCACCAATGTCCAACTCATGTTCCCCACCCCCCACCCCCCAGCACTGTGGGGCACCTGCCAGCAGGCCCCCACCCATATCCAACTCATGTTCCCCACCCCCCCCACCCCACAGCACTGTGGGGCACCTGCCAGCAGGCCCCACCCATGTCCAACTCATGTTCCCCACCCCCCCACCCCCCAGCACTGTGGGGCACCTGCCAGCAGGCCCCCACCCATGTCCAACTCATGTTCCTCACCCCCCCACCCCCCAGCACTGTGGGGCACCTGCCACCAGGCCCCCACCCATGTCTCCCAGCACCCCCACCCCCCAGCAGTGCAGGGGCACCCACCACCAGGCCCCCACCCATGTCTCCCACCACCCCCACCCCCAGCCACCAGGGGCAGCCTCCACCAGGCCCCCACCCATGTCTCCCAGCACCCCCACCCCCCAGCACTGTGGGGCACCTGCCAGCAGGCCCCCACCCATGTCCAACTCATGTTCCCCACCCCCCCACCCCCCAGCACTGTGGGGCACCTGCCAGCAGGCCCCCACTCATGTCCAACTCATGTTCCCCACCCCCCCCCCACCCCCCAGCACTGTGGGGCACCTGCCACCAGGCCCCCACCTATGTCTCCCACTACCCCCACCCCCCAGCAGTGCAGGGGCACCCAACACCAGGCCCCCACCCATGTCTCCCACCACCCCCACCCCCACAGTCACCAGGGGCAGCCTCCACCAGGCCCCCACCCATGTCTCCCACCACCCCCACCCCCCCCCAGTCACCAGGGGCAGCCTCCACCAGGCCCCCACCCATGTCTCCCACCACCCCCAGCAGTGCAGGGGCACCTGCCAGCAGGCCCCCACCCATGTCCAACTCATGTTCCCCACCACCCCCACCCCCAGCACTGTGGGGCACCCGCCACCAGGCCCCCACCCATGTCTCCCACCACCCCCAACCCCCAGTCACCAGGGGCAGCCTCCACCAGGCCCCCACCCATGTCTCCCACCACCCCCACCCCCCAGTCACCAGGGGCAGCCTCCACCAGGCCCCCTCCCATGTTTACCAGCACCCCCACCCCCCAGCACTGTGGGGCACCTGCCAGCAGGCCCCCACCCATGTGCAACTCATGTTCCCCAGCCAACATGTCATCACAATCTAGATCCCTGGTCCCTATGGTCAGCCTCCAAATGCAAAACACCCACCTGAGTATTGCATCCACCCACTCATAATTTGCAATTACATCACAGAACACCAATTGCAAGATCCGAAACAAACACATTTCCCTCACATACACCCAATGGGTGTCAGTGAATCTCAAAACACATATCATGAAATGCATGAAACCAATGAGATACCACACATTGAAGTTCACCAAAAATAATATGTATTAAAGGAAACATAAATAGAATAAAAAATGAAGAAACAGAAATGTGAATGTACAAAAATGAAAATAAGCATGTCCGTTAAAAAAAGCAAAACCAAAAATAAAATTCCAAAGTAATGTCCAAAGTCAATGTCCACAAAACAAAATCCAATGGGAAATAAAAAAGAAAGCCATTGCTCCATGGTTAAAAAGTAAAAAAAAAATACAATCCAACTGTGAACTATGTACATGGGAACAAGCCAGGGTCCATTATCCCAACAAAATAAAGGAAACCTATCTAACTACACTAACTAATACAATAAACTATATACAAAAATGTGGCCAATGTCCGAAAGGTCCAAATAAAACAAAAACAAAAATGAAACCTAACACTACCTACATAACTATGTACAAGGGCAGCGGGCTAGTTTCACGGCTCACTTGTGGATGTCCCGGGCCAGGGCATCATCAAACTCCTCCTCAATGTCCCGGAGGCGGTCCTCCTCCATGGCCCTGAGGGTCCGCAGGGCCGTCAACGTCTCCACCTCCAAACCCCTGCGGATTGCCTCGAGGCACTCGGCCCGCCTCAGGGCCCTCCGCATGGAGTTCTCCGCCCCGACCATTGTGAGCCGTGCCTCTTCCGCCCGCTGCCGCTCCGCATCTATGGCGTGGCCCAACCTCTGCCACACGGAAGACACTCTCTGTCCTGGGTCCTCCTGCCCTCCGGCCGATGCCTGCCCCTCCGATGTTGAAGGCCCCGAGCCTTCATGGCTCCCACCACGTTGCTGCTGCTGCTGTGCCTCTGCCCGTGCACTGCCTCCTGCTGCCTGCACATCCTCTGCCGGCTGGGGTGCAGTCGTTGATGTGGCCACCCCTGCTGGACATCCGACTCCCGACTGTGGCAGGGATGCCTCCTCCACCAGCCTGGCCGAACCGTCAGAGGCAGCTCCACAGGGCACCCAGGTGACTGATGGGTGGGAAGATGGCACAGAGGATGACTGGCGCGTAGGGGGTCCAGTTGAGGAGGGGGTCGGAGCAAGCCCCATCAGACGGAGGAATCCGGCCTGGGTGACCTGTCCCAGCAGGCTGACGTGGTCAACAAGCCATTCGAGATGACTTGCAGTCTCTTCATGAAAAGACTGCAGGTCACCTCGCATGGCCCGTTGACGCAACGCCACACCAGCCAGGACAGGCTCAACCCGGACCTGGATAGCCACGTCCGCAGGCAGAGGAAGGCCAGTTTTCGTGAGCTCATCCCCTGCCTGAAAACGGGTCTGGACGTAGGCATCCCTGCTGGTGCAAGATGATGCAGTGACAGGATCAGGGACAGGATTGCACACAGGCACGTCCGCGGCGGCCTGTGCTGCCTCCTGTCCCTGGTCCTGCACTGCACCACTAGCACCAGTGGGATCCCCACCTCCAGACCCCGTCTCTGGTGCTTGCACGGCCTCCTCCTCCACCAAACCCCCACCAACCTGGATGACTCTGTGCCATCTTCCCCTGTTGGGCCCTGTGGGGTCCCAGCTGCACCTTCTGCTGCCGAGGAGTCCAACTCCAACCTCCGCCTCTTGGACCTCCCCCCGGCAGCTGCGGCCTGGGACACGGCACCGGACTCCTCACTCCCCGACGAGATGACAACATGGGAGGGGAGCCAGGCCTTGCGTCTCCGGCTGGCGGTGGGATCCCCGCCGCTGTGCTCCACAGCACCTTCTCCGCCCTCTTCATCAGTTGACGCTGCAGACAGGGAGAAACAAAACACAGGCATCAGGGCACTGTACAATGGACACATACACACATGACAGTTGTACATGAGTGGTATTGGCAAACCTCAGACATGTCATCACAATCCCCAACACACATGTCATTACAACTCGCACACATGAGCCATACCACAGCCATATCGCAACTGCCACCACCATCCATACACATACAACAGCATGAGCAGCCAAAGGTGAGCCAGACATCACATGCAACACAGGAAGTGCACCACACATGTACACACACCACCACACTTTCATGCATGTGTACACCTCTGCCAAGTGTCGCACTGTTCAGACGGGCATCCATGTCACATCTGCCAATCAGGCTTCCACATACCGCTGTCACATGCATCCATGTTGCATCACTGTTGCACCCTTGTCAAATACACACACATGCACATGTGCACAGTGCTGATACATGCAGCCGAAAACAACATACATGCATGACATCACGGACATGTCTACTTACATACACATTCATCCAAATATGTGTGCCCACACAACTGCATTTGGCATGCAAGCCTACACACACAAGCACCATCCATGTCTCACACATTACAGCCCTCGCATGTGTCAGCCCCACGGCCCTGTACACCCCCACCCATACTCAACCCCATACAAACAGATGTGCAACCTGCACACTACTGAATAATCTCCACACGCACTGCTCACAATCAGGATGCATGTACACTCACCGCTCGACTCCAGACGGGTCTGCTTCTCAAGGACCTGGACGTGGAGCGCTGGGGATATGCGTTCCAGGACCCTCATCTGTTCTTCCGACAAGTGGCCCCGGCGCCCCTTTGCATCTGCTGCCCTCAAGAGGCGCCGGGCCTTGTTCATGGTCCTGGACCTGAAGTCCTTCCAGCGCTTCTTGACATGTTGTAAGTCGCGGACTGCCACCCCCTCCGCGTTGATGGCAGTCACGATGTCAGTCCAGATCCGAGTCCATCCTTCCTTGTAGGCGCGGGAACTTCCGAAGAGGGCACCATACTGCCCCAGGACTTGCTCCACCAGGACACCAACTTCGGTGGCACTGAAGCTGGTGCCCCTCTGCCTCTCTGGCCGGGGGTTGTCAGCGGTCCCAGATGGTGTTTGCCCCAACATGACAACCCCAGAGGCAGGAGTGGGTGGGCAACTGGGTCCTGGGGCTGGGCTGTGGAGCGATGGAATCCCAGTCGGGAGTCTTCGGTTCCAGCAGGGGTGGTCACAGCAACAGCACCCCTGGCTGATGTGCAGGCAGCAAATGGCAGGGCACGTGGGCCGCAGGCAGTCAGGCAGCAGCAGATGGCAGGTGGGCGCGTGCTCGGGGCTCTGGGGGGCAGTAGTTCGGCCTTCTGGGCAGGAGCGTGGTCTTCCGTGTGCTTACGCGTGGCCAGCTTGATACGGAGTGATTTGGCACGTGAAAAATCTGCACGTCGGCGTGTAATTCGAGGAAAGGCCCTTAGCGCGTAAGCGCGTCTGCACTCATACACATTTTCATTGGACAGAAGGCCCCTCAAGCGCAAGCGCCCCTGTGACGTGACGCGTACAGACGTGCATGGGCATTTCAGCGCGCGTGAAAAACTGCACGTCGGCGTGTAATACGAGGAAAGGGCCCATGCGCGTAAGCGCGCGTGGAAAGCTGCACGTCCGCGTGTAATACGAGGAAAGGCCCTTAGCGCGTATGCACGGCAGCACGCATATGCGATTTCATTGGACCAAAGGCCCTTAGCGCGTGAGCGCGCATGAAAAACTGCACGTCCGCATGTAATACGAGGAAAGGGCCCATGCGTGTAAGTGACGTGACGCGCGCGTGCGTTTCCCTCAGCACGGGTTAAAGGTGAGCGGGCCCAGCAGTTCGCTGTACGTGCCTTTCGTGGAGACCGATGTGTTTTGCTGCTTCCTGTTGTTTCACGCGCCATCACAACTTCACAGCTATCAAGGACGTATCTCTTCTTTTGGCGGGGGTATTGGCTACGCGTGTTTTTCTGCATCGCGCTAGTCAGACGGTGAGTCGCACACGCTCTTTTTCCCACTGCGGGTGCCCCTGTGTATCGCACCCATTTTCGATGTCATAGTAGCCTGCGTGTCCCACGCGTACGCATTATTCGTGTTACTGGGTGCCACCGTGTACTGCGGGAGGTTGAATCCAGGCACGTAGGCTGCAGGGTTGCGTGCACGGTTTTACTGCAGTTTTGGGGTGCCTGAGCGTTGCGTGACCCGTCACCACATCACCGGGGTCACATACAGCCTTGCAGGTGCAGGGGGGCTGTTAACATCTTGCTTCCCACCCCCTTCACCCCAATTGCCCAGGTCAATTGTGGTGTACACCTCCCATTGGCACCACTCCATCTGTGCCAGCACTACTACATCTGTGCCAAGATTTGGGAGGCCACCAAAGGTGAGGGGCGCCTCAGCTGGGCGTACTCCTCGTGGCGGGCGTGGTCGGGGACGTGGCCGTGGTGACCAGGGAGTAGGGGGACTCCAGGGTGTCCAGGGCAGCCACAGAGGGGGAAGAGGCAGGGTTGCGCCACTTGAGCACAATGTTGTGCCATGTGTCGGTGCAGCCATGCCACCAACCCCTGTGGTTCCGGGGGATGCAGCTCCTGCATCTGGCACTGGCACCCATATGACCAGGCAGTCCGTTACATCGACTGCCATTGGCCCAAGGGTAGTGGTAGCTGCAGGTGCAGCTGTGGACACCGCCACCCAGGCTCAGGGTCTGCCAGCGCAGGCTGTGTTGGCACTTGAAGAGCCCTTGGTAGATCTCCAACAGGCCAGGGGGGGAAACCATAGGGGCAGGCCGGGCTGCTCAGACCAAGACACGTGTCCCTGGGGCAGTCATGTCATATGCTGCCCCGAACGGCCGGGTGTTGGCAAGTGCAGGGGCAGATGCACCCAACAGCACCCCGGTTGTGAGTCTGCCAACCAGGACCGTTGCGGTCAATGACCCTGCCACAGCTGATGTTGCTGCGCACGGTCCATTAGTGGGCACCCAGCTGCCACTGACACAAGTCAGGCCTTTGGTCATCCCTCCACCTGCCACTCCCTTGGCTCAATCCACTGAACCCACTGGCCATACTGGTCAGGGCGGCATTAGCCAGCCAGGGTCTGCGCCACAGTCCAAGAGGAGGAAGGTTGCACCTGCAGCACAGGCTGGGACCCCACACACAGCCACGACCTCCTGCACGTCGAGGAAGAAGCCTTTCTGTAAGCAGGAACTGGACTTCCTCGTGGACTACGTGCGGGGCCACAGCCGTGACATGCTAGTGGGTGCCAATAGTCATACCACGGCTGCCCAACGTGACACCCACTGGGAGCATGTTGCGGAACATGTCAGTTCATTCGGCCATGAGGTGCGCACGGCGCAGGAGTGCAAAAAGCGTTGGAATGACATCAAGCGCAGCACTAAGGCCAAGCGTGCCTCAAATTACAACTTGACTCTGGTGACTGGCGGTGGGCCTGCACCAGAGGAGGAAGAACTCACTCCGCATGAGGCTCTCGTTGCGGAGTTCATACCACCTGAATTGGTTGAAGGAGTGGGAGAGAAGCTGGACTTTGATGCCCAGTCCAGTGAGTGTTGATGCGTGTTTGTTGAGGACGTGTGTGTTTCACTTGTGGGATGTGTTGTGCATGATTGCTGCTACATGTGACGTGTACATGGTTCTGATGTGTAAGTAATGCAATGCTACCGTCATGCATGTCTCCTCTGCCTGCATGCGGGACTCCATGTAGGCATGCTCCCTTGCCCCTCCTCCGCCACTCTGCACCCCAGTTCCACCTTTGCACTGGTCTGCTTCAATCTTGCCAATGTGTACTTTCTTGTTCATGTGTCCTGTGTAGATGCTAACTTCCAGCTTAGAATCTGCCAGACATATGCCCTGTGGTACAGCCTTAGTACTCGATGCAGGGTATCTCACTTGTACTGTGCATGGGTCAGATGTCCCGCAGGGACATGAGTGCCCATTCATGCTCCATGTGCATTGCACGCATGCCCCTATGTGTCCTTGACTGGAGGATCACTGTAATATAAGTCCTTGGTTACATACATTGCCTGCCATCTCATCAGCCTTCCCATGTCAACTGTGGCTCAGTCCTGCGCTGCACACATGTTTAGGCTCTGACAATCTGTGTGGCTCACAGGCCTCAGTCTGTTCAATGGCCAATGACTCTGTCCAACTCTTGTTGTGTCTTCTTCACACGTGGGCGGCCTCCGGAGTTTCCATCATGTGTCCTGCCCACTGTCCCAGCATCATTTGCAGTGTTGTAATTTGAATCACATTAAGCTGTTGATGCTAGTAAACACTGCCTGTCAATACACAGGTGTATGGTCAGCCTTTTGATACCATGCTAGGTATCCCTGCTTTGGTACTGGGGTGGAGGGGTGCTTGGATTCTAGACATGGTACACATTGAATGCACAATGCACGTGATGTCTGAATTTGACATTGCACTGCCTTCACATTTCCTGGCACACACCATGTAGTGCTTGTACATGTAGGTAGTGAATGGCGTACACATTTTCTGCACTGCATAGACCCACTTCCATGGAAACTGCCACCTTTGATCACAGAAGCTATTCAAAGTATACCCAGCATGCATGCCAGGTCATATGTTGTGTGTCACATGTCTGCCGGATGCCTTTGCTGTCGGTGTGTGTGTGTGTCGTGTGCTTCTGACATGTGTATTGACCTTTTTCTCTCTATTTTTCAGGTGATGACGCAATGGAGGCAGAGGATGGTGTTGTCATACCAGACACAGGGTTGGTAACACCACATCAACCCGGCACTAGTGGGGGTCGTGGGGTGGTAGGCCACGAAAACCCCCAAGTGCTGCAGTCCATCTTGTCTCTGGCTGCCTATGAGTCCAGCCTTGATGACGACTCTGACGTCCATGTTGAGTTGGATGAGCATCAAGTCCATGTGTCAGGGGTGAGTGATTCTGATGTGGACACTCCTCTGTCTGCGACACCTGCACTGAGGGATCAGACAGTCTTGGTTCCTCCGCCCGTGGTGGATCGGGACGCAGGGTCACCCTCCACACCAGTCACTGATGTGCCTGGGACATCACGTCGACGGGGGCATGTAGTCGTGCAGCCGCAGGCGGTGCCAACACAGCGAGGACCCCCGGTCCTCGGGTCCCGCAGGGGTCAAGCCGGCAACGCGGGCGCCGCGCGCAACCGCTGTATACTGAGTGGGAGCAAGACATGACTGCCAATTCCGAACGGCAGGGGGCAGCAATGGAGAACATCACTGAGAGCATGGAGCGTGTGGCCCGATCTGTGCTCCCCACTGCTAGGCAGGTGCCTCTCCAGCAGCAGGCGGCACGGTCCACGGCCCGCTCGCTCAGGCTGGGCATGGCGGCCTCAGACAGGGCACGCCAGGCTGAAATGTCGTCTCTGCGTCAAGCAATTGCTGCTCACGCAGAGGCGCACATGGATGCCCTGAGGGAGGAGTATGCTTCCCTCAGATCCACTCTGGGTGTCCTTATGATGTCCCAGAGGCAGCAGGCAGAGGAGAGGTTTGCACAGCTTGAGCGTACCATCTCGGCTGAGCTACAGGCTTGCCGGGAGGTGCAGCGGTTGTCCAGCCAGGCCTTGCAGGAGGAACTCCGTGTTACACGTGCTACCTTGCAAGAGGAAGCATGTGTATCACGGGAGGTTCTGCATGCAGACCTACGTCACATCGCCACACAGAACCAGGCTCACCCGTCCGGCAGACTTGCTGCTGACGAGGGGCAAGCTGCGGCTAGGCGTGGCCAGGCTACTGTGCCACGTCCTCCTTTCCAGGATGAGCCAGACTCGGACGACCATCTATCTCCCACATAGGTCGTGCTGTGCAGGCGTTGAGCCCATGGAGGATTTTTTTTGGCTCAGCATCATCGCATGTGGATGTTGAGCAGCACCCTGTACCTCCCCCCTCCTGGGTGCATCCCCTCCCCCCCGGGTCGTATGTGGCCATTTTTGATTTTTCTTTTAGTTTAGTTAGTTAAGTTTCTGTTTGATAGTTAGTTTAAATAGGTAATGTAGGTTTTCCATAGTTAGTGTAATTAGTTAATAGTTGATTTAGTTTAAAATTGCTAGTCTATTGTGCTTTCATGTGACGGTGTGGTGCTTTGTGGCTTTTGAAGGCATCCACTGTCTGTTCCAGCTGGGCCCTTCATGGTTGTCTTGTGTATGTGTTTGCTGCTTGGGTTCCTTGACTCACATATGCCACTCCTGCCTCCCTTATCCATGGGCTCGCAAGGATGGTTCGGTGTTACAGCATTTTACACAAGGGCTTTGGACTGTCATATCTGTGGCATGTCTGGTGCTGTGTGACTTGTGTTGAAACCCCTAGTGGGGATGATTTAGGTGTCATTGTCCACTGTTCAGCTTTTGCTAGATCGGGTGTGTCATGATTACCTTTGCCAGCAGACATGGCCCATTGGACGACGGAATTCTGGACCCGTTTGTTGGTGCCCACATGCACATGTGTGCACAAGCAGAGGCACAGTGATTGCAGTCCCACATCCTAGAACTGCTGACATGTTCCAAGGAACTCCAGGCAAGGTGAGCATCACAGGGGGGCCACGACACAGCAAAGCTTGCACCAGGCGAGTTGCACATGCAGGCTTAGTCACAGCACTGAGGGTGAGTTTAGACGAATATTGGTGTTGAAGCACACAATGCAGCTCAGATGTGTTTGTGGACTGATGGCTGTTGATAGTAGGGTTGTCTGGGACACATGCAGGGGCAGTGGCGCATACCCTCCGGTACACCAAGGTCCATTGAGCCACTTGTATCAACCATGTAGCCTTCTGAGACATGGAAAGGGGCAGCTCACAGGGACATACAGCAAGGGACATACTCGGGTGCAGTACATGTCTTTTCCACGTACTTCATGATAAATGCACTGCCAACTTTGTTTCGGTCATGGTGGTACGCAACTTGCTCTGTAGTCATGGCTTGCTATATGGGTCTGTCTGCTTACCCAGGGAACATTGCATGTTGTGTGAATTGTGACACATTGGTGTTCCATTTGCCACGCACCCACCAGCGGCTGCCTTACTGCATTGACTGTGTATGACCCGTCACAGGGGTGATGTTATATATGGGTACGAAGCATCAACCACAGATTGTCTGTTTGTAGAGTAGTTTGTTGCTATGGGGCATGTTTGGTGTTGTGTTTTTGTGTAATTGGCACATACAGGTTGTTGACTGTGGCTCTCTTTGCAGCATTGCAGTGCTCCTGTAACCGGACCTGAGAGTGCGCAGGCAGGAGGCCAGCACTCAAAACCAGAGCTAAGTGTCTTGTTGTTTTTTCTTACGAACTGCTCTGCATAGGCTTGCTGGTTAGTGTACTGATGCATGGGTGTATGTGTGGTTCAATTTGGTATGTTTTTTTCTCCCTAATCACCCGTGATCCTATGCAATTTTGAAACCTGTACCCTCTACCCGGTGTTCCTGCTTCCCATGCCTATCCAAGCAACGTTCCCTGACCCTCTTTCCCCACTGGGGTTGCGGATGCCTGTGTAAGCCCCGAACTTGCAGGCGCCAAAACCCTAGAGGGGCTGGTTGGTTCGTACCACTCCTGAGCCTGGACTACAGAAGGCCATGACAATGATGTCCAAGTTTGTTTGGATTGTGTATGTGTTCATGCAGGTTGTACATTTTTGTGCATTCCCTAGTTTCATGTGACATTCCTCCTCCCCTCTCCTGCCACTCATTCCAGTCATCCAGTGTGTCAACACCTGTCCCGACTGCATATCCCTGAACCTCATTCCCCACCAGGGTCTCAGGGGCCTGTGTGAGTTTGACCTTGCAGGCACCCGGGACATGGAGGGGGTGGTTGTTTCGTGACACTCCCGCACCTGTACAGGGGACCTGTGACAGTACACATCCATTCATGGTGCATCATCCTATGTCATGTACCACACATGTCTCACATCCTGTCGTGACATTGTTTTGCTGTGCTACCTTGGTTGTTGCATCATTGTGGTAGTACTTGGCCTTTGTGAGGTACTGCTACATCAAGTCATCTACTGGAGGGTGTTCAGGTTCGTTTTTATGCCTTGGATTTTGTGATTTTGGAAATGAGTGTGGATTCTGAGGGTTCAGGCATCTTTTTACACACAAGGTGGGAGATGGTGACGAAGGGTAAAGGTGATCCTGTGGCCAGGTGGAATTGAGGTGTGGAGGCTCCATGACCCAGGTGCAGTTGTTCAGTGGGTCATGGTCATTTGTGAGGGAGGGGGGGGGGTTGTTGTTGATAGTTGCCTTGCCCTGCAGTGTGATGGGAACTCTGACATAGTAATGGTGATATCCTATGTACATGTTGTGTTCTGCTGATCAATGCCTGTTCATGTGTTGTGTTTTCCTTTCAGGTGCGAGGGGATAGTTGTGGTTTGACATGCTGGGGTGTACACATGGTGGATGTTCACATGTGATGTGTAGAGAACACTGATGGTCACTTGAGTGCACATGCATATGTGGAGTGCATGTCCTTGCAGAACCACACACTTGCACTCTGATGCACTACATGTCCTCCCACCCTTGCATATCCACGTGTACACTGTTTGCCTTCTGGTGCCCACTGTGTCCTGGCAGCACATGTTCTGTGACCGATCATGGATTCAGTACATGCCTAATTTGATGTTTGACGTGGTCTGTCACTTAGATGTGATGCTCAGGGTGTGCATCACACACAATGGCTGTTCACTGTGCTGTGCGCTGAGCAGTGTGATGCAGGAGTAGGACACTGCACACATGAGCTGCAGTGTTGATTTTGCAATGCATAATGTGCATGTAGACAGGCATTCATTGTGATGTCACGTCTACGACTGTTGTAATGCATTTGGAAATTACTTATTTTGGGTGGGAGATTTTGTTGGTCTGTCATTTCATCTGATTCTGGGTCAGGCAGCAGTGTCCGATGCCACTGTGCATTTAGGACATGGCAATGTGTACCTTATCGTTACTGCATTGGTGTATGGGTATTGCGTGCCATGTCATGTTGATGTTTGGGAGGGTTTGAGTGACATGACAGTGATGGCCATGGCCTGTTTTACAGGTGTGTGTGATGCACACCTTGCATGTCCGGGTCATCCGCTTCTCAGAGCAACTAGCTGGGGGTAGATTTCTCTCCGCAGCAGGGCCCTCCCCCTGGAACAGACTTCCGGCCTGACTTGAACTTGAGGGGAATCATCTCCAGTTCTGGAAGCAGCTCAAGACCTTCCTCTTTGCTTCTGCTTACTGTCTGCCTCTCCCGTGCAGAATTCTCCACTGGAACTGCACAGGAGCTGCAACTGGGCCACTCTCACCGACCTCGGTCCCTGGCCCAGCCACTCTCCACTTGCACTGCCTCCCTGGCAACCCCTGCACTGCAGTATTGTCTCTCCATCCCTACAGCCCTCCCTTCCCAGCACTTGTCTGCACTTACCTTTGTAGTTGCCACCAGGCGACCTATGTATTATTTTTTTGGGCTACTTCCCCTGTACTGGACTCCCCCCCACCCTTCCCCTTGCACTTTTCCCATTCCCCCTACCCCTGCACTTGCACCATCTCAATGACACCTGGCCTAGTAGTACCATTCTCTGTGTTCCCTTGTTCCCCCCTCCCTGCCTCATTGCGCCTTGGAATACTTGTGTATGGCCCATATCATGTCATATGTCATATATGTGCCTTTTGGTCACACAGGATAGCTTGTGTTTAAGTAGCTAGGGATGCAGACGATGTGGCACTTCCATGGCAACTTTCTCAGGGTGGTAGGGTTGTGACAGTTAACTGTCTCTTGGTCATCATCGATTGCCACCTGGTATGTGGCAGGCCTGTGTGCACTCCGCAGGGGTGGGAGTTTAGGTGAAAAATGTGGCCACAAGCTGGGTCCGGGCTTCCTCGCCACGTGCCCTGTCCCCTCCCATGGGCAGCACCTGTGCCTGTGGTTGGGGATGTGGGGGCACCACCATGTCCACCGGGACGCCCTGCCGTGTTGCAACATTGTGCAGGACACATGCTGCCACAATGATCCTGCACAATACTGGTGGTGCATAGAGTAGTAGCCCATCAGAGCGGTCAAGGGAGCGGAACGTGACTTGAGCACTCCGAATGTGCGCTCCACTATGCCCCTGGTTGCAATATGGGCGGCGTTGTATCTTACCTGGGGTGGTGTGGTGGGGTTCCAGATTGGCGTCATCATGTGGTTGCTCAGAGGGTAGGCACTGTCCCCTGGGGAGGTGATAATAGTTGAGATTATTAGGGTTTGGATATTTGTCTGTGTGTGACTTGCATGCATGTGCAAGGGCATTTGTACTGACCTAGGAGCCATGTGTCGCCATGCTGCCCAGCTTCCAGGGCCCGGCTCAGGGCGGACATTCTGTATATGAAACTGTCATGGGTGGCGCCAGGGTAGTTTGCATAGACAGAGGTGATGATTACCTTTGCATCACATACCACCTGTACATTGATGGACTGCCAGTGCTTGCGGTTTTGGTAGATGTGCTCAATGGCCCTAGGTAGACGTAGGGCCACATGGGTGCAATCAATGGCACCGAGCACTTTGGGGAAGTGTGCCACCCTGAAAAAATCCAGGACAACGGCCTGCCTTTCTGCGGGTGTTCTGGGCATGTATATGTGCCTGCGGACTGAGGGGCACGCTGTCATGATTGCCAGTACCTGGTGTAGGCAGCGTGACTGCGTGGCCTGTGAGACCCCCCCCACTACGGCAGTGGTCCGCTGAAATGACCCAGTGGCCAAACAATGCAGGACATTGAGCAGCTTCTCCAAGGGGCTCAATGCTTGGGAGCAAAGGGTGGGGGATGTGAGGTCATCTTCCCACTCCCTGACCAGGTCTAGGATGATATGGGGTGGAAACCTATACCTGCCATAGACCTGGTCGTCAGGCATCCCAAAAAGGCTTGTCCGTGGTGCGAAAATGCGTGCCCTGGCTATTCTCCTCCTCCTGCGGTGTCCCACGATCAGTGCAGCGACAAGTGGGGCATTCATCGTAGCTGTATATACGCGTTTGTTGTTTGCGCGCACTTTTATGCTGTGCGCGGGGACTCTTCCGCCTGCCTTCGTGTGGCAGACGCGTTGACGCCTGTGCACGTCTTTTGCCGTGCGCGGGTTTCCCGTATTCGGATACGGTCCGAGTGTCATCGCGTGTGATCGGAGGGGAGTGAGCGTACACGCAACTGGCCTGGGTACGTGTGTTTCGGGGTGCGCGGGAAGTTCCACACGCGATTAGCCTGGGTACATGTGTTCCGGGGTGCCAGGAACTTTCACCCGCGATTGGTGGAAATCCACGTGTGTTCTGTCATCACGTGCAATGAGGGAAACACCTGCGCGCGTCACGTCACAGACGCGCTCACGCGCTAAGGGCCTTTGGTCCAATGAAATCGCATATGCGTGCTGCCGTGCATACGCGCATGGGCCCTTTCCTCGTATTACACGCGGATGTGCAGTTTTTCACGCGCGCTGAAATGCCCATCCATTGAAATGCGTCACGTCACAGGGGCGCTTGCGCTTGAGGGGCCTTCTGTCCAATGAAACTGCGTATGCATGCAGACGCGCTTACGCGCTAAGGGCCTTTCCTCGAATTACACGCTGACGTGCAGATTTTTCACGTGCCAAATCACTCCGTATCAAGCTGGCCACGCGTAAGCACACGGAAGACCACGCTCCTGCCCAGAAGGCCGAACTACTGCCCCCCAGAGCCCCGAGCACGCTCCCACCTGCCATCTGCTGCAGCCTGACTGCCTGCTGCCCATGTGCCCTGCCATTTGCTGCCTGCACATCAGCCAGGGGTGCTGTTGCTGTGACCACCCCTGCTGGAACCGAAGACTCCCGACTGGGATTCCATCACTCCACAGCCCAGCCTCAGGACCCAGTTGCCCACCCACTCCTGCCTCTGGGGTTGTCATGTCGGGGCAAACAACATCTGGGACCGCTGACCACCCCCGGCCAGAGAGGCAGAGGGGCACCAGCTTCAGTGCCACCGAAGTTGGTGTCCTGGTGGAGAAAGTCCTGGGGCAGTATGATGCCCTCTTCGGAAGTTCCTGCGCCGACAAGGAAGGACGAACTCGGATCTGGACTGACATCGTGACTGCCATCAACGCGGAGGGGGTGGCAGTCCGCGACTTACAACATGTCAAGAAGCGCTGGGAGGACTTCAGGTCCAGGACCCTGAACAAGGCCCGGCGCCTCTTGAAGGCAGCGGATGCCAAGGGGCGCCGGGGCCACTTGTCGGAAGAACAGATGAGGGTCCTGGAACGCATATCCCCAGCGCTCCACGTCCAGGTCCTTGAGAAGCAGACCCGTCTGGAGTCGAGCGGTGAGTGTACATGCATCCTGATTGTGAGCAGTGCGTGTGGTGATTATTCAGTAGTGTGCAGGTTGCACATCTGTTTGTATGGGGTCGAGTATGGGTGGGGGTGTACAGGGCCGTGGGGCTGACACATGCGAGGGCTGTAATGTGTGAGACATGGATGGTGCTTGTGTGTGTAGGCTTGCATGCCAAATGCAGTTGTGTGGGCACACATGTTTGGATGAATGTGTATGTAAGTAGACATGTCCGTGATGTCACGCATGTATGTTGTTTTCGGCTGCATGTATCAGCACTGTGTACATGTGCATGTGTGTGTATTTGACAAGAGTGCAACAGTGATGCAACATGGATGCATGTGACAGCGGTATGTGGAAGCCTGATTGGCAGATGTGACATGGATGCCCGTCTGAACAGTGCGACATTTGGCAGAGGTGTACACATGCATGCAAGTGTGGTGGTGTGTGTACATGTGTGGTGCACTTCCTGTGTTGCATGTGATGTCTGGCTCACCTTTGGCTGCTCATGCTGTTGTATGTGTATGGATGGTGGTGGCAGTTGCGATATGGCTGTGGTATGGCTCATGTGTGCGAGTTGTAATGACATGTGTGTTGGGAATTGAGATGACATGTCTGAGGTTTGCCAATGCCACTCATGTACAACTGTCATGTGTGTATGTGTCCATTGTACAGTGCCCTGATGCCTGTGTTTTGTTTCTCCCTGTCTGCAGCGTCAACTGATGAAGAGGGCGGAGAAGGTGCTGTGGAGCACAGGGGCGGGTATCCCACCGCCAGCCGGAGACGCAAGGCCCGGCTCCCCTCCCATGTTGTCATCTCGTCGGGGAATGAGGAGTCCGGTGCCGTGTCCCAGGCCGCAGCTGCCGGGGGGAGGTCCAAGAGGCGGAGGTTGGAGTTGGACTCCTCGGCAGCAGAAGGGGCAGCTGGGACCCCACAGGGCCCAACAGGGGAAGATGGCACGTAGTCATCCAGGTTGGTGGGGGGTTTGGTGGAGGAGGAGGCCGTGCAAGCACCAGAGACGGGGTGTGGAGGTGGGGATCCCACTGGTGCTAGTGGTGCAGTGCAGGACCATGGACAGGAGGCAGCACAGGCCGCCGCAGAGGTGCCTGTGTGCAATCCTGTCCCTGATCCTGTCACTGTATCATCTTGCACCAGCAGGAATTCCTACGTCCAGACCCGTTTTCAGGCAGGGGATGAGCTCACGTCAACTTGCCTTCCTCTGCCTGCGGACATGGCTATCCAGGTCCGGGTTGAGCCTGTCCTGGCTGGTGTGGCGTTGCGTCAACGGGCCATGCGAGGTGACCTGGAGTCTTTTCACGAAGAGACTGCACGTCATCTTGAATGGCTCGTTGACCACGTCAGCCTGCTGGGACAGGTCACCCAGGCCGGATTCCTCCGTCTGATGGGGCTTGCTCCGACCCCCTCCTCAACTGGACTCCCTACGCACCAGTCGTCCTCTGTGCCATCTTGCCACCCATCAGTCACCTGGGTGCCCTATGGAGCTGCCTCTGACGGTGCGGCCAGGCTGGTGGAGGAGGCATCCCTGCCACAGTCGGGAGTCGGACGTCCAGCAGGGGTGGCCACATCTACGACTGCACCCCAGCCGGCGGAGGATGTGCAGGCAGCAGGAGGCAGTGCACGGCAGAGGCACAGCACAGCAGCAACGGGGCCTTCAACATCGGAGGGGCAGGCATCAGCCGGAGGGCAGGAGGACCCAGGACAGAGAGTGTCTTCCGTGTGGCAGTGGTTGGGCCACACCATAGATGCGGAGCGGCAGCGGGCGGAAGAGGCACGGCTCACAATGGTCAGGGCGGAGAACTCCATGCGGAGGGCCCTGAGGCGGGCCAAGTGCCTCGAGGCAATCCGCAGGGGTTTGGAGGTGGAGACGTCGACGGCCCTGCGGACCCTCGGGGCCATGGAGGAGGACCTCCGGGACATTGAGGAGGAGTTTGATGATGCCCTGGCCCAGGACATCCACAAGTGAGCCGTGAAACTAGCCTGCTGCCCTTGTACATGGTTATGTAGGTAGTGTTAGGTTTCATTTTTGTTTTTATTTTATTTGGACCTTTCAGACATTGGCCACATTTTTGTATGTAGTTTATTGTATTAGTTAGTGTAGTTAGATAGGTTTCCTTTGTTTTGTTGGGATAATGGAGCCTGGCTTGTTCCCATGTACATAGTTCGCAGTTGGATTGTATTTTTTTTTTTACTTTTTAACCATGGAGCAATGGCTTTCTTTTTTATTTCCCATTGGATTTTGTTTTGTGGACATTGACTTTGGACAACATTACTTTGGAATTTTATTTTTGGTTTTGCTTTTTTTAACAGACATGCTTCTTTTCATTTTTGTACGTTCACATTTCTGTTTCTTCATTTTTTATTCTATTTATGTTTCCTTTAATACATATTATTTTTGGTGAACTTCAATGTGTGGTATCTCATTGGTTTCATGCATTTCATGATATGTGTTTTGAGATTCACTGACACCCATTGGGTGTATGTGAGGGAAATGTGTTTGTTTCGGAACTTGCAATTGGTGTTCTGTGATGTAATTGCAAGTTATGAGTGGGTGGATGCAATACTCGGGTGGGTGTTTTGCATTTGGAGGCTGACCATAGGGACCAGGGATCTAGATTGTGATGACATGTTGGCTGGGGAACATGAGTTGCACTGCTGGCAGGTGCCCCACAGTGCTGGGGGGTGGGGGTGGTGGGGAACATGAGTTGGACATGGGTGGGGGCCTGCTGGCAGGTGCCCCACAGTGCTGGGGGGTGGGGGTGGTGGGGAACATGAGTTGGACATGGGTGGGGGCCTGCTGGCAGGTGCCCCACAGTGCTGGGGGGTGGGGGTGGTGGGAGACATGGGTGGGGGCCTGGTGGAGGCTGCCCCTGCACTGCTGGGAGGTGGGGGTGGTGGGAGACATGGGTGGGGGCCTGGTGGAGGCTGCCCCTGCACTGCTGGGGGGTGGGGGTGGTGGGAGACATGGGTGGGGCCTGGTGGAGGCTGCCCCTGGTGACTGGGGGGTGGGGGTGGTGGGAGACATGGGTGGGGGCCTGGTGGAGGCTGCCCCTGGTGACTGGGGGGTGGGGGTGGTGGGAGACATGGGTGGGGGCCTGGTGGAGGCTGCCCCTGGTGACTGGGGGGTGGGGGTGGTGGGAGACATGGGTGGGGGCCTGGTAGAGGCTGCCCCTGGTGACTGGGGGGTGGGGGTGGTGGGAGACATGGGTAGGGGCCTGGTGGAGGCTGCCCCTGGTGACTGGGGGGTGGGGGTGGTGGGAGACATGGGTGGGGGCCTGGTGGAGGCTGCCCCTGCACTGCTGGGGGGTGGGGGTGGTGGGAGACATGGATGGGGGCCTGGTGGTGGGTGCCCCTGGTGGCTGGGGGGTGGGGGTGGTGGGAGACATGGGTGGGGGCCTGGTAGAGGCTGCTCCTGCACTGCTGGGGGTTGGGGGTGGTGGGAGACATGGGTGGGGCCTGGTGGAGGCTGCCCCTGGTGGCTGGGGGGTGGGGGTGGTGGGGAACATGAGCTGGACATGGGTGGGGGCCTGGTGGTGGGTGCCCCTGGTGGCTGGGGGGTGGGGGTGGCGGGAGACATGGGTGGGGGCCTGGTAGAGGCTGCTCCTGCACTGCTGGGGGGTGGGGGTGGTGGGAGACATGGGTGGGGGCCTGGTGGTGGGTGCCCCTGGTGGCTGGGGGGTGGGGGTGTTGTGAGACATGGGTGGGGGCCTGTTGGAGTCTGCCCCTGCACTGCTGGGGGGTGGGGGTGGTGGGAGTCATGGGTGGGGGCCTGGTGGTGGGTGCCCCTGGTGGCTGGGGGGTGGGGTGGTGGGAGACATGGGTGGGGGCCTGGTAGAGGCTGCTCCTGTACTGCTGGGGGGTGGGGGTGGTGGGAGACATGGGTGGGGGCATGGTGGTGGGTGCCCCTGGTGGCTGGGGGGTGGGGGTGGTATGAGACATGGGTGGGGGCCTGGTGGAGGCTGCCCCTGCACTGCTGGGTGGTGGGGGTGGTGGGAGACATGGGTGGGGGCCTGGCGGTGGGTGCCCCTGGTGGCTGGGGGGTGGGGGTGGTGGGAGACATGGGTGGGGGCCTGCTGGAGGCTGCCCCTGGTGACTGGGGGGTGGGGTGACGGGAGACATGGGTGGGGGCCTGGTGGAGGCTGCCCCTGGTGGCTGGGGGTGCAGGGGGACATGCGTTGGTGGGCAGTAGTGCAAGTTGACATGTGGGTTGGCTGGTGGGCATGGCCATGGTGGATGGGGTGCCTGCATGACATGTGCTGGGTAGGCCCCTGTGGTGTGAGCCACCTGCAGGGGCCGTGGAGGGTGTAGAGGGAACACCTGGGAGGACCCACAAGTGCAATTCAAGTGTGCTGCTCCCCGCGCACCCCTGTAATACACGTACCCTGATGATATCGCGTGTGGAACTTCCCGCGCACCCCTGTAATACACGTACCCTGATGGAATTGCGTGTGGAACTTCCCGCGCACCCCTGGAATACACGTACCCTGATGGAATCCCGTGTGTAACTTCCCGCGCACCTCCGAAATACACGTACCCCACTCAATCGCGTATTTAACTTCCCGCGCACCCCCGATCTACACGTACCCCGCTCAATCCCGTGTGTAACTTCCCGCGCGCCCCCGAAATACACATACCCCGCTCGATCGCATGCATTGCTTCCAGCGCACCCCCGCAATACGTGTAGCCCGCTCCCCCAGGCCCGATAGCGTGAGAAACTTCACGCGAACCCCTGAAATACACGTAGCCCGCTCCCCCAGGCCCGATCGCGTGAATAACTTCACGCGAACCCCTGAAATACACGTAGCCCGCTCCCCCAGGCCCGATCGCATGAGAAACTTCATGCGAACCCCTGAAATACACGTAGCCCGCTCGCACAGGCCCGATCGCGTGAAAGACTTCACGCGAACCCCTGAAATACACGTAGCCCGCTCCCCCAGGCCCGATCGCGTGAGAAACTTCACGTGAACCCCTGATATACACATAGCCCGCTCCCCCAGGCCCGATCGCGTGAGAAACTTCACGCGAACCCCTGATATACACGTAGCCCGCTCCCCCAGGCCCGATCGCGTGAAAAACTTCACGCAAACCCCTGAAATACACGTAGCCCGCTCCCCCAGGCCCGATCGCGTGAGAAACTTCACACGAACCCCTGAAATACATGTAGCCCACTTGCACAGGCCCAATTGCTGTATGTTGCCACTTTTGTAATCCGCAGGGACGCTACCGCCTGCCTTCGTGTGGCGGACGTGTTTCGTCTTGTGCGTGGCTTTGCCCTATTCGATTCCATGAATACGTGTGGTTCGAGTGCGTGTGGGCGTTCCGTCTGCTTCCCTGCAGTACATCCCCAGTTACGCCCTTATTTTCGCTTGTTGTTCCCCATTCCGCGCGTTACGCCCCGTGTCCCGCCCACTTTCTGGTGTATGCGCCGAGGTTGTGCGCTTTCACTGTGCGCGTCGCGCACGCCTTTCAGGATGTTGCAGTGACTTGTGCGCCATGCATGGGTTTGGCGCACATCCCGGGGTGTACACGTGCAGGGACTTCCATGAATCGCACGCGTGCGCGTGCGCCTGTTTTTTTCCGCTTGCGCCTGCTTGCGTGGAGATTTTCGGCGCACGTTTGTTCCATGAATCGGCCCCTAAATGTTTAGAGAATATTCAGCGATTTGCATTTGTCTTTGTTGTCGATCCGCAAAAGTTCATGTTGAGCCACACGATGTTCCTTTGCGGTACAGAGGGTGTTAGATCAGTTTAGAACACAGTGCGCCACAATTCGGAATATGAAACTGTGGTTTAAACGTAAACAGCAGGATTGTACATTTGGTAAAGTACATTTATTTCACATGAAATGTTTAGTGAATATTCAGCGATTTGCAATTGTCTCTGCTGTCGATCAGCAAAAGTTTATTTTGAGCCACGCGCTGTTCCTTTGCGGTAGATAGGCTGTTGGTTTATGATAAAAGCAGTAAATGGTCGCACTGATAATCGGAAGGTTGCTCCAACAACGAGGTATTAGACCACCATAATGGTTGGTATGTTGCTTCTAGCCGCTAGTACTGCGTAAGGGCATATTGGTCCTTGGCGATTGTCCCATAAAATGGTGAGGGTCTTGAAGTTGCTTACATTGAGCTGCACCTGGCAGTTGAAAAATCCATCCGCTGGAGTCTGAAAATCATGACTTTGGCAAAATGGGGCAACATACCTGTTTTAAAAAACATAAATTAGTCTCATCAGCCGATCTTTATTAAAAATATTCATTTTATTTATTAGGGCGTGAAACTATTTGCTAGCGAAGATAGTGCAACGGTGTATGTTAATAATAAAATAACAATATTTTCACATTTATATAGCGCTAAGGACCGTCAGGTATCTCAGCGCTGCTTATTATTACCCACGGTGTGTGGTGCTCATTTATCGACCACGGAAGGATGAAAGACTGAGTTTGGCCTTGCCGGATTCGAACCTGTGTTAGCAAGCTGTGCACGGATGTCAAAGCGAGCGCTCTACTCGCTGTGACACTTGAACGGCTACAGTGAAGTGGCACAGCGAGTAGAGCGCTTGACCGGCTACAGACCGGTTAAATTAATTCTATTAACCCACCCTGTGTCGTCTGCCTTTTTCAGAGCCCTCTAAAGGACAGGGGATCAATTCGGCGGTGATAGTGCGCGGTGGAAAACAATATGCCACATTGAACGAACAAGTACAATTTGACCGGGCTTTAATGCCACGCTATTGTTATTATATTCCGGTATAAAATAATCTAAAGGGTTACTTACATTATAATTGCATTTTCCATTGTCCAAGTGTAGTGCAGTCCCAAAATATGACTCCACGTGTGCCAACGATCTTTCTCAAAGTGATATAATATACAAAAGTGGTTTCGTTTCAGAAATTTCATCTTTATCGTGTCTTACGTTTTTGCTACACTTCTTCAAAAGAAGTCTTTCAGCACAATCTCTGTCTGTCAAGGTAAAAAAAAAATAGAACCTTATACTGGGAGTCGTGGGCCTCTCTGGGCCACGAGAAAAAACTGGAAGCAGCTGACCTTCACTGTGAACGAGCATAAATGCTTACTTTGCAACATCTGTGCAAAGCCATCTGTGAGAACTTGCTGTTGACACTACATCTTTGTATATTGTTTGCGTGCTAATAAAAAAAGTTTGTTTAAGGGACGTTATGGTTCCAAGTAAAGCCGAAAACCCCCTGAAATTCACCAGTTATGGTAAGCTAAGCAACCATAATTCGCGCCACCACCGTGCACTGCTAAGACTAACACCCAGGACATCAAAGATGACATTGCAAATGTCATTGATGACATCACTGATGACATCACATGTGCATTTACTTTTCATGAAATTTGTGTACTAGCAATTTTTATTATAATGTTGCAAAAAAAGTGTCAAGGATCATTGCAATAAATATCATACCGTAATTAGTGCTTTGAACGACACATTGATATAAATAGCATTGTATTATGGGGTTCTATCTAGTATACTGAGCTACTAATGGAGAAACATAGCATTGTGTGCAGCGTACAAGATGAAAGTATAATATTTGTAATGTTAATATGTTGAATAATGAAGTGATAATTGTCCTGAAATGTTCGAAAATAAACAAAATGGGGGTGTTCTGAGGACGTTCTTAGTATTGTGTGACCACTTAGCTGTATGCAATGATGGAATGGCACAGAGAGCAAAGTGGAAATGGTAGAAGGGGTGTCGAAGAGTTACGTGGTCCGCGGACACCGCGGTTGTCCGTGGACAGGGCGTGCTACATCCAGGGTTTTCCAGCAAATCCAACATGGAAAGAAGACTGTACGGATTAGCCAATCAGTTGTCGAGGTTGTGGATTTGTGTTGAAAGAGACTGTGTGTGGTGAAGATGGCAGAAGTAGAGAAAGTCAGGGTGTTGGTGCTTTGAGATATGTTTGTGCATGGTTTACAACAGTACGCTCGATGCAGGCATGTTGAAAAGAACTTTGATGTGAAAGGAGTGGAGGTGGTGTGGAGCACTGTGCCTGATTGCAATGTACAGGGAATTGTACAAGTTTGTGAGGTTATGGCCACGATGAATAGTCCGCATGTGGTAGTTTTGCACTATGGTGCTTTCCATTTGGGCAACGTCAGTGTCCCTACATTGTTGGCTGATATGGAACACTTAGTTCAAGCCGTAATGAAGATCCTTCCAAATGCGAAAGTAATTTTTTCTGGATTACTACCTAGGGCAATATGGGACAATAGTTCAGTTTTTTGTCCTCAGCAAAACATTGCTAGGTGTGTCATCAACCGAGGCATATGTGCCTTCATGCTTAGAGCTGGTGTGTTCTTCTGTAATAATGAGAATATTGATGCCAGTAATAATGTTAATTTTAAAGAAGATGGCATCTCTTTATCTTTTACGGGAAATGCCTTTCTATTTTGGAATGTAAGGGTTGCTTTGGAGAAGGTTATGTGAAGATTTTAGGAGTAAAGTAAGAAAAAAAAACAAGAAAAAAAATACAAAATAACAGGTGTCTGTCAAGCATCTGTAAAAAAAAAACGGCTCTTTTCAGAGCCAACTTCAAAGGGGAAATGGGGCACACTATTTAAATTTACATTCACCACGCTCAGATTCTCGATATGTCCGCGGACATGGCGGTAGTCCGCGGACATCAAAATCACTAAGTGGGGGTTCAGTATGTTCTATGTTACATGTATATGAAGTCAGGGATATTATGGTTAAGTTGTGCTACTAAAAACCTATGAAATTCAGTGAAAAAACTTTGTTAAAGGGACGTTATGGTTAAGTTGTGCTACGAAAAACCTATGAAATTCAGTAAAAAAACTTTGTTAAAGGGACGTTATGGTTAAGTTGCGCTACTAAAAATCTATGTAATTCAGTGAAAAAACTTTGTTAAAGGGACGTTATGGTTAAGTTGCGCTACTAAAAACTTATGAAATTCAGTGAAAAAAACTTTGTTAAAGGGATGTTATGGTTAAGTTGCACTGCTAAAAACCTTTCAAATTCAGTGAAAAAACTTTGTTAAAGGGACGTTATGGTTAAGTGGCACTGCTAAAAACCTATAAAATTCAGTGAAAAAACTTTGTCAAAGGGACGTTATGGTTCCAAGTAAAACCGAAAAACCCTTGAAATTCGCCAGTTATGGTAAGCTAAGCAACCATAACTCGCGCCACCACCGTGCACTGCTAAGACTAACACCCAGGACATCAAAGATGACATCACAAATGTCATTGATGACATCACTAATGACATCACATGTGTATGTACTTTTCATGAAATATGTGTACAAGGGATTCTTATTATAATGTTGCGAAACAAGTGTCAAGGATCATTGCAATAAATATCATACCCTAATTAGTGCATTGAACGATGCATTGATATAAATAGCATTCTATTATGGGGTTCTATCTAGTATACTAAGCTACTCATACAGAAACATAACATTGTGTGCAGTGTACAAGATGAAGGTATAATATTCTTAATGTTAATATGTTGAATAATGAAATGATAAATGTTTTCTTAATCGATTTTTGTGTACTGTGAAATATGTAATAAGTACCTAATAAAACACATGTATTACATAATTGCATTACTATAGACAAAACACAAAGACACAAGAACACATACCAATATGGGTATATACAGGGAAAGTGAAGTTAGCAAAAAAGCACAAGTAGTAGCAGAAACAATTCATAGTTTAACTGATTATTTTCATGCAAATAAATGATTGCTCTGTTTCAAAGCTGCTATTTACCCTAGGTATATGTATCACTTGATGTGATTGGACCCTAAGGAAAGTTGTGTGAGTACAATGTATACAAATATGACCATATACAGGGAAAGTACAGCCATAAAAAAACAGAACTATCAGAAAGTGCTCATAAGTCTATTGATTATCTTTATGCACAAAAAGGATTGCTGTCTTTCAAGCTTGTGTCTTCCCGTATGTATATGTTTCATATGATGTAACTGGACTCTAAGGGAATTACTGTAAGAACCTACTTGAAGGATACGTCTACAAATAAAATAAAATGTTTAGTTTCTGACTGTTACTGAAGAAAACCATGTGGCCTAGATATGTCAGCAAAAGAAAAAAGAGTGAGCCAGACATGTGATGTCATCAGTGATGTCATCAATGACATTTGTGATGTCATCTTTGATGTCCTGGGTGTTAGTCTTAGCAGTGCACGGTGGTGGTGCGAGTTATGGTTGCTTAGCTTACCATAACTGGCGAATTTCAAGGGTTTTTCAGTTTTACTTGGAACCACAACGTCCCTTTGACAAAGTTTTTTCACTGAATTTCATTGGTTTTTAGCAGCGCAACTTAACCATAACGTCCCTTTAACAAAGTTTTTTTCACTGAATTTCATAAGTTTTTAGTAGCACAACTTTACCATAAAGTCCCTTTAACAAAGTTTTTTCACTGAATATATATATATATATATATATATATCAGTAAAAAAACTTTGTTAAAGGGACGTTATGGTTAAGTTGCGCTACTAAAAACCTATGAAATTCAGTGAAAAAACTTTGTTAAAGGGCGTTATGGTTCAAAGTAAAACCGAAAAACCCCTGAAATTCGGCAGTTATGGTAAGATAAGCAACCATAACTCGCGCCGCGACCGTGCACTGCTAACACTAACACCCAGGACATCAAAGATGACATCACAAATGTCATTGATGACATCACTGATGACATCACGTGGCTGGCTCTCCCTTTTTTCCTTTCCTGACATATTTAGGCCACATGATTTTCTTCAGTAACAGTCAGGAACTAAAAATTGTAAATAACTATATTCGTAGACTTATCCTTCAAGTATGTTCTTAGAATAATTCCCTTATGGTCCAGTCATATCATATGAAACATATACATAGGAGAAGTCACAACCTTGAAAGACAGCAATCCTTTTTGTGCATTAAAATTATCAGTAGATTTATCAGCACTTTCTGATACTTTTGATGTTTTTTTATTACTGTACTTTCCCTGTATATGCTCATATTTTTATATGTTGTACTCACACTATTTTCCTTAGGGTCCAGACACATCATGTGATATATATAGATAGGGTAAGTAACAGCTTTGAAACAGAGCAATCATTTTTCTCCATAAAGGTAATCAGTTAGGTTATGAACACTTTCTGCTACTATTGCTGTTTCTTTTTCCTACTTCAATTCCCTTGTATATATTCATATTTGTATGTGGTGTTGTCTCTTTGTGATTTGTGTATAATAATGCAATTATGTAGTAAGTGGGTTTTATTACCTACTTATCACAAGTTTCACTGTACGCAAAACTCTAATATGAGAACAGTTATCATTTCAATATTCAACATGGCAAGCTTATGAATATTGCACCTCCATCATGTATGCTGCACACAATGCCTATGTTTCTACATGAGTACCTTAGTATACTGGATGGAAGTTAATAATAGAATGCTATTTATATCAATGCACAGCTTAATGCACTGATTAGCACTTGATATTTATTCCAATAAGCTTTGACACTTTTTTTATTAACATTACACTAAGAATCCCTTGTACAGACTTTTCATGAAAGGTAAATGCACATGTGATGTCATCAGTGATGTCATCAATGACATTTGTGATGTCATCTTTGATGTCCTGGGTGTTAGTGTTAGCAGTGCACGGTGGCGGCGCGAGTTATGGTTGCTTATCTTACCATAACTGCCGAATTTCAGGGGTTTTTCGGTTTTACTTTGAACCATAACGTCCCTTTAACAAAGTTTTTTCACTGAATTTCATAGGTTTTTAGTAGCGCATCTTAACCATAACGTCCCTTTAACAACGTTTTTTCACTGAATTTCATAGGTTTTTAGTAGCACAACTTAACCATAATATCCCTGACTTCATATACATGTAACATAGAACATACTAACCCCCTCGTAGTGATTTTCATGTCCGCGGACTACCACCATGCCCGCGGACATATCGAAAATCTGAGCGTGGTGAATGTAAATTTAAATATTGTTCCCCATTTCCCCTTTGAAGTTGGCTCTGAAAAGAGCCGTTTTTTTTTACAGATGCTTGACAGATACCTGTTATTTTGTATTTTTTTTCTTGTTTTTTTTTCTTACTTTACTCCTAAAATCTTTACATAACCTTCTCCAAAGCAACCCTTACATTCCAAAATAGAAAGGCATTTCCCCTAAAAGATAAAGAAATGCCATCTTCTTTAAAATTAACAGCATTACTGGCATCAATATTCTCATTGTTACAGAAGAACATACCGGCTCTAAGCATGAAGGCACACATGCCTCGGTTGATGACACACCTAGCAATGTTTTTCTGAGGACAAAAAACGGAACTATTGTCCCATATTGCCCTAGGTAGTAATCCAGAAAAAATTACTTTCGCATTTGGAAGGATCTTCATTACGGCTTGAACCAAGCGTTCCAAATCAGCCAACAAAGTAGGGGCACTGACGTTGCCCAAATGGAAAGCACCATAGTGCAAAACTACCACATGCGGACTGTTCATCGTGGCCATATCCTCACGAACTTGTACAATTCCCTGTACATTGCAATCAGGCACAGTGCTCCACACCACCTCCACTCCTTTCACATCAAAGTTCTTTGCAACATGCCTGCATTCAGCGTACTGCTGTAAACCATGCACAAACATATCTCCGAGCACCAACAGCCTGACTTTCTCCACTTCTGCCATCTTCACCGCACACAGTCTCTTTCAACACAAATCCACAACCTCGACATCTGATTGGCTGATCCGTACAGTCTTCTTTCCATGTTGGATTTCCTGGAAAAACCCGGATGTAGCACGCCCTGTCCACGAACAGCCGCGGTGTCCGTGGACGGCGTCCACTTTACTCTCTGTGCCATTCCCTCATTCCATACAGCTAAGCAATCACACAATACGAATAACGTCCTCAGAACACCCCCATTTTGTGAATTTTCGAACATTTCAGGACAATTATCATTTCATTATTCAACATATTAACATTACAAATATTATACTTTCATCTTGTACTCTGCACACAATGCTATGTTTCTCCATTAGTAGCTCAGTATACTAGATAGAATCCCATAATACAATGCTATTTATATCAATGCATCGTTCAAAGCACTAATAACGGTATGATATTTATTGCAATATCCTTGACACTTTTTTCGCAACATTATAATAAAAATCCCTAGTACACAAATTCCATGAAAAGTACATACACATGTGATGTCATCAGTGATTTCATCAATGACATTTGCAATGTCATCTTTGATGTCCTGGATGTTAGTCTTAGCAGTGCACGGTGGTGGCGTGAGTTATTTTTCATAGCTTACCATAACTTGCGATTTTCAGGGGTCTTTCGGCTGTACTTAGAACCATAACATCCCTTAAACAAACTTTTTTTAATATCACGCAAACAATATACAAACATGCCGTGCAAAAACCAACTTCTCACAGATGGCTTTACACAGAATGTTGCAAAGTAAGAATTTATGCTCGTTCATAGTGAAGGTCAGCTGTTTCCATTTTTTTCTCGGGCCCCGGAGAGGCTCACGAAGCAGACTATAAGGTTGTATTGTGTTTTGACCTTGACAGACAGAGATTGTGATGAAAGACTTCTCTTGAAGGAGTGCTGCTAAAACGTAAGAGAAGATAAGGATGAAATTTATGAAAGGAAACCACTTTTATATATTATATCACTATGCGAAAGATTGTTGGCACACGCGGAGTCGTATTTTGGGACTGCACCACTCGTAGACAATGGAAATTGCAATTGTACTGTAAGTAACCCTTTAGATTATTTTATACCAAATATAATTACAATAGCGTAGCATTAAAGAGCGCTCAAGTTGAACTTGTTAGTTGAAAGTGGCATAATGTTTTCTACCGCGCACTATCACCGCCGAATTGATCCCCTGTTGTTTAGAGGGCTCTGAAAAAGGCAGACGACACAGGGTGGGTTAATAGAAATAATTTAACCGGTCTATAGGCGGTCAAGCACTCTACTCGCTGTGCCACTTCACTGTAGCCTGTCAAATGGCACAGCGAGTACAACGCTCGCTTTGACATTGTGCACAGCTTGCTAACGCAAGTTCGAATCCCGGCAAGGCCAAACTCAGCCTTTCATCCTTCCGTGGTCAATAAATGAGCACCACACACCGTGGTTAATAATAAGCACCGCTTAGATACCTCACGGTTCTTAGCGCTATATGAATGGGAAAATATTATTATTTTATTATTAACATACTCCGTTGCACTATCTTCGATAGCAAATAGTTTCACGCCCTAATAAATAAAATGATGATTTTTAATGAAGATCAGCTGGTGAGACTAATTTATGTTTTTTAAAACAGGTATGTGGCCCCATTTTGCCTATGTCACGATTTGCAGACTCCAGCGGATGGGGTCTTCAACTGCCAGGTGCAGGTCCAAATATGCAACTTCATGACCTTCACCATTTTATGGGACAATCGCCAAGGACCAATATGCCCTTACGCAGTACTAGCGGCTACAAAAAACATACCAACCAATAGGGTGGTCTAATGGCTCATTGTTGGAGCAACCTTCCGATTATCAGAGCGACCATTTACTGCTTTTATCATAAACCAACAGCCTATCTACCGCAAAGGAAAAACGCGTGGCTCCAAATAAACTTTTGCTGATAGACAGCAGAGACAATTGCAAATCGCTGAATATTCACTAAACATGTTATGTGAAATAAATGTACTTTACCAAATGTACAATCCTGCTGTTTACTTTTAAACCACAGTTTCATATTCCGAATTGTGGCGCACTGAGTTGTAAACTGATCTAACACCCTCTGTACCGCAAAGGAACATCGCGCGCCTCAAAATGAACTTTTGCGGATCGACAACAAAGACAAATGCAAATTGCTGAATATTCTCTAAACATTTGATTTCAAATAAATGTACTTTACAAAATTTACAATCTTGCTGTTTGCTTTTAAATCACTGTTTCATATTCCAAATTGTGGCGCGCTGTGTTGTGACATAATATGTGTTGTCTTCCGGGTTCTGTGTAAAGTCACTTAGGACTGGAGAGGACTGGGCGCGTTTGATGACGCACCCTGTAACGTCACGGAGAGAGGCGGGGAATATGAATGCTTTCATAATGTCAGGCTTACGGGCGGGAGATATGATTTAGTGTCGCAAAAGCAAGTCAGCCAGGTCAGTAGCGCCAGTCATAGGATTATCACATAATGTTGGCGCACACCAGCCGGATTTATCGTTTCTTTAGTGGACAAAAAGTCGGTTGACGCCCATAGGAAATTGTACTATTAGCGGACAAAAGGAGTGGTCTTAAAACACTTTCACCCTGACAACGAACAATACAAACAACGTTCTCAGAACACCCCCATTTTGTGTAATTGCAACCATTTCGGGACACAGCGAGTGTTCTTAGAACACATTCAACTAGACAGATTACAATACGGACAGCGTCCTGAGGACACCCCCAGTTTGTGTATTTACGAACAATTAAGTAAACCGCGAGTGTTCATAGCTCATTTCTACCTTCCTTGCGAACAAAAATGACACATACTCCGTCCTCTAAACACCCCACTATTTAGTTTATTTACAAAATGTCAGAACAGCCGTGTTCTCCGCGGACAAATCGAACGCAACAAAAACGTCTAGCACATAAAAAACAAAACATTGAACCTATCTCATACTCCCCCACCCTCCCCAAACACTCTTACACACCAACACACGGCACTAAATACAATTTATTATCCACGTATCACCGCGCTGTACGCGGTCGACGGCGAATACAAGATGGCGGGCGCCACAGAAAATCTGATGCGCTCCACGCCCCTCGCTGTCCAATCAGCGAACACGTCACATGTCTGCGGGCATGACGCAACGCCATGGGCCAATCGGGGGCTGTCCACGGAGCGAACAGGGAAGTCCATCCGCGAAGCGAACACAGATATCACTAATTTTTTTGCCCTACATTTTGGGCATTTTGTAAAAAAACTACTGGACAGATTTACACCAAATTTTCAAAAGCACGCTTTCGGGACCAGGCCGCCGCTCCTGCCGCAAATTTGGTGTAAATTCGTCCAGCGGTTCGGGCTCTAGCAGTGCGCAAAGTTTTTTCCCATTCAGTCTAAGAGAAAAAAAAAATTTTGGGACCCCCCCTATAACTTTTCCCCCCCTGGACGAATCCTCACCAAACTTTGCAAAAAAAATTCAGAGTGGGCCATATACTTTTTTTGCAAAGTTTGGTGAGGATTCGTCCAGGGGGAGCGAAGTTATACGCCGCCCAAAAAGTGCTCTTCCTATATATATATATATATATATATATATATATATATATATATATATATATATATATATATATATATATATATATATATATATATGGCAATGGGCCTGATTACGACCCTGGCGGAAGACACCATGGTCCATGACGGTAAATTACCGACTCCGCCATGGAGAAAGGGGGAATCACCACCCCATTACAACGTTGGCGGGGCAGTAATTCCCCCTTCCTCCATGGCTCAATGGGAATGGGGAAGGCGCTAAGTATGGTGCCGCAAATTGCGGCACCGTAATTAGCACCAAAGTCCCTTTGCGGGTCCCTACCTTAAAGGCTGGTCTACACCAGCCGTTAAGGTCGGGTCCCGCAAAGGGACCTCGTAATTAGGCGCTAATAGGTTAACGGCGCCGCATCCTTTTACGGCGCCGTTAACCCATTAGCGCCTGGGTCGTAATGAGGCCCAATAAATGAAATTAAGAAAAATGCAGAAACATATCAAAACGAGTCAAGTGGCTCAATAGTAAGCAGGACTTGTGAACAAAATACCGCTGCATGTAGCGGCTCAAATGCCAAATACAAAACTGCTGCAACGTAGAATTAATAGACAAAAACAACAAAAAGAAAACCTACCAATGGCACCTCATACCTATGCTGAAATAGATATACCAGAAATATTGCAGAAAAACTGAAAAGGGGGAACAGTTTCTCTTCGCCACATTAGAAATTAAACAGGAAAAAATACTGATTTTTACAACTAATGACAATTTGCTACATCTGGGAAATTCAACAGTATGGCATGGAGTTGCAACATTTAAATCATGTCCTGAACCGTTTGTATAATTTTATAGCATACATGGCAATATTAATGAGACAGTAATACTGTTGGTATATGCATTAATGCCAGGTAAAACAGAGGAATTTTATAGATGTGTATATGGAAAACTAAAAGAAGCTATTCCAGAACAAATGCCAAATACAGTAATAATGGACTACGAGCAAGGACAAATAAAAGCTTTTAAAACAATATACCCAGAGACACATATCCAAGGATGTTTTTTTCATTTTGGCCAAGCAATATGGAGAAAAATACAAAAACTGCGAGTGCAATCAAAATACATTGAAAACAGTGATTTTCAACACAACATAAAGCAACTATTTTCATTGGCATTTGTTAAAGAAGACCAAGTAATTGCGTATTATGGACACTGAGCACTTTAAGATAAATGAGGAACAATTTGCAGATTTATTAGATTACATGGAAAGCACCTGGATAGGGCAATCTACACGGAATGGTACAAGGAAGAAAGCAAAATATGCCATTTCGGTATGGAACTGTTAACAAGCAGTGAAGGAAAACAGGGCAAGAACAAACAACATTCAAGAAGGATGGCATAGTAGAATAAATAAACAATTTAATGTAAATAACCCAAATCTGTGGCATTTCATAAAGAAACTTAAAATGGAACAATCGGCACAAGAAATTAAAATCGCTTAGACTTTTTCAATGGAAAATACACATTAAAAAAAATACAGAGATTATGAAGAACGAATAATGAGTATTGTGAACAAATTCGACACCATGGAAGCCATGAACTATTTACAAGCACTATCATATAACTTAAAATGTTGAAAAATAAGTAAAAACTCGCCAAAACACAGAGTTTCACGGTAATCCAAAATCCACAGTGAGAAATAACCATAAAAATCCAAATTCACCGTAATACAGCAATCCAAAAAAAATTCCAAATGAAAAAAATCAACTAAAAAAATCCAAGCTGCCCATGAAGTTCCAATCCAAGTGGTCAGGAATCCAGAATCCAAGTCAAAAATCCATCCAGTAGTAGAAAAAAACTGCATTCCTCGATAGAAAACCATCAAAAAAAAAAATCCATCCAGTAGTACAAAAATATATCCCTTCCACGATAGAAAATGCCACATCCGAAGAAAAAAAAACATTCCAAGTTCCAGGATACAAAAGGCCACATCCGCAGAAAAAAAACAGCTCCAAGTTTAAAAAATAAAAGGACTCCAAAAAATCGAGAGAGCACCAGCAGAAGCACCCGACGCAATGAAAAGGAACTCGCAAAATGGCGTCCACGCATAAATGCGTAAACATCAAACATCATACGTTGCATGTCGGACGAGAGAAATATAAAAAAACTAAAACTCCAACAACATGATAAGTAATCCAATGGCGCCATCTACAGTTCAAAATGTATAACTGTTTTAAGAGAAAAAAAATAAAAATAATAAAGTTTATATATAAAGAAAAGTTATTAAATACAGTTTATATATTAAAAACCATTATAAAAAAAGTTAAATCATACAGTTTATATATTAAGAAAAGTTATTAAATACAGTATATGATTATTACAAAATAAATGTATTATTGGAATTACCAATGAGTGTTTATGTAATTATTTTAGATAAAGCAGTCGAAAATAATTCTCACAAATGACTATTCGAAAAAAAGGTTATTAGGAACAATGTATCCTCAAATGTATTCAACACTTTTGAATTCGAAAATATGACTGGACACCGTTGCCAAAACAGGAGCATAGCTGATCACGGATTTAAGCTCATGAAAATAAGTCTCCATTTCCTCACACCACTCTATCGGCCCTTTCACCTTCTGTGCTCCCTTGGGACCTTGCAGTAAGGGCCTCACATAACTAGAGTAATCAAACATCCATGATCTACCATACTTACAGAGCCCCAAAAAACTGCTGCATCCGAAACTGGTTGAGGCATATTCTGAACAGTGGTGGCTCTCTCCGGCGTTACCTTCCTTCCTTCAGGCGGTATTACTTGTCCCAAATATATTACCTATTTCTGACAGTGTTGCATTTTTTTTGTTCACTTTGTCCCCCCTCTCTGTGAGCAAGATGGGGAGCATTATTAAGTCTTCTTGACACTGTCCCTCTGAAGTGCTGCAGACTAATAAATTGTCCACATACTGGATTACTGTACTGGACAGATGTAAGATCCCCAGATCCAACTAAACCACCCTGTTAAAGATACTCAGAGATCTGCAATACCCATGGGGCCACCTGGTGTGCTCGAATCTCTGACCACGATACATAAATGGTATGAGGTACTGATGTAGCCCATGGCCTGGCTACTATTGGCCATGTGTTTGTCCACTGAGGGAACACCTAGAAATAAAGATGCAGGCACCAGAGTAATAAAAGTACTTTATTACATGTGTTGTGTATGTTTTATTTATGTGTGTGTGTTCAAGATGTTTGACTTTGGATCAAACCATCTAGCCCACCACGGGGCTGGGTGGAATGTTACTAAATAAAAGAAATTGAAAACAAAGGAATAGAACTCCCTTGCTCCAGCATGGGGTGGCCAGCGGAAAAAATAATCCTGAGAGGATTGAAGTGAAATGAAAAATACAAAAAAACGATTAGAAAAGGACAGGAAGGAAGATAGAAGCAAAAGACAGCAGAGAAGGAGAAAAATAATTATCTGGGTGCCGCTGCCTCGAGCGACCCCCCAGACATCTGGGAATTGTGGGCATGTGTGGAGCCCTATGAAGCATCAGTCAAGGGGTCTAACTGCTTATGCCAGGAGCACCCTGAAGATTGAGCCAAAGGGCCGAACTGCTTATGCCAGGGGCAGTTCGACTGCTATGGGGCCCTGGTGGATGTCAGCAAACAGGGCCGGCCCAGAAGATTTAAAAAGGGCTGCAGTCACACCGGTGATGATTCGTGGCCCCCACTCCAACCGGGCCACCCAACCGAATGAAATAGGTAGTGGAAAGTCATGTTGATGGTGGGTGGACCCCCACTTGGGCAGGGAGTTGCCCAGAAGACCAGCAGAGCACATGTGGCCTTTGTCTCGGGAGGATAGCTCAGGGGCAACGTGTTCGTCTTGGAAGCAAGACAACACGGAGCAACACAGGTTCAATTCCTGGGTCTGTGCTTAGAAACCTCTGGGCATTAAGCGCGTTATAAATAAACCTATCATATCATTTTGTGTGGTGAACCGGGCCACCCTGAAGAAGGAATCAGGGTCACCTATCATCAGGGGACAGGCCCGCAGGCAGCCCTTCTTCCAGAATGGCAGCAGCCTTCAGGGTGCTAGGGTCACCAGAGACAGCCCTTGAAGGCACTGTTAAGGGGCTGACTGACTGTATAATCTTACATGTTGTATATATTGTGTATGTTAATGTATATTTGTATGTGCACTTTTATGTATATATTTAAATGTTGTTATGTAGGGAAAACTAGAATTGGGGTTATATAGAAAGGGAATGTTATGTAGACTTAAAAGCTGAGCAGTGGTAGGACGTTAACTATGTATAGTGAGAGAGAAATTAAGAAGAAAAAGGATGTAGAGGGGAGGCACCCTGGCGTGAGGTAGCAGGATTTTGTTGTGGCCTGCCTGAGGCCAACTAGCAAGATGGGACCAGCCATGGAGGGCATCCTCTGGCCTCACACTCCATGTGGGTGCTACCCGAGTGCAGTTAAGGGGTCTGTTGCATCAGACTCACTTTAAGGGTCCCCGAAACTCGTCCAAGGAAGGGTGAGCTGACATAGCAGGTCCCCATTTAGTTGGGGCTCATGCCAGGGGAATCCTAGGGAATTGGAAAGGGAAGAATATTTAAAAGTAGAAGTGTTTATCATAAATTAAGAGGGGTCCCATTTGGGGATCCATATAAAAGTTCACTCTGGTGTCTGTGTCTGTTAGTCATCAAAGAGCTCTGGGCGTAGCCTATCTCCTGTTTTCATCAATTTCTATTTAGCAATTGCAAGGCCCCTTCCTACCCAGCGGGCTGTGGGATGTGGGGGGTATTCATGGGAACTGTCTCTGCTCCATTGAAGGGAATGTACGCCCTTGCACAGACCAGACAGGGGAAACCAGGGGCTACACTGAGAGACAGGGTGTAAGGGAACAGAGAAACATTCATTCTTTATGTCAATCACCGTCAAGTGGGTCGACCCAGTAGGGATGTATCAGACAATGGTTGCATGATTCGGTACCAGTGACAATGAAACTCTGCCTCAACAAGATTATTGACGGGAGTAAATCCTGGACCATCCTCCAACTGGACCCCTTCACTTTCTTCACAGGGTAGATGGCCGTATTGCATGGGGCCACAGAGGTTGCATTATTGCCCGCTTTAATAATGCCATAATGGTCTCATAAATCCCTTTGTCCGCCTCCTTAGACATGAGGTATTGCTTAATCCGCTATAATATCGCACTGGGTTTCAATGTTATCCTCACCGCTCCAACACTCTTTAACAGCCTCACATCATGAGGGTTGCTGGTCCACAAATGGTCTGGCACTTTTCCCAGGTCCTCCTTCCCAAATGGTGATGTATTTGTGATGATGAGTATGGTCTGTGGTACTTCCCTTTGCTCTTTCACTATCGGGCAAGGCACCACAATGTCAAAGACCATCTCTCCTGTGTCCTCAGTGTCTTCGAACAATTGCTTGTGTGACACGTCTCACTACGGCATCTAAGAGAATTTTAACAATGGTGTCTGGTGTTACTTCTTGCAGTACATCAGGCAGAAATAAAAACTCAAACGGTACTCGCCAAGCCTGAATTCTGATCCCGGGACCCAACTCAATAAAAACATCACCCCATAAAGAAACAATGCTGGGTGCACAGGAACCCCTCTAATCGCGCAATAGCTACAATAGTACTGAAAACGTACTACTTCCTTTTCCTGGATACAATCCTGGAGTCGAGCTTACTATGATATAATATGATATGATCTTTTATTTCTATCGCGCTTGTACACAAGTATTTCAGAGCGCGACCAGGCAAGGGAGGGGAATAGGGGAGAACAAAACAGCGCTCTTACTAGGCCCAGTGACATTGAGAACGCGCAAGTGCATGGGGGAGGGGGAGGGGAAAGTGCATGGAAGGGGGAGAAGTGGAAAGTGCAAAGCAGAGGAGAAACAGATAAATAACAATAAATAAATAATAAAGGCAACAAACAGTTTTAGTGCAGCCAGCAATTTTCAAGTGCTAGGTTTAAGGCAGCAGACAGGATAGGTCTGATAAGTGCAGGAAGAAAAAGGGGGACTGTATGGGTACAGATACAGACCCCAGTGCAAGGGGTGGCCCAGAGGCAGTGCGGGAGGGTGGCAGGGTGAGCAGGTACCTGGCCCGGAGGACAGAGGGTGGCCAGGTGCACGGTGCCAAGAGCGAACAGATCAGCAGGGGAGAAGGGGAGCGAAGGCAGAAGAAAAAAGGAAGGTCTTGAGGTGCTTTCTGAACCGGAGATGGTTCTCCTCAAGTTTTAGAGTGGCAGGGAGGCTATTCCAGAGGGAGGCCCCAGCCAAAGACAGAGATCTACCCCCAGCTCGTTTCTTGAAAAAATTACTGACCCTGAGGGAGTTGGAGGTAGAGGAGTAAAGAGCTTGAGAGGGGCGGTATTTGCGGAGGGATAGCTGAAGGTATTTTGGACCCAGGCCCCGGAAAGCCTTGTGGACAATGCAGAGGGTTTTGAATTTAATCCTTGCATTCACGGGGAGCCAATGGAGAGATTTGAGAGCTGGAGAGATACTATCCCAGGGCTTGAGGCCAAGGGCAAGTCTCGCAGTCCTGTTCTGGATTAGTTGCAGAGGGCGGAGAGTAGAGGCAGGTAGATTTAGAAAGAGGCTGTTACAATAGTCCAAGCTTGAGAGAACCAGAGCTTGGGATGCCATGAGCTTCTGGTGGAAGGAGAGGAAAGGCAGAGTACCTCTGAGGAGGTGCAGTCAGAAATTTGACTTTTTAGAGACCTCAGAGATGTGGGCGGAGAAGGAAAGGGTGGATTCAAAGATGACCCTGAGGTTCTTAGCCTCGTAGATGGCGGTAGGAGGAGGGTCAAGGGGGTTTGGAGGAGGGCCAAGGGAGGCCGGCCAGAGAGTGAGGGGAAAGGAAGGTGAAGGTGTGCCAATGAGGAGGATCTCCGTCTTGCTGGTGTTCAGACAAAGATCATTGGCGGCAGACAAATCTTGAATGGCAGTTAGGCAATCAGAGATGAGAGAGGGAGAAGAGCTGGCAGAGGGCAGCTTGAAAATGAGTTGAGTGTCGTCGGCGTAGCACTGTAAATTTGATCAGAAAGTGGCAATGCAGTGGGCGAGAGTTGCCAGGTATTGGTTGAAAAGCCTGGGCGAGAGGTTAGACCCCTGGGGAACACCACGGGTAGAGAGGAAGATAGATGAAAGGAAGGACCCAAGTTTGACCTGGGAGGGTCGATCTGAGAGGAAAGAGGTCAGCCAGGCCAGAGCCTAATCAGTGATACCCAGGTTTTCACGGACACTGAGGTTTTACCCTCTTCCAAGAAAGCAATCGACATGTAGAGTTGACTGAGGAGATCTCTACCCAAGAGATTTGCCAGGAAGGCCGTACAATACAACAAAATGGGATGAAACATTTTGAGTACCTGCCTTAATACAAAGATATTCAATATAAGAAACCGGCAGGATAGCCCCAGAGTATCCCTGTGTGTCAATCGTTTTGCTTGACAAGGGTAATTCAGCTTCCTTAATGCAAGATATTGTAGTTCCTGTGTCGACCATAAATGTGAACGTTTGGTCACCTACCTGCACCCCTATGCCGGGTTCCTCTTCTGGATCAGTGGTAATGGATAGGACTGGATACATCAGAGACCCCTGTGAGTCGTCCTACTCCTGGTACATATTAGCACCAGGGTGAGAAAAAGTATTCCCTCCAAAAACCCGTGCTCCAGTGTAATGCATAACCGTTCCTTGTGGTAAAGGAATCTTCTCCCATGTCTGCCCTGATGCTTGTACTGGCATGGTCGGTGGGATCCCAAAGGTCTGTGCAGCCCCAGTTGCTGGGTTTTGTTCAGCCCGTGCCTGCTGTGGTTGCACAGAACCCAAGACATGTGGGAGGGTCGGAGTTTGCATCTGCTGTGCTCCCATATTAAAGTACTGCGCCGCTCATGACAATCTCGGGACAGGCGTCCCAACCTCCCACACGACCAACACTGAATCCCATTGAATCCTCCATAACTTTTTTCCATTGACCCAATGAACGGAGGACCCATTCCTCCGAACCTGCCGTATGACCCGCTCCCTTGCGGAAATCCTCCTCTGCCCCTTGGAAGCCCTCTCATTGGCCTTGGACCGGGAACATACCCGTCCATCCAACCCTGTGTCATACCCGATTCACTGTGTCCCTGTTGTCCCGGTTGCCCCTGCTGTCCCTCCATAGAATGTGTAATTACTGCCCCTTCTAGACAAATCTTTGCCTATTTCTTTCGAACAAGCTTAGCCTCTGCCTTTTGTGCCTGCTCACTACTCTCCTTCTCTTTTTCTTGTCTTCTCTTACAAAAATGTGCAATGTGGGCCTGAATATCCAGCCAACTCTTGACCTCCATTCCTACCACCTTATCCGAGTCATGCTCGACTTCCTTAGGGAGTCCTTTCTTTAGCATGTGATGAAAGATTGCCACACCTTGATCCCACCCTTCTCCTGTCTCTGCTCTCCACATCTCCTGATTTAACTAGATGTGTGAACAGGATCATCATGCAATTTCATTGTCTTTGTCAATATCTAATTTATATTTATTTATTGTTAATTTGTATAGCGCCTATACACAGTGAAGTGTTTCAAAGCGCTCATGGAGGGGGGGGGGTCAGTGGGAAAAAACAACAGTCATTCAGAGACCTTGGGGGTCATTACGAGGTTGGAGGTAAAAAACAGTTCTTACCGGCATGGAGCAAATACTGTGTCCGTGTAGGAAAGAGCCAGCTAACAGTGGGCTATTACGAGTTCACGTGCACAAGCATAGAGGCATGCCGGTATCGACAGTATCGGCATGCTGCTAAAATCCCCAAAATGCCCCTTAGCGGCATCATGGAAAGCGCAGACAGCACTACCGCCCCCGTCCTCCCCTAAATAACGTGACCGGCATCAATGTATAAGGCATTAGCGGACACCGCTATTAGCGGCCACCACTATTAGCGGGGACCGCTAATAGCTGTGTCCGCTAATAAGCAGAACCGGAAGTAGCGTCATCGCGCCAGAACAGGAAAGAGCACGGAGGCCATCTTGAAAAACACAATCCATTGCCATCCTCACTACACAGGACCTGGAGCCTATTTCCAACTGCAGAAAATAAACATCACCAACAACATCATGCCTAAGGCTGTCAAAAAGGGCGCATCTCATCAGCGCAAAGAGTGCTTCATGGAGGACGAGCTGACAATGCTCGCCAAGACACTGGCAGATAATGCTGAGGTTGTGTTTGCCAACAACCTCAAGAGAGAGGCACAGATGAAGAAAAAGGAGATCTGGCAACTTGTTGCTCAAAATGTCAGTGCAGTAGGGAACACCCCCCGCACAGTCAAGGACGTGCGCAAACGATGGGACGACCTGCGGCTGAGAGTCAGAAACATAATGTTGGCCAACCGGAGCCAGGGCCTGGCTACTGGCGGTGGTCCTAGTCCCCTATCAAGCTAGCCGGTGGCAGGAAATCTGCGTCATCACTATTGGCATCGAGGCAATAGAAGGTGTGGGCGAGATGGAACGTGGCGCCACCTCATCAGCGGATGGAGGTGAGTGTCCTAAGAAAACACTGTAATGCAAAGTATGATGATAGTCCACCAATTTGTCCGTCCCAAGAGGCAATGCATGTCCCATTACATACACAAGCGCACACGCGGCCCCTAGGACAACGAAACATAAACAACGTTTGCAGCAGCTCGCGCGCACAGCCGTCTGCGAGACGCAAACACCGAACGCCGGCTAGTATACCTCACACGAGAGGCGGCCGTGGAATATACACGCCAGGTAAAGTAATTCTACAATATTGCTCAGCCGTTTGTTCTGGCACCCCGCACTGGGCATCACTTGTGTAACAGGTTGCCGTTTCTACTGGCCGCCTCCCCCGCTTTTAAACTAACGGTTGCCGTTTACAGACATCAGCAGCACCCACTAACCTAGAGCAAGTCTCTTTTCACATATGTATTGTTTTGTATACCCATTTGGCAACTAGGGTTGCTATACTTCGCGGCCCACTGTGTCTGCTAAAGATTATGTTCCCTCAAGCCTACAGTCTGGTTCTCGAGAACGCAATTTGCCTCAAGAACATCCCTGCAAGAAATGTGTCTGTAGGAGTAGCACCAACTCAACTTGATTATTAACTTGTAGATGGATTTGGTCCCACATTTCTTATCTTGTGTCTCAATTTTTGATTCTTTCAGGAGCCCTACTAGGCATCCACCACATTTTCTTGAAAACAGTCTTTGGAGCAAGCGACAACACGATACAGCAGGCAATATTCTTTCGGCCAGCAGGTACGAATGAATCAAGGATCTTTATGTCGCTCTGTCTATCGTGTGCACTCTAACAAGCACCTTTGCAAATCACCTTGCCTGCTCACCGGTTGGCTCTGGGGTTGTTGGCCTTTCAGTAGCCCCTCCCATTTTTTACTTCCTTTTTGTTCCCCTTTCAGAATCTATCCTGTATCAAACCTCCGTCCGGGTTCCCATCACCCCAGGGGACCCTAGTGATGATCCATGCTGCCCAGCACTTAGCCTCTGAGTGATCGACAACCGAGTACTTGGGATGTATAGCACCGGCAGGTAAGACACCAGCCTGGTGCCGTGAGAACCGATCTATAAACATAGTGCCCAGTAATCAATGGCACATCATAACCTTACTCACTGGAGTTCTCTGTACTTCCGACAGGGTCGCCAACTTGGAGCCCTGATGAAGGCGGTCGTAGTTTTACTGCAACACCGCCGAAACGTGAGCCAACTGGGAACATTTGTTTAAGTCTGTTCCCAGTTCTAGAGATCTTGTTCAGTTAGTCTCTGCCACGTTGGCAAAGATATCTTTCATCCTGTTTTGACCATGGAACATTTATTGTTCAATTTTAGTTAGTTCCCAATAGAACATTCATTGTTGTAATGAAAATTACAACCCCATTGAGGAACCCTTGAAACTCGGCCAATTTACTAGTGCAGGAGATCCACTGCTTCCTATAGAACGAGTTCACAGGCACTTTGTTATCTTACAATTTAGCACAAAGTTCTTATGTGTTCAAAACTACTTGTGTCAATGAAGGAATAATTGATACTTATTCATATTTTGATATATAGCATATTATGTTTGTTGTTTGTATATTCTTCATGATGGCACTGTGACTTGTTTTTTTTAAATGTATGTTTTAATTTTTTCTACATGTCTCATTTATGTATTGCATGTTTCACCTGATTAGAAAATAAATTATTGTTTCCTAACACTTTAATACATTAATGCAGTGAGTGGTTATTACTTTGAGATTCACTCCCTGGACAGGCCTAAATCATATGCATCTGCTCCACCCAAGATTTGTTGACAATCCTCTATCCAGTAAGGGTATCATTACTTGTTTACACCATTGCATACACATGGACACATCCCTGCCTAGATAGTGTCCTCAGTAATGACACATCCACATGGTGTGACGGTGCTGTGGAAACAGAGCAAACAGTCTACCAAGTTTCGAGGGCCTCCTCGAAACAGCGGCGGTAACAGAGCAAACGTCCCGTGTAAGCTGGTCAGCCGACTGGTTGGCCCAGGGACACTTCCGAAGAGGCTTACTTGCAGGGTGTGTTGAAGGTGCTGAGAAGAGTTGATCCCACTATTCCAATGGATCGAAGCGTCTTCGCAGACATTCTAGGATGATCAGATGTAGAGGGGTCTCGCAGGACGACAGCGGCTTCAGGGTGCCAAACCTTCCAGCGGGTCACCAGCGGTTCCTCGACTCGGCTTCTTGTTACAGGATACTTGGCTCCTTATCCTTTGTTTGTGTGAACTCAGGAGATCGACATGGTAGTGGTGTTTTCGCCCTCCTCTTATCCAAAGTTACCTTTGCGCCAAAACAAAGAGGACCCAATGGGAGATCTTCTCACAAACACTCACTCCATATGCGGACCAATCTTGGACCATGGTGGTCTCAGGCATTCAGGACACTCCAGACTCTCTGGCACCCAGGATGTGTATTGGGAACAGACATCCCAGCCCACATCCTGGAGGCACACACACACACGGCATGCAGAAGCCCACGAAAGCATTGGGTTTCTCAGGAAAGTGCATGATCAAATAAGGACTGACCCGGGTTAGCTCGACCTGGGGAAGGTGAAGGGGCGCGATGGCCAAAGGACAGGACAAAGAACCTCGTGGCAGGGCCATTTTGGAGCCAGGCCACCTATTCATGGCAAGCACGATAAGCGCGTTTTACATGTCAAGAATGGGTTAAAAAATACAGTAAAACGATAGCTGCCACCAGTCCTGTGCATGACACATCTGCACAGTTCATACAAAGTCCAGCAAGAGTTTCTAGGGCCTTTGGAATGACTAGAGACCCAAAGGTGCGGTAAAATAAGTTACATTGCACACTTTACATGTTGCACAAAAGCTGCAACATGAGGAAAGGACTAAGGGAAACAAAGTCTCCCAGTATTGACTGTCTTAAGGGCATGTCAGTTTCCCCATAAAAAGTGAGCAAAAGCCCAGAGGAGTGCAGCTGAGGGCTGTGCTTCTCTGGCAAAGGTTAGATCGGGGTGTAAAACAGCAGCAAAAAGTTTGGGTGTTGACACAAGTGCCCTCATTAGGACCCTGGCGTTAAGGGGTTAACAGCGCCAAAAAAGGCTGTGGTGCGGTTAACCCCTTAACGCCTTACTACGAGGTCCCTTTGCGGCTCCCGTCCTGAACGGATGGTCTGGACCAGCCGTTAAAGTAGGGACCCGCAAAGGGACCTTGATGGCAATTACGGTACCTCAATTTGCGGTACTGTAATTGCCGCCTTCCCCATTGCCATTGAGCCCTATGGGGCAAAAATGGGAATGGGGAAGGGCCATGGAGAAAGGGGGAATAACCGCTCCGCCAACCTTGGAATGTGATGGTAATTCCCCCTTTCCCCATGGTGGACTCCGACATGGACCATGGTGCTAATAGCACCATGGTTTAGCATTGGAGTCCTAATGAGGGCCAAGGAGGGAAAATTACATTCAAATATGAAATCTTTCCTAACACTAGAGATTTCAGGTTGGCAGCCAGAGCGCATAAAGATGAGACCCAAAATTCGCCCAGAGGGCCTACCTGCAATCTGTAGTGTGCTAAAGGTGGATCTATGTGCTTCCAGGCCACGAGAACACTGCTCCATCATGAGTATTCATGTCAAACTGAACTCCCGAATACAACACTTTTCTCCAAAGCTCATCTCAATGCTCCCCCACTAGAGCCAGAAATAGGCTTTTCATAATCCCTGTGGACAACGTGACACCAGCGGTATGTTTCTCCCATACATAAATCCACTTCCCTGCTCCTGCAGTGAGCTAAGGGAGTGTCTTCCTCAGGTTATTCCAGTACATGTGTGACCACTGTACATAATACTCCCTTCCTTGACCCTTCTGGAGTAACAGAAACTGAGTTACACTCCATTTAACTGGAGTTTTCACCCATGATATGATATGATATGATCATTTATTTATATAGCGCCTATACACAATGTGTTTCAAAGCGCTTCAAGGCAAGGGAGGGAACAAGGGAAAATATAACCACATTCTTACAGGCCATAAACAGTAAGAATGTGAAATTAACTATCGTACTCGGCCTGACGACATTTTAGATAGTGCAAGAGCAAAGACATAGATAAGAAAGGGAGGGGGAGAGTGGGAAGGAAATGGAAACAGACAGGTGACTACCATACTAGGCATGACAAAATTTCTGGTAGAGCCGGAGAAAAACAAAAGGTGAGGGAGAGGGGTGCAGAAAGGGAGGGGAGGAACAAAACAAGCGACTATCATACTAGGCCTGACGACATTTCAGATAGTGCTGCAGGGGTGGTGGGGAGGAAAAAAAACAGTAATGGGAGGGTGGAGGAAACAGATGAGGTTGCTATCATGTTAGGTCCAGGGACAATTCTGATAGAGTAAGTGCATAGAAGAAAGTAAGGAGAGGAGATAGGAAAAGGGAGAAGGGAAAGGAGGAGAGAAAAGAGATTAAGTAGTCAACAAGAGTGGAGAAGCAAGCGTGGAGAGCGAATACAATTGCAGAAGTCAGTAGTAACACATAATGTTGCAAGCCAGGATACAAGATGAAGATGGGAACAGCATGATTCAGGGTCACCATGAGTACAAGATGCAAAGGATGTCCAGCATGAGAGTTGAGAAAGAGTGACGCACCGTGAATGAATGAAGTCCATAAAAGTCAAATCCAGCATTGGCCACAAGACAGTGATGGTGAAGGAAGGCACCAGGTGGGTGGGGCTTGCTAAGTGGTAAAAAAGAGCAGCAGGCAGGAAGATGCCAGGTGGGCAGGGCTTAGGCCAGGTGACCTAGATCCACTTGCACCTGCTCCCCATCTGCAAAGGAAAAGAAGCTGGAGGGCTCCTTAAGTAGGGAAACAGAGCGGCAAGCATCAAGGCACCAGGTGGTCGTGGCTTGCTAAGTGGTGAAAAAGAGCAGGAAGGCACCAGGTGGGCGGGGCTTGCTAAGTGGTGAAAAAGAGTGGCAAGCAGGAAGGCACCAGTTGGGGGTGCTTGCTAAGTGGTGAAAAAGAGCGGCAGGCAGAAAGGCACCAGGTGGGCGGGGCTTAGGCCAGGTGACCTAGATCCACTTGCACCTGCTCCTCATCTGCAAAGGAAAAGAAGCTGGAGGGCTCCTTAAGTAGGGAAACGGAGCGGCAAGCAGGAAGGCACCAGGTGGGCGTGGCTTGCTAAGTGGTGAAAAAGAGCAGCAGGCAGGAAGGTAGCAGGTGGGCGGGGCTTAGGCCAGGTGACCAAGATCCACTTGCACCTGCTCCCCATCTGCAAAGGAAAAGAAGCTGGAGGGCTCCTTAAGTAGGGAAACAGAGCGGCAAGCAGAAAGGCACCAGGCGGGCGTGGCTTGCTAAGTGGTGAAAAAGAGCGGGAAGTAGGAAGGCACCAGGTGGGCGGGGCTTGCTAAGTGGTGAAAAAGAGCGGGAAGCAGGAAGGCACCAGGTGGGCGGGGGTTGCTAAGTGGTGAAAAAGAACGGCAAGCAGGAATGTACCAGGTGGGCGGGGCTTGTTAAGTGGTGAAAAGAGCAGCAGGCAGGAAGGCACCAGGTGGGCGGGGCTTGCTAAGTGGTGAAACAGAGAGGCAAGCAGCAAGGCACCAGGTGTTCATGGCTTGCTAAGTGGTGATAAAGAGCGGGAAGCAGGAAGGCACCAGGTGGGCGGGGCTTGCTAAGTGGTGAAAAAGAGCGGCAAGCAGGAAGGCACCAGTTGGGGGGGCTTGCTAAGTGGTGAAAAAGAGCGGCAGGCAGAAAGGCACCAGGTGGGCGGGGCTTAGGCAAGGTGACCTAGATCCACTTGCACCTGCTCCCCATCTGCAAAGGAAAAGAAGCTGGAGGGCTCCTTAAGTAGGGAAACAGAGCGGCAAGCAGAAAGGCACCAGGTGGGCGTGGCTTGCTAAGTGGTGAAAAAGAGCGGGAAGTAGGAAGGCACCAGGTGGGCGGGGCTTGCTAAGTGGTGAAAAAGAGCGGGAAGCAGGAAGGCACCAGGTGGGCGGGGGTTGCTAAGTGGTGAAAAAGAGCGGCAAGCAGGAATGTACCAGGTGGGCGGGGCTTGTTAAGTGGTGAAAAAGAGCAGCAGGCAGGAAGGCACCAGGTGGGCGGGGCTTGCTAAGTGGTGAAAAAGAGCGGCAGGCAGGAAGGCACCAGGTGGGTGGGGCTTAGGCCAGGTGACCTAGATCCACTTGCACCTGCTCCCCATCTGCCATCTCTCCATTACTACTTACTACGGCTATGCGAGTACCCTGGTGCGTCCTATGATTCCATGGTGTATTACCTATAGCTGCTACTCAAGCGGGAGCTAGGGCGACCATACCTTACTCTCCCCACTTGTCATCCCACTCCTTTTCCTCTTCATCATCTGCACTAGCTACTCCATCTTCTGAACCTTCTATAGGCACAGACGCATCATAGAGTGCCATCTCCCGTCCTTCCTGCTCGGCTCTTGTACCTGTGGCAGTGCCCTTGTCCTCCATGTCCACCTCAACCTTTCTGATAACTGATTTATCGAGCCTCAGAAGAACCTGCCCATGCTTCCACCTTCCGTCTTCTACATCCTTTATTTTTCTTTTCTCCATTTCCTGCTCTTCATTTCTCTGTTGTCGTAGCAGTACTATCTTATCCTCTGTTATCCTCAGTGCTTCTTTCATGTTTTCCCATTCCTGTGTCTCTACCACGTCCCCAGGCTCTATCCTAGCAGCAAAAGGCCAGACGTCCTCCTTCACCCTCATTCTTGGTCCTCTATCCGCGCTTTAAGTTGCCGGTCTCACTCTCTCTCATTCCTCCATCTTTAATCTATCTAATACGCTAGCAGTCGAGGGAGTTGCTTCCTTCCCGCTCTCCATTCATACTTCCTATGCAGCCCCAACCATTGAAAGAATCACCTTTTCACTCCCTTTGATATCCCAATTTCTGGGAATCACAGCTGATGGAGGTGCTACCTGTGTCCGTCTCGTAGCCACTGGAGTAGCCGTTGGGGAAAATGGAGGTACGAACACAGGGTATGCATACCCCGCTGCGGGCGATAAAGGATAGTACCCATATGGAGGCAGTGCCAAAGGAACTTCTTCAACCTCCTTTTTTGGCCCCTCTTCTATGATTTTAACACTATGACACTTCCTGTGTTTTTCATACATGCGCAAGAACTCTAAAACATTTAGCCGCTTCTCCATTTTTAAGCCCTTACACTTCGTAGTCAAGAAGGTATGCAAATTCTCCAGCATCCCTGACCAGGCCAAGAATTTATCATTTTTCCCTAACTTTCCGTCAACCATTCTCTATGATGCTTTAAAATGTTCACCTAATAGCCAGGCAACACCTGGCAAAAATGATTCAACAGAGTCTCCATACCCCATCCCAAGTTTATCAAAAAATAGTTCCACAAAAACCTGATACAGGGACCGACGAGGGCACAAAAAGAAAAAAATTAGGTACTTACCCAAAGAACTCCCTTTTTACCCTCACTCAATTCCTTAGTCGGGCTTCACACTCACGCAACTTACTTGTCTAAACCCCAATTGCCTCACTTCACAATTTACTCCAATTCTACTTCTCACTCATACACAGTAGACAGCATCTTATTAAAAAAAACACTCTGCCAGCCATTATCTCAGAGATATCCCCACCACTCGAGCATAGGAGAGGTGCAATGCTTTCCACTACAGCAGCATGTTAGGCAGAAACCTGTGCAGTTCCCTTGGGGACCACTGCAAAAAGTTTAAGACTACATGTGTTGGCAGTAAACCCAATTGGTAGCAGTCTGCACTACCCAGATTTACCTGGTAGCTGTGGCTGAGCAGTCAGACTTCTCTCAAGAAAGGTTAGGCAGTATATAGAGTATACACATTAGGTACAAAAATACAGTAGCACAAGCAAACACTGACCAGAGCTTGGGTATAAAAGTATATCATTATTTATTTAAAAACACACTTGTAAAAATACACTGGCACTAATATGTCAAGCAAGTTCAAACACAGTAACTAGAAATATATACACCTCCCTGGTTAATTATTCTACAAGTCTTAGGAAAAGAACACCACTTATTATCAATACAGGGGTGAGCGCTTAACCAAGATGGCACTCCAATAATTATTTAAAAAGGGAGGGAAAAGGCAGAATTAGGAAAGCACACACTACCAACACTTTTAAAAGAACCACAGCAAGTCAAGAAAGGCAGAGTCTACTGTAGAGCAAGAAAGTTCATATGCCAGGCCCACTCTTGGAGAGAGCAAGGCAAAATGTTCCCAAGATCACACAGTTGAAGTACACTTTAAAAGTCTTTGCAGATAGTTCCAAAGGAGTTGGATCAGTTCAGAAAAGTTAGTTAACAGGTCCCAGGTCACCCCAGGATAGAGAGTCAAGGATTTACGGGGCACCTTGAACAGTCTGTTGCAAGGGAGACCAGGTGGGACACAGTACCTGAAATGGTGAGAAAGCTCCAGCGGGGGCAATTGTTCCTGGCAGCGGGTGCAAGTCGGTGCTTTGTTCAGGGGAAGAGAAGATCTCAACGTGGAGGAAAGCTGGAGGTCGTTGCACTGCCAGGGAAGAAACCAGCCACAGAGTTTCCCGGTTAAAAGGTACTACCCTTTTATTCGCGGTAGTGATGAAGCGTGGCTATCCGGCCGCCGGGGTGCTTGCCACTGGCGATTCGACCACGAGACGATCCAGGAAGGCGAAAACAGGGTGAACTGGTTAACCCCACCAGTTCAAAGGAAGAAGATTCTCCAGGATGAAGATCTTCTCTGTCGTCGGGAAAAGTGGTGAGGCAGTTCAGCAGGGCTCCACTGGTGGTGTCGTCGTTGCAGGTCGGCTCAGATTCTCCCTCTTCGGATTCATTAGGTCCTGTGGCGACTTCTGAAGTTCCAGTCCCCAAAGCCCTGCTTTTATGCAGCACACCCCCATTCATCAGTCCTAGCTGTCACTCAAACATGCTAAGTGGTGAGCCGGGCGGCTCACCACTGACCCAATCACACAAGAGTGTGACTTGAGTTGCCAAGGCAACTCAGTCCAGGGTGCCTATTCCCCCCGCCCACACATCCTGTATACCCAAACAGAGTGGCACCACTTTTGGAGGCTTCTGTGCAGAAGCCCGCCAAAAGTGGAACAAAGGGCTCGACTTGGGTTGGAGTTACAGAGGCGAACACAAACGCCATTTTAAAACTGAGTCCTGGCAAAAAGACCCAACCGGGGAATAAATATTAAATAAATAACCTGGCGGTATCTTTAACATTGCACCAAAAAAGTGTTGCGTTTAAAATGAATGGGAAAATCCCATAGGAAATATTCCGGTGGAATATTTCGCATGGTAACCACTGCCACCAGCCAGAAACTCGACAAGGGGGGACTGCACAGTGCCCCCTCGAAAAACAGACCCAGAGCAATCTAATAACCCCTACCAGTACTTCCACAATACAATGGTTTGTACTGGTTCTGTTCACAATTTAAGACTAGTAAAGTCAATGGTGACTTTACATGCCCTGAGAGACAGTAGTCAGTCCCAGGGTATGGAGTCTATGTTTGGGGGTCACTATGACACCCCTGTGTTGCTGCACTGAGGGTGCTGTGTAACACACATCCCAAAAACACATGAAGCCCTAAGGAGTAAAAGTCCCCATAGCCCATAAAACACATTACAAAGTCAAAGGACATTCTCAAATCATGCCTAAGAGTGGGAGAAAAAGAATCTCACTCTTAGCAGGAGAAAAAAATAAACCCCAAAAATCCAGCAAAGCTGCTGGGGGACTCACTAGGTTTGTGAAATTAGCCTTAACAGAGAATTCTCCCTAACACTGTTCTTGGTGTCTTTGTTCTGCTTGAGCATTAAGTCTTTTAAACTCCAATTCAAGTTTCATTTTCTCTAGTTCAAGACATTGAGGACTAATTGTGGGACCTGGTAAAGGTCCAGTAGGTACAGCTGGTAGAGCAGGCAGAGGCCCAGGGGGGACAGTCACAGCAGCCTCACCCTCCTCTTCTGACTCTGCCTCAAGGTTATCAATACTTTGATCAATATCAATATCAACACTGTTATCTACATTTTCTGGGAGAGTGGGTTCCTCTGAACCATCACCCAGACTTTGGTTTGCTAACAATATTTCTATTAGCTCCATTTTCTTGCCTTTAGTCAGGGGATTCTTATGCGTACAGAGAACTCTTAAACAATCAGCAGTTTTTTTTATAGCAAGGGACTCTTGACTATAACTTTCCATAGTTGACAGGTTAGAAAATAAACTTTTTAGTGCTAAGCTTTGTGGTTAGTTGCACTAAGGTATCCTAAAGCACTCTAAAATGTATACTCAATACAAATTCTACCGCTGCCACCAGTGTTAGACAGAAACCTGTACAGTTCCCTTAGGGACCACTGCAAAAAGTTTAAGACTACAGGTGTTGGCAGTAAACCCAATTGGTAGCAGTCTGCACTACCCAGATTTACCTGGTAGCTGTGGCTGAGCAGTCAGACCTCTCTCAAGACGGGTTAGACAGTATATAGAGTATACACATTAGGTACAAAATACAGTAGCACAAGCAAACACTGACCAGAGCTTGGGTATAAAAGTATATAATTATTTATTTAAAAACACACTTGTAATAATACACTGGCACTAATATGTCAAGCAAGTTCAAACACAGTCACTAGAAATATATACACCTCCCTGATTAATTATTTGACAAGTCTTAAGAAAAGAACATCACTTATTATCAATACAGGGGTGAGCGCTTAACCAAGATGGCACTCCAATAATTATTTAAAAAGGGAAGGAAAAGGCAGAATTAGGAAAGCACACAATACCAACACTTTTAAAAGAACCACAGCAAGTCAAGAAAGGCAGAGTCTACTGTAGATCAAGAAAGTTCATAGGCCAGGCCCACTCTTGGAGAGAGCAAGGCGGAATGTGCCCAAGATCACACAGTTGAAGTACACTTTAAAAGTCTTTCCAGATAGTTCAAAAGGAGTTGTATCCGTTCAGAAAAGTTAGTTAACAGGTCCCAGGTCACCCCAGGATAGAGAGTCAAGGATTTACAGGACACCTTGAACAGTCTGTTGCAAGGGAGACCAGACAGGACACAGTACCTGAAATGGTGAGAAAGCTCCAGCGGGGGCAGTTGTTCCTGGCAGTGGGTGCAAGTTGGTGCTTCGTCCAGGGGAAGAGAAGATCTCGACTTGGAGGAAAGCTGGAGGTCGTTGCACTACCAGGGAAGAAACCAGCTGCGGAGTTTCCCAGTTAAAAGGTACTACCCTTTTATTCGCGATAGTGGTGAAGCGTGGCTATCCGGCCGCCGGGGTGCTTGGCACGGGCGATTCGACCATGAGACGATCCGGGAAGGCGAAAAGAGGGCGAACTGGTTAACCCCACCAGTTCAAAGGAAAAAGACTCTCCAGGATGAAGATCTTCTCTGTCGTTGGGAAAAGTGGTGAGGCGGTTCAGCAGGGCTCCACCGGTGGTGTCGTCATTGCAGGTCAGCTCAGCATCTCCCTCTTCGAATTCTTTAGGTCCTGTGGCGACTTCTGAAGTTCCAGTCCCCAAAGCCCTGCTTTTATGCAGAAAACCCCTATTCATCAGTCCTAGCTGTCACTCAAACATGCTAAGTAGTGAGCCGGGCGGCTCACCACTGGGCCAATCACACAAGAGTGCGACTTGAGTTGCTGAGGCAACTCAGTCCAGGGTGCCTATTCCCCCCTCCCACACATCCTGTAGACCCAGACAGAGTGGCACCACTTTTGGAGGCTTCTGTGCAGAAGTGCTCCAAAAGTGGAACAAAGGGCTCGACTTGGGTTGGAGTTACAGAGGCGAACACAAACGCCATTTTAAAACCGAATCCTGGCAAAAAGACCCAACCGGGGAATAAATATTAAATAAATGGTATCTTTAACATTGCACCAAAAAAGTGGTCCGTTTAAAATGAATAGGAAAATCCCATAGGAAATATTCCGGTGGAATATTTTGCGTGGTAACCACTGCCACCAGCCAGAAACTCGACGAGGGGGGACTGCACAGTGCCCCCTCGAAAAACAGACCCAGGGGCAATCTAATTACCCCTACCAGTACTTCCACAATACGATGGTGTGTACTGGTTCTGTTCACAATTTAAGACTAGTAAAGTCAATGGTGACTTTACATGCTCTGGGAGACAGTAGTCAGTCCCAGGGTATGGAGTCTATGTTTGGGGGCCACTATGACACCCCTGTGTTACTGCACTGAGGGTGCTGTGTAACACACATCCCAAAAACACATGAAGCCCTATGGAGTAAAAGACCCCATAGCCCATAAAACACATTACAAAGTCAAAGGACATTCTCAAATCATGCCTAAGAGTGGGAGAAAAAGAGTCTCACTCTTAGAAGGAGAAAAAAATAAACCCCAAAAATCCAGCAAAGCTGCTGGGGGACTCACTAGGTTTGGGAAATTAGCCTTAACAGAGAATTAAGAGAATTAAGGCCATGGGCCATGAGCTACTGCTGCAGGCTCCTGGGAGCACGAGGAGTGGCAGATCCCAGGCGACTGGGCCATGAGCTACTGCTACAGGCTTCTGGGAGCACGAGGAGTGGCAGATCCCAGGCGACTGGCCATGAGCTATTCCTAGAGGCACCTAGGAACATGAGGAGCAGCAGATGCCAGGCGACTGGGCATGAGCTACTGCTACAGGCTCCTGGGAGCATGAGGAGCAGCAGATCTCAGGTGACCGGGCCATGAGCTACTGCTACTGGCTTCTGGGAGCACAAGGAGTGGCAGATCCCAGGCGACTGGGCCATGAGCTATTCCTACAGTCTCCTGGGAACACAAGGAATGGCAGAGCCCAGGCAACAGGGCCATGAGCTACTGCTACAGGCTCCTGGGAGCATGAGCAGCAGCAGAGCCCAGGTGACTGGGCCATGAGCTACTGCTACAGGCTCCTGAGAGCACGAGGAGTGGCAGATGCCAGGCGACTGGGCCATTAGCTATTCCTACAGGCTCCTGGGAGCACAAGGAAGGTGACTGGGCCATGAGCTACTGCTACAGGATCCTGGGATCATGAGGAACGGCAGATACCAGGGGACTGGGCCATGAGCTACTGATACAGGCTCCTCGGAGCATGAGGAGTGGCGGAGCCCAGGCAACCTGGCCATGAGCTATTTCAACAGGCTCCTAGGAGCACAAGGAGCAGCAGATCCCAGGTGACTGGGCCATGGGCTATTGCTAGGGCTCCTGGGAGCACAACGAGTGGCAGAGCATAGGCAACTGGGCCATGAGCTACTGCTACTGGCTCCTGGGAGCATGAGGAGCGGCAGATCACAGGCACCTGGGCCATGAGCTACTGCTACAGGCTCCTGGGAGCATGAGGAGTAGCAGATCCCAGGTGACTGGGCCATGAGCTATTCCTAGAGGCTCCTGGGAGCATGAGGAGCAGCATTTCCCACGTGACTAGGCCATGAGCTACTGCTACAGGCTCCTGGAAGCATGAGGAGTGGGCGACTGGGCCATGAGCTATTGCTACAGGCTCCTCGGAGCAGAGGAGCGGCAGAGCCCAGGCGACCGGACAATGAGCTATTGCTGAGGATCCTGGGAGCATGAAGAGTGGCAGAATCCAGGCTCCTGGGCCATGAGCTATTCCTAGAGGCTCCTGGGAGAATGAGGAGCGGCAGATGCCAGGTGACTGGGCCATGAGCTACTGCTACAGGCTCTTAGGAGCAGGAGGAGCATCAGAGCCCAGGCAACTGGTCTATTAGCTATTCCTACAGGCTCCTGGGAGCACGAGGAGCAGAAGAGCCCAAGTGACTGGGTGATGAGCTATTGCTACAGGCTCCTGGGAGCATGAGGAGTGGCAGAGCCCAGGTGACTGAGCCCTGAGATACTTCCACAGGCTCCTGGGAGCATGACAAGCGGCAGATCCCAGGTGACTGGGCCATGTGCTACTGCTACAGGCTCCTGGGAGCATGAGGAGTGGCAGATCCCAAGCGACTGGGCCATGAGCTAGTGCTACAGGCTCCTGGGAGCACGAGGAGAGGCAGAGCCCAGGCGACTGGCCCAGGATTTACTTTTGCAGGCTCCTGGGAGCATGAGGAGTGGCAGATCCCAAGCGACTGGGCCATGAGCTAGTGCTACAGGATCCTGGGAGCACGAGGAGAGGCAGAGCCCAGGCGACTGGGCCAGGATCTACTGTTGCAGGCTCCTTGGAACACGAGGTGCGGCAGATCACAGGCGATTGGGCCATGAGCTACTCCTAAAGGCTCCTGGGAGCACGAGGAGCGGCAGATCCCAGGTGAATGTGTAAAAGCAATAGGAAATATCGAGGCTGAGTAACACGATAGGAAATACACCAAACATGGGCTTATAAAGATTCACATATCTTTAATACTGCACAGTTACAAAGAATCAAATCATATAGCTATCTGGCCTTCAGTACTTCACAGTGAATACCATCCCTTCAGTGTGAGAAGTGAGAGGTACTGGACATCTGGACATTTGTACATTTATACAATTTCAGTAATAATGTCCAGCCCCTCTACAAGTTAATAATCCATGGTCTAGAGTTTGTGCCGAGTTTGCTTATGTCTTATACAACAATATGCACACGGATTATCTTTGGTTACATTACAAACACGATACAATGGCAAAGTGTATTCCCAGATTTAACAGTAAGCCTTAGCACATTTCCCTTCACAATGCAGTTCAGCCAGTGTCCACGTTCAATATTTGCATTACATTGTTTCCGATGTATGTTCGTGGATGAGGTTTATTGGTGCAGACAATCCTAAGACCACAATTCACGTATGGGACAAGGTCTCTTTACCCAGTCTAAACATTCGGCCTGCGGACAGTCTAACCATTAACTTAGTGTAAAGGTCGGGAAGGCTCAGTTACAAGTTGAAAACTCAGTCCACCATTTTAGAACACAGGATTACATTTGAACAGAAATCAAAATGGCGGATGATCCTAAAATGGCGGCGAAGTCGATCCAAAATCGGAACTTTTGAAACGTGGTTTTCTTCGCAGAGCAACTGAGCTTAGGCCAATATATATAAGAAAGGAGGCACAATATGGTTTCCCGTTTAACAAACCCTCCTTTTGGCCTAAGCCAAGCGCTAAACTACTTCTGGTCACTTTACGAGTAACTCCTCGTCTCAACGTCCATACACCCTGAATCACAATCATCGAAGATATCGATCGCCATAAGGTCAGCAACAGAGATTTCTTTCAAAACAAATTCATTCGTCATTCACTCCGTGGTGCATACCTTTTGTCTTACTGTTCCCATCGTCTGTGCACAACATCCTCCTAAGACCAAACATATGCTAGGAAGACACTGTATATAGCAACAGAAAAACAACAGAATACCTAAAATAATCAGCAAGACTGAAAGTAGCTTCCATCCCCAAGATTGCAAGAAGTCCCAGATCCAAGCGCTAAGATCCCAGTTTCCCTCAGCAACATGCACTTCTGAACTAAGGTTGCGCAGATTTTGTATTGTCTTAAACATGGTTGGGGAGGAATTTGGCACGACAACACAACAAGCGGCCCCCACTAATTTATATACTCCACCACGCTCAGCCAGGATGACATCTAATGCCATCCAGTTCTGAAGTGCCACTAACCTTATCGCTTTTTGTTCTAAAGTCATGTTATAGAGTCTGTCAGTGGTACGGTTGCTGGTCCTCTTGTCATGACCCATAGAACTTGCCCCTTCTGGACTTCCTGGTCCTTATCGCGACGGGGCTTGTACTCCTTGTTACTCCCAACATGGCCGTGCCAAGTGACTTGCCTCGCACCAGCCTTCACGTCGCACACGGCACGTTCTATAAATTGGCCACGCCCCCACGGCCCGCACGTCTCAATGCTATCATTAGGTAGTGACTTGACGTGTGTGTGCTGTTCTGCGAATCCACTATTCCTAGTTTCCTGGTTCCTTCTTCCTTCCTTTCACCCCTTCCCTCTAATTCTGCTCCCAGAATCCTCATCCATAGCGACCGCTACCCTTTTCCTGGACATCCTGGAACCGCGACCTTCCCGGAACTCTGACCGCGCTCTGCAGCCGGACGAGACTCGAGCGAGCCTATACAAGATCCGATCCGTCCACAAGAGGAATCCTCCCACGGAACAGAGCAAGAAGCGATCCCAGGTGAGACGGGGGAGATTTACGACAGTTTGAGACACCAAATGACCGACACTGATACTGCTATGGAGAAAGCAGTCCAGGACCTTATGCGTGGCATGCAAGAACTCACAACTGAAGTACAAAACTTAAAAGCTGAGAATGCTGCGTTAAAACAGCTTGTTTTGTCTCGCTGCCCTCCTAACAAGGACAGTGTGTTACTGGGTGGTGTGGTAGACAAATATGATGGCTCGGCAAAATCCTTACGTGGATTCCTGGATTCCTGCTTGGTGCATTTTACTTTTAAGCCCTATTATTCTTCAACTTCCAGGGCAAAGGTGGGCTTCATAATCTCGCACCTCACAGGGAACGTGTTGACCTGGGCCACTCCCTTAGTCAACTCAGGAGATGCCCTCCTGGATGATTATGATGGATTCATTCAGGCACTCAAGACTATGTTCGACCGCCCAGAACAGGTTTTTAGTGCTCAGGAATGGTTACTTGATTTCCGACAGGGATCTCAGGATATGCTAATGTACATTACTAGATTCAAACAACTGGCCAAGGAAGCGGATTGGTCCTCAGAAGCAAGTTTCACTCTATTTCACAGGGGTCTAATCGAGGATATTAAAGACGAATTGGCCAGGGTGGCTCATCTTAGCTCATTCCAGGTTCTTATGGATCTAGCCATGCAAATAGACTTCCGAATCCAGGAAAGAAAGGCTGAAAGAAGAAAGACCAAGATACCCTTTCATAAGAATTCCCTTGAGACTTCTGTAAAGACCGATCCTGCCCCAACCCCTGACATAGATCTGGAACTCATGCAAATAGGAGCCTTCCGTGGGCCTATTTCCCCACAAGAAAGGATGAGAAGGATCCACACAGGCCTGTGCATGTATTGTGCCTCGGATAAACACCTTGTTAGAGAATGCCCTCTAGCCCCTCCACAGCATTCGGGAAACGCCAGCTCCCGATCCTCGATGGAGCGAGGTGTTGGGAGAGAGATGTTTGCTCCACATCAATTCCATCCTTGAACTCTCCTGGACAAAACCATTTGGTGATACTACAGGCCTTCCTGTCGCCCTCCAAGAACAAGACCTATCCCATTCTGGCCTTGGTGGACTGCGGAGCTATGGGAATTTTCATTGATCAAGACTGGGTTGTTAGTCATCATATTCCGTACGAGACACGAAACACCATGAGCATGGAAGCAATTGATGGAAGACCCCTCTCTTCAGGACCCATAAGCCTGCAGACTAAAGAGATCCAACTTTCCATAAACCATCATCAAGAGCGGATTACACTCGATATCATTAAGTCAGCCCATTACCCCATGGTTTTGGGTATGCCCTGGTTACAAAAGCACAATCCGTATCAATTGGACAGCAGGATCATTATTCTTGGGCTCAGAGTTCTGTATGTCCCACTGTCTATCCCTGGATCCCTCCTCGACACATCCTAAAGATCCACCAAGAGACCAACAAACACCACTCATGGTTTCCAATATCATACAAGTTCCAGAGGCCTAACAGGGATATGCTGATCTGATGTATTTTCTACTGCCATAGTCCAAGCCTTACCCCCTCACAGGCCCGAAAACTGTGCCATAGAAACAGATCCCTCAGCAGTAATTCCATTCGGCAGAATGTTCATTCTTTCCGAACCTGAGAAAAAGGCCCTTCTGGAATACCTAGACACCAATCTTGAAAACGGCACCATAAGACCCTCGAAATCTCCAGCGGGTGCTTCGTTGTTCTTCGTTCCTAAGAAGGATACCAAGGAACTCAGACCTTGCCTCGACTATCGAGGCTTAAATCAATGGACCCTCAAAGATCGGTACCCACTGCCCCTGATCTTGGATATCCTGGAAGCTGTGAGAGGCGCTGTAATATTCACGAAGTTGGATCTCCGGGGTGCCTACCACTTAATCCGTGTCCGGGAAGGAGACGAATGGAAAACAGCCTTTAGAACACCCTTTGGTCACTATGAATATCTAGTCATGCCCTTTGGACTAGCTAATGCTCCCGCAGTCTTTCAGCGTTTTATGGATAGGATGTTCTCTGATATGTTGTTCCTCTTCGTCATTGTCTATCTGGATGACATATTGATTTTTTCCAAGGTACCTGTAAAGCATGAAGAACATGTAAAGGCAGTACTACAACGACTTCGTGAACACAAACTTTTAGCCAAACCCGAAAAATGCTTGTTTCACATTACTTCTGTTCACTACCTAGGATTCATCCTTAGCCCAGAGGAATTGGTATGGACCCTTCAAAGGTAAAGGCCATACTAGCTTGGCCCACTCCCACATCTGTGAAACAAGTTCAATCCTTCCTGGGGCTCGCCAACTTTTACCGGAAGTTTAATTTTACCTTTTCCGAGATCGTTCAGCCGATCGTTGCTCTCTTGAAGAAAGGCACCCCCTTTATCTGGTCTACACCGCAAGATAAAGCATTCCAATGATTGAAGACAGAGTTCACGCAAGCCCCCATCCTGGCCCAACCCGACATAAATCGCCCATTCCTAGTGGAAACGGATGCCTCTAACTATGCCACAGGAGCGGTCCTGAAACAGGAACTTGCGGATAAACTGGAACACTCCATTGCGTACCTTTCACAAACCCTGACTCCCAGCGAGACACACTATTTCGTCCTGGAGAAGGAACTGTGGGCCATCCGCCAAGCCTTCACTGAATGGCGACACCTACTTCTGCGTGCTAGATATCCAGTTCCGGTCCGCACAGACCATCAAAATCTCCAAATTCTACAGTCGTTGGAGTGCAGGAACAGTCGTCAGGCGCGTTGGGCCTACTTCTTTGCCCAGTACCAATTCCAAATCACTCATGTTCCCGGATCACAAAACATGATTGCTGACGCCTTATCTCGACGTCCTGACTACGTAGCCACTGAAGACAAGGCCTATCCTAAGATGTTTCCCCACACTATCTTTGTAGCTCAAGCAGTCAACCTCCTGGAAGAAATCCGAGTGCAAAACCAGTCCTTTGACCTCTGGAAGGATATTTCAAGGAAGAATCCATGGAATCTAAGAGTTAAGGAAGGATATTTATTCAAGGACAATGCACTGGTCATTCCTGCGCAGAAATTACAACAAAGGATAATACACCTCTGCCATGATACCCTTCACTCCGGTCATCGTGGTATAACTAACACCCTCCATCTTATACAAAGACAGTTTTGGTGGCCTTGAATGAAGACCGACGTACAACAGTACATCAAGGCTTTTGCTATCTGCGGTCAAAACAAACATGATAACAAGAGACCAGCAGGTCTTCTACTGCAACCATCGCTGCCAACAAGACCATGGGAATTTATTGCTACAGACTTCATTGTGGAATTACCACCTTCCCGAGGATACACGACCATCATGGTAACCATAGACTTGTTCACTCATATGGCTCATTTTACACCTTTGTATAAGCTACCATCCTCCTCAGAACTTGCTGGAATCTTCCTGGAACACATTTCCGTCTTCATGGACTTCCTTCCAAGATCATATCGGATCGAGGACCTCAATACCTCTCACAATTCTGGAAACATCTGTGTCGTATTCTAGGGATCCAACGCGCTCTCTCATCAGGTTATCACCCACAAACCAACAGAGCCACGGAACGTGTAAATCAAATTCTGGAGCAATAACTTCGTTGTTTTGCCACCAAGGTTCAGGATGACTGGTCTCTCCTCATACCCCTGGCCGAGTTTGCCTACAACAATTCCGATCACTCTGCACTCAAGGTCAGCCCTTTCTATTGCAGTCAAGGTTTTCACCCGTCCGTATTACCTTCTGTTCTTCCACATCCCACTCCAGTACCTACTCTCGACTCATGGATTCAGACTCTCATCACCATACACAAGAAAGCCAAGGAACCATTTAAAGAGGTCCAGACACGCACTAAGCATTATGCGGACTCCAAAAGAAGACCAGCACCTTCTTATTCTGTTGGTGATCAAGTCTGGTTGTCCTCAAAACTATTACCGCGACATCTACGGCCAAACAAATTAGCCCCTCGGTAGTATGGATCATTTTCCATAAAGGAAATCATCAATCCTGTCTCATTCCGACTCAAGCAACCTGGCAACCTGATTCCTGGAAGAAAATACACCCAGTCTTTTACACTTCACTATGGAAACCCTACATCCAATCCACCCGAGAATCCTGCAGACCCAGTCCTGTTGTTGTGGACGATCAGCTGGAATATGAAGTGTCCAGAATATGCGATTCCAGGTATAAACGGGATCGACTTCAATACCTGATTGAATGGAAGGGATATCCTCCTAGCGAGAGAACCTGGGAACCAGTTTCTAACTTAAATACCCCTCGATTACTTAGAAGATTCCATCTAATACACCCGGGCAAACCTGGTGGAACAGGTCTTCAGAGGAGGCATGCTGTCATGACCCATAGAACTTGCCCCTTCTAGACTTCCTGGTCCTTATCGCGACGGGGCTTGTACTCCTTGTTACTCCCAATATGGCCATGCCAAGTGACTTGCCTCGCACCAGCCTTCACGTCGCACACGGCATGTTCTATAAATTGGCCAGGCCCCCGCGGCCCAGCGCATCTCAACGCTATCATTAGGTAGTGACTTGATGTGTGTGTGCTGTTCAGCGAATCCACTATTTCTAGTTTCCTGGTTCCTTCTTCCTTCCTTTCACCCCTTCCCTCTAATTCTGCTCCCGGAATCCTCATCCCTAGCAACCGCAGTCTATCAGAAGGCCTAATAGAAGCAACACTAAGCTTACTCCTATTCGCAAAGAGTGAGCATCCCAGGGGCGTTAGATTTCATTTCTCAAAATCATTCAAATTCGTTCCATTGAAGTTCCCCGAGATGCTATCGTTCCATCGGCCAAAGAATAGTGCCCTTAAAGAAGCATAGCATGCAGTGGTCAAAGGTAAAGGATGAATATACCAGCCCAACCCCTTATCTCCGTGTTGCGATAAATGCGAGCAGACCCAGCAGTTAGACCTGTTCATTCATTATAAGCAGTAGTGTGTTATTATGGTAACTCTGTCTGTGCTGAAAGTCTCTAGGAGATAGAGTGTGCAGATGCACCAAAGGTGTAAAAGCAGTAGGTACATTTTCTGTAGGTAAAAGAATTTCAAGCGGGTGTACTTCTTCCAAATAGAAAAATCCTAAGGCAGTTACTATTGTGAAGCCGGTTAACATAATCACAAAACAACAATACGTTTTCAGGGACCACATTCGATTGTTCATAATTACTATCAGACACACAGTCACTTATTTGTTCCATACGAGTGGGAGCGATTGCAGGCATTGTTTCTTCAAATGAAATACTCCAGAGTTTATTTGCTGGCGATCTCCTGATCGCGCATTTTCTTAGTCCTTCCCTAACCCCTGCCAACAGAATTCCTTATGTGCAAAAGAACAGGGCCAAAAGACAAGCACTACGATGATTTTTTCCTGGTGGCATAGCCGAACAGTGCAGTAAGTCTAGCTCCGTGGACGCAGATCGTACCTTGTGACTCCTGGTACTGCGGGATCTGCGAACAACGTGTCGTTGCTTCCTGATGGAAGTGGTGGATCTGCAGCAGACCCTGACAATGGTGGAAAAGGATCTGTAGAAGAGTGTGGACATAAAGAGGCTGTTTCCCCAGGACCCACGGGCTCAGGGAGAGTCTCCGACGCAATCTCGATGCTGCTCGATGCTACGTTATCATTGGGAGCAGTGCAGGTAGGACTTTCTGTATCTTCTGTATCGTGTGGTAAAGGGAAGGGAATCCTCTTGACATGCGACGCGTGGATCCAATGCTTTCGTCCGCTCACTCGTACAGCTGTCTGTGTGGTCAAAAGGACCTGATGTGGGCCCCTTCAACGCAGTGCGAGACATGATGCTCTTTCAAATAATTTGACAAGCACCCAGCTTCTAGGCCGTGTGCTGTGACCTGGGCCCTCGTATCTTACTGGGAGGGCTTCTGTCTTGATATTGGGAAAATCTTCCTCGGGACCAGCCCTTGAGAGAAAAATTACCCAATTCAGCCCAAAATACAGGTTCTATTGTTCCGAGCAGTGAACTCATGCTAGTGACAAATGACACCTTCAAAATGTTTTAGCATTTATTCTAAACAGTGAATTTCACAGTGGGATTCAAGTTAGAGAAGATTACAAAGCACAAAACTTAGAGAAAAACAAAATATAAGAGAAACATAGAACTTAGAGAAACATAGAGAAACACAGTCTTACGCCCCTTCAATCAGCACTGGGAGACCCTGGCCCTCATAAGCTAGCTGTTGCAAGCCCCGCTCAAAGGACAGCACTGCAGGGTGCCGACAGAGCAGCAGGTTCCGGACACTCGATTTTGCTCGAACCAAATCCACAGATTGATAACCCACCTGAGTCATGTGGGCATGCATTTTTATAATCTTGTGCTGTCAGTCCATGACGCACAGTTCCAGAGCCTTCCCTGTGCAAAATATAGGCTTGCTCATGGAAAAACCCAACTCTGTGAATTTCCACTGTGCTCCTTTCTGTGCCCCTCCCTGCTTGGAGCCCATCTGCGCGACAGCTCAGGAATGTCTTATCAATGCCTTCTCAGAGAAAGAGGATTAGTTTACAAAACCATGCAGAGCTACAGAAAGGCAGAATATTCTAAGAGAAGCCGAGATTAATTAACCCCATGTGAGCAAGCTCTAAAAGGCATGCACTTACAGCTCAGTGTTCATAGCGCTTAAGAATGGCTATCTAAGCGCTATATAGGTGCCATAATGCTCCAAACACTCCAATAATGTCTCTACTAGCTACAGAACTGGGGCCTCCACCCTGCCTGTCTATCTACAATGCATAATGTGACCTACCACCCCTACTAGGCCTGCATATTCCTTGTAGCTCACTACTGCGTAATGGAAGTGCTACAACAGATTACTGTCAGCATTTTTGCACATGCTTTGAATAAACTTTGGCTTTCAGCGGCTAATGCTGTCATCTAAAGCCCTGATTGGCAAATTTGCAATTTTGTGTATCACTACACTCCACCCCTATTCAAAGTGTGTGCGACAATGCTGACTAATACCCATCAACATGGTATGTAGTGCAGTGATAAAGACCTTGGGGCTTTGCATGAGGTTTAAGCAAACTATCTTCTAGCGGTTAGTCAGCGTGGAATGCAAGGTTTGTAAAAATACTACCTAAACAAAAATGCACACAAAGTGAACAGTGACATATACCCTTGTCAAAGCCTGGCTTACACAAAAAATACCTAAACAAAGTGAACATGGACATTTACTCTAGCCAAAACCTGGCCTACACAAAAATACCTAAACAATTATTGTATAACTGATTGTCAGTTAAAAAGCAGCATGCAGTTGGAATGTCAAGGCAATCCAGTGTAGTATAATCTACAATGCACTATTGCATTTATGTATGGTTACCAATTCTAAACCTGGCAGCCTTTCACTCTAAGGGCCTACCCTCCCCCTGATCCCAGGGCATTCAAACGTGACTATGGGCTGTGTGATTAGACACTTCCCCCATGTATGTGGAACCCAACCAAAAACCATCTAATTTCATGAGCAAGGTGAACCCATGGGCACCAGGTTATCTAAATAAAAACAATTTTACTAATTTGCATTAAAGCATGGCATGTGTTATTCATGCAATCAAAAGCAAGCGATTTGATCCATTTGTTTGCTAGTAACTGTAGCTCTGTGTGCCAGTGGGTTGAGGATGGTCGCCCCCACTCGGAGAGAAAAGCCAACACCTGCTGATTTATCAATGTTTGCCATAAAATGCATCGTGTGTATTTAGCAGTCTTGTTGACCTGCCGTATGGCAGAAAAAATGTCTTCATAGCTAAAGTTTTGCCATCTGCAGTGGTGGCCAATACTTGTAGCAGTGTTGGGCATATCAATGGACCCACTAGGCCAGAGGTTTTGTAGCAGAGCTGGCATCAGAACCCATAGTGGCTAGCTTATTGTGCACAGTTTCTATGTCAAAAGCATATAAAGCTCATGTTACCCCCCGCTGCTCCCGCAATTAATGAATCTAGCTCCCTAGCTACGTGCACTCTGGTGATGGGCCATAGAAATTGACTCCATTTGTAGCAGCTTGGTAGTACTAAGGAAACATCGCCTCGTGATAAATCTATGTCTAAGTGTATCACTGTAATAATAGAGGTGTGCATTACCAGCCTACAATTTAAATTTTGCCTTACTACTGGAAAATCTAACATGTTCACAGTTTCTACCTTGTGTGACTTGGAGAATACCCTTCTCCAAGTGGGATGCCTACCACATACAATTAGTTTTAGCTACAAACACCATACTACCATCGGACAGTGGCTGTTTCATCGTACCATTGTGTAAAATGCATTTAGTCAAATTATAGTCCATAAAATCTTGGCGAGAACACTCTTGGTCAGAAAAAACATCACATTAAATAAATTAAACAAATCGTTGGATCCATTCACTGAAACGTTTGGGCCTAGGATTTCATAAGCACCAGTCATATGAGTCAGTGACAAAAGATGCCCGACAATGTGCCAGGCCAGTACGCTAGCAATTCCATGTGGATACTCATTTGTAGCGCTTTTCTAATGAATTAATCTAAATGTCTACAATCAAAAGGTAACTCTTTGCATTAGTGTGCTGGAGACAGCTGTCCACACAAAAACATGAAACTGGTTGGTTTAACAAAAACTGTGTCACACACTGTGACATAAAATCAAATATCAAGTCAGTCATGGTTTCATTTACCTGCCTTAAGCTGGCTGTAAAAGTATCCAGTGTTTCAAAGGTTACCATCTCAAATTAGAGCTCACACACTTGGCAGCATTACTACAAATTAAGAACCTTAACCTACGCACAGCTAACTTTGGTGTGCGCACTCATTTTATCTCAAAATATATTACGCTCCTGCTTTCATAATCCTGCTGCCCCAACAATTCATAAATCATTTTCCTGGCTACGTGCAACGTAGAAGTTTTAGAAAAGGCAAAATACCTCTGGTTAAAGCAATTCAGTTGGAAGAGCAAAACATTTCGTTTTTTCAGATTCATCTCAAAAATGCATTTAAAAACCATTTTTCAATGTGTTAGCATTCAAGTGCTGTGTCACACAGCTGTTTGTGGTGCATGATGTCACAGTCCAAAACCCATTGTCCACAGTCCTTTAAACAAGAAAGACAAAACATATCAACCAGGTTATTTCCAGCAACTGAATCATTTGAATGTGCAGCATCAAATGTTTGATAACTAGCCAAGTCTGCACCGTGCCAGTTCAGCAAAAGTTATTACTCTGTTGGACACCTCTCGCAGGCTGCAGAACAAACATCCTCATACGTCATGCATGTTGGCAGCATTGAGTGCGGTGCAGGACAGGTTCAAAGTTCACATATCATCTCGCAGTGATTCGCTTTCTCTGAGAATGCGTCTGCTTGACTGATCAGTGTCACCCACAAAATGCACACATCTACCCCAATCATGGCACGCAACTGTCTTGGTTTTTTGCCTAGGCAAAATACAAACAGAAATGTTAGGATTTCATCAAAAGTACAATGTCAGTGTTATTCACGTTAGGATGTCATCAAAATTACAATATCAGCGTTATCCACCCCTTCCTTTAACACCACCCCCACCTTCAGAAGTCTCATCAGGTAACTACACACTTTATCATTGCTACCACAATTATTTGTCACCCTTCTGCATGTTACTGGGGGCTAAATTGCATTCAACCATACAGGGTGTAACTGCCTAGTCACAAACTCATTTGTGCAATGCGATCATAATTGGTCAATGGTACTTCAGACTGATCTGTGATTTTACAAAAGCCATATAATAAGTACCCAGGTCGCACTTCTTAATGGATCAATGCTTTTCTTTGTCACCAGAGCGATCACGAATGCCAGGTGCCAACTTGCTTCCAGTGTCTCATGATCTTGATTTAGATTGCCCTGCTGGCATCACTCCATTTTTCAAAGGTAAAGTCTTTCAGTCCCATACCGCCTGCAGTTGCACAAGCAGCTTTGTTTATTGTTCTCCATACAGCTAGTGTCTTTCAAGCCTCTGGTTTTCCACTTGTCATTTTCCCAAAGGGTGTCTGCTGATTTCTTGGGCCACCCCTTTGAGCGCGATAGTCTAAGTCAGTTTCTTTATTTGCTTCAACAAATCATTCATTCTTGCACTAAGCCGTGAGGCTTCTGGATCATGGCTAATGTGCAGTGTTCATGTTATACTCCAAAGCCCCGCTCTGCATGTTGTTTCTTGCAAAACGGCTACCTTTGTCAGTTTTGCTTCCATCTGGAACGCCATAATGTCTTTGTCAGTCACTCCAGCCCTGGCAATGTAGCTTGCATTTTTGCCAGCTGTGTATTTTCACTTCTCAAAGCGCCTAGAGGTTTCTTCTCCAGTGCACAGCGCTTTACTTCAGTTCACATCACATGGGGCATGGGGATGCAGCTTGCACAGCAATGTCTCTTGAAATGGGCAGCTGTCTTTTCTTAGCCCATTCACAGATGCACAGGTTCCCCAAATGTTCAGATGCGATGCACCCATTCTGCATGCAGCATTTATTTCCCTTCCAGTGTTGATACTGGGCAAATTCTTTACTTCTGATCAGCTCTGTTATTGCATGCCAGTGTCAGAAAGCATGCGTACATCAGCATGTGTAAGGTAGATTGCGCTCTTTTTCATCTTCTCATTCACAGCAATTATTGCCTTCAGTTCTGTTTCAGCATTCTGTCTTTGCACCCCCCTCCTCAGTCTTTGCTCACACTGACGGTGTCTCTCACAGGGGATGGAATGCAGGAATGTCATTTTTTATCTTTCCTGTGCAAATGGCAGCGCCATACCACGCAGCAAGCTTATCTCTTTGCCTATAACTCTTGAACTGTGGCGGCTTCAATGGGAGGCACTCATTTCAGACAGTTCATCCAGATTAACTGTTTCCTGCACTGCTTCAGCAACTCAGAAAAGCTCCCATATCTGCCAGCTTCTATAAACACCATTTTACTGAACAGGAGCGCGGCATTCTGCTTTTCTGCCTTCCTCCAACAGTTTTTTTTTTTTCTTTTGCGCACCTCACCCAAGACAGTGCAAGTTATGTTCAAGGCACAAGCTCTGCACAGCAAGACTCTTATTTTCAAAAGAGGGGCTTTTCTTGTCATTAGATTCTACTCCATGTAATTTTGCAAAATGGCAAAGCGTCTTTTAGCCTGTTTTAAACTGATCAATGTCCCATGTAAAGGCATACATTTTTCTTTTTCCTCGTAACCTTGTAGTTTGGCTTCACAAACTCACTCCAATGCGATGTGCGATCTTTCAAAAGAACCCGCAACCCACTAAATCTTTGTGCTGTCTTATCACACACAGATTTTTCATTCTGTTGTACCATTGCCAAATTAAAACCAATTATTTAAGTGCATTTAAAACATGTCATGTGTAGTGCTGCTCCCTGCACGTTTTCCTGCAAGAGCAACCCACACTCTATATTGCTTGTGGGCTGTTAATGTGTCAACAACTTTTTTTTCACCATGTATCACAGTCAACAGGTCACTATTTCCAAAACATACATCACTTATAACGCAACAGTACTTTGATCCATGGCATAGCGTGGGAACAGTCAAAAATACTCCAGGGGCAATTTAGGGGCAATTTAGAAAAATATAAATTGTCTTTTCCCCCCAAACCATTGCAAACTGATTCTGCAATTCCAAATCAATACACAAAAATTGAAAATCCAAATACCATTCAATCACTTTCTTTTTTAAGTGAGTCTCTCACCCATTGTAAGCAAGGCACAGGTAAAATGCAATGTAGCCATTTTAGTGTGTTTCCTTAAACAGAATGCACCACCAGCACATGGTATTTACAGTTGCCAAAAAACAAACCCTTTAGGCTTTCAACACAGATGTTACTCTTTCTCCTAAACTCCGCTCATTCCCACATTATCTTCAGGAATGTCAACACTTCAAAAGCATACATTTAAAAAGCGAACCTTTGCCTCCTTACATTACAGCCCCCCACTCGCTAGCACACTGGGGCTTAATCACAATGTTTAGAATTACTATTCACAATTTGCAAGTCAAATCCTCGCAAATATTTTTCCTGCCCTCATGACAGAATAGAGTTGAGAACTCCGTTTCACTTTGCATTTCAAATTACAACTTTAAACTGGGGAAACCGCATGATAAAATTCTTTCCTAATTGAACATAAATCTTTCTTGACCATTCATCGGAGCACTTTAAACATAGCCATTTCCCGCTTGTTTATCGCCTTGTGCTCATTGGCTTTGTTCCCAAGCAGTAAGTCAGCCATGACTGATTTACTGAAGGGGAAAGTCTTAACCACACAAGCTATCGGCCGTGGCCAGCCGACACCAACATTGCTGTCTTTTGTGTCTCAGAGCTGCAGTGAGACCACCAAGGAAATGCGCCAGCCTGCTCATCACTCTGCAATATGTTCTCTCACACAATTTGTCATTTCACAGCAAGGCACTGCTCTGCACAAATCCCCAAGCTGCCACCAAATGTCGTGATATTGGGAAAATCTTCCTCGGAACCAGCCCTTGAGAGCAAAAATTACCCAATTCAGCCCAAAATACAGGTTCTATTGTGCCGAGCAGTGAACTCATGCTAGTGACAAATGACACATTCAAAAAGTTTTGGCATTTATTCTAAACAGTGAATTTCAGCAACATCTTGGGATTCAAGTTAAAGAAGATTACAAAGCACAAAACTTAGAGAAATACAAAATATAAGAGAAACATAGAACTTAGAGAAACATAGAGAAACACAGTCTTACGCCCCTTCAATCAGCACTGGGAGACCCTGTCCCTCATAAGCTAGCTGTAGCCAGCCCCGCTCAGAGGACAGCGCTGCAGAGTGCCGACAGAGCAGCAGGTTCCGGACACTCGATTTTGCTCGAACCAAGTCCACAGATCGATCTCCCACCTGAGTCATGTGGGCATGCATTTTTATAATCTCATGCTGTCAGTCCATGATGCACAGTTCCAGAACCTTCCCTGTGCAAAATATAGGCTTGCTCATGGAAAAACCCAACTCTGTGAATTTTCACTGTGCTCCTTTTCTGTGCCCCTCCCCGCTTGGAGCCCATCTGCGCGAAAGCTCAGGAATGTCTTATCAGTGCCTTCCCAGAGAAAAGAAGATTAGTTTACGAAACCATGCAGGGCTACAGTTAGAAAGTCGAGATGAATTAAGCCTATGTGAGCAAGCTCTAAAAGGCATGCACTCATAGCTTACTGTTCATAGCGCTTAAGATTGGCTATCTAAGCGCTATATAGGTGCCATAATGCTCCAAACACTCCAATAATGTCTCTACTAGCTACAGAACTGGGGCCTCCGCCCTGCCTGTCTATCTACAATGCATAATGTGACCTACCACCCCTACTAGGCCTGCATATTCTTTGTAGCTCACTACTGCGTAATGGAAGTGCTACAGCAGAATACTGTCAGCATTTTTGCACATGCTTTGAATAAACTATTGGCTTTCAGCGGGTAATGCTGTCATCTAAAGCCCTGATTGGTAAATTTGCAATTTTGTGTATCACTACAGCTTCACGCACCTGTTGATAAATCAATTACAGATTTTTAGTTAACCGGTCACAGTAATCAGAAAGAAGTACATGTTCGATGTCCCGCAAAGATCTCGGCTTAGGTAGATTCCAAATGTTAGCTGGCCTACCCATTACCACCTCAAATGGGGAGAGGCCAGTCTTAGTCTGTGGGGTTGTTCTCATTGATAACAACACGATCGGTAAGGCGTCTGGCCATTTCAGTTTGGTGCTGGCACATGTCTTAGCGAGTTTGTTCTTTATGATGCTGTTGTGTCTCTCTACCAAACCAGCACTTTGAGCATGTCCCTTGGCAAACCAAACCTAGGAAAATATTAAGCATGGTTTTCACCGTTGTCATTGCTGTGGCATCTTTAACAGGAAAGTCTTCAACCCATTTACTAAAGGCACAAATAAAAACCAAGACATACTTGTAATTATTACAACGCTCCATTTCAATAAAATCAAAATGTATGACCTCAAAGGGGAGAGAAGGTGGACCAAAACTACCCCTTGGTGTCGATGTGCCCTTTCCCATATTATGCTGTAGACAGATCATACAGCTCTGAACAAAACATTCAGCTGTTTTCTAGATTTTATCATTCACCCAGACAATTTGTAACATTTTGGAAACTTTCCTTGCACAAATGTGGGTGGGCCCATGAGCCATTGCGACCATCATTGTAATGTACGCATCTGGCAGTAACCATTTTCCTTCTAACTTGTCCACCCAACACCCGTCGTCATCCAATCTTGCCAAACCCTCAGCCCATTGTTTAGATTCTTCTAATGTGGCATCAGCTTGAATACTCTTTACAGATTTGATACCCTCATCCATTGTACGAACATTTGTGGCTTCCCTTCGGTATACATTTCTGAATAAAGATCACTAGCAATTTGTTTGGGTATCTGGTCAGCGAAAGTGTTCCCTTTTCCCACATCAGCTATGATTTTCTGATGCGCTGCAAATTTCATTATCGCTAACTGAGTGGGGGAGTGCAAGCGCTCAGAGTAACCGTACTATCAAGGAGCCATATTGGATCTTAGTTCCGTGTGAGGTCAAGAAACCTCGTTCTGCCCAAAGTCTACCGAAGGTGTGAACCACCCCAAAAGCATACTCTAAGCCCTTCGGAAAGTTCACAAGCTCGAGTTAATTCTATAATCTCTGCGGCCTGCGCGGAGTTATGCGTGATTCTTTTGGTTTCCACAATCGTGCTCAATGTGGTGATTGCATAAGCAGCTGTGGATGTACCTTCCGGAAGTTTGAAACAGGAGCTATCACAAAACAGCTCCCCTTGTGGATTATTCAAAGGAGTATCTTTCGGGTCGATTCTGCCTTTAGTCTCTTTCTCTGTGGTGTAGAGGCAGTCATGTGACGCTTCATCAATGCAAGCAGTATCTTGTGGGAAAGGTAAAAGTTCAGCCGGATTCAGGACACAACACCTCTGAATTTTAATGTGCGGTGCAAACAAGATCAATTCGTATCTCGTTAATCGTGCGGAGGTGAGGTGTTGCGTTTGTGTTCAGTTTAATAGAATATCTACAGAGTGCGGTACCATCATGGTTAAAGCATGGCCTAGGACCATACCCTCGCTCTGTTTTACAGACGCAGCAGCAGCAGTGACAGCTCTCAAACATGTTGGCAAAGCGCATGCAACAGGATCAAGGGCAGAAGAAAAGTAGCCGCACGGACTATTCTTCCCTCCGTGTTCCTGCGTTAATACAGCCAAAGCACATCCATCACGTTCATGCACATACAACATGAAGGCCTTTTCATAATTTGGTGTGCCCAAAACTGGTGCTGAACACAGTGCAGTCTTGAGCAGATCAAATGCTTGCTGGTGTTCCAAGCTCCACGGCAATGGCAAAGAAATGCTCTTCTTTATCAAAGCCAACATTGGTTTAATCGTTAACGAGAAGTTCGGGATCCACTGCCTACAGTAAGAAGCCATTCCTATCAAGGCTCTGACTTCCTTCTGTGTATTTGGGACAGACATGCTAGAAATTATTTTTATCTGTTCAGGCATCAACCTTCTTCCCTCCTTTGACAGGAGATAGCCTAAATAGGCGACCGCCTGTTGACAATACTGAAACTTTTTCAGTGAAACTTTGTGTCCGTGTTTTGCTATGTGAATAAGCAACAACAAAGTGCCCTCCTAAGAGGCACTTTCTTAGTCAGCAGCTAAAAGAAGATTGTCTACATATTGAAACAATGTACAAGTGGTAGGCAACTCGAGTGTATCAAGCTGCTCTTTCAAAGCCCTACTATTGATGCTCGGACTTTCCGTGTAACCTTGCGGCGCACGGGTGAATGTAAACGAGCATCCCCCTAAGGTGAACGTGAACAGATATCTGGTATCCTTCTGTATAGGAATGCTAAAGAAAGCATTCTTAAGGTCCACAACACTAAAGTGAGTAGCAGAAGCCGGTATCATGGTTAGTATTGTCGTCACATCAGGCACAATAGGAAATTGTGGAGCAACAATCTTATTGATGGCACGTAAATTAATGATGAAACGAAAAGGAATAGCATTATCGCCTTTCTTGTACACAAGCAAAATCGGACTATTGCACAAACTACCTGCAATTTCCTCAATTACCCCACGATGTACAAAATCAGAGACTATGCATTTCAAAGCTTGCTCACCATCAACCGAAATCTTATACTGGGGAATACGTGGCAACTTTACTCCATGTTTCAAAATGATCTTAACAGGCTCAATTTGTAGAACACTGACATCATTCTCATCAATTGGCCACAAGCACTCCGGAACATCACTAAATTCCAGCGGCAAAGGTCTAGTCAAGAACTGAGAGACAGAAAGTTGCTGTGGTGAAATCCTCAAACGCACTCCATCCGAAGAACAATGAATTACCGCATTTAATTCCTTCAACAGATTCAACCCCAATAAATTCTCTCCGTAGTTCGTAGTCAAAATAAATGGACAGTGGTCCATGAATGGACGCAATGTAATCGGTACCGGTGAAGAAACCGGACAGACTACTGGCGTACCAGAAAACCCTACAGAAACATTGGTTTGCCCTGACAGTGGAATGTTTGGAACCCGTGAATGGTCGATGGAACACTTCTGTGCCCTTGTATCTATCAAGAATAGATGTTTCCTATTTCCCACTATCATTTCAATGTAGGGACCTTTCTGATTAACGGGAATAGGCGTTGGTTCCAAACCCTGCTTCGGGCAATCCTAGTGAAACAAAATGTTATCAAAAGGAAGGTCTTCAGAGAGATATGCGGCAGAAGGATGATCAAAAATGTTTCTATTATCCACACTTGGTGCCTGATTATCCTGTGAAAAATGTTGCAAATTTTGAGAAAACTGACTTCTGCCAGGACCCCCTACCCCAGGGCGGCCTCTGGAATGTCTACCCATGTTACCAAATGCGTTATTCGACCTCTGCTGAAGGATCGGGCATTGCGCTCACCAATGACCCTCTTGTCTGCAATAAGCACATTGGTTCATGTTTACAGGACCCAACGGCACATTTCCCTGTGGAGCATACTGTCCCCTAAATTGTGAAGTACCCCCTTCTAGGGCCTCTAACAATTTGTTGCAATAGAACTTTAGTTTTCAGGTCTCCATTTCTCTTTTCGATTCTCTCTTTTTCATTATTGACTTGGTTCTCATAGTACTGAGCCATATGCAACACTTCAGACTTAGCTTGCCAAGCGCTCTCAGAAGACATCATTTGCGATTGGATGTCAGGCAACAATCAACGCACAAATTTGTCTACCAATAATCGTTTCCCAGACTCTGTGCTTAAATCTTGTCCACTGAAATCTGAAAACACTTCTTCGAACCGATTAAAGAATTTGGTAGTACCCTCGGACTTCCCTTGGACACAAGCAGTAAGTTTGTCCCAAATAATCCTTCTTTCAGGAATTATAGCTTTTAGTTTCGTGACTATTCTATCAGGCAAAGTCAGTATTACCTGTGGCTGTCTCTCGCAAGCAGGCCTTTCTCTATCTTGTTGAACTATATTAACCCATGTGTCTCCTAACCCAGGTACATCGTCTACAGTCCTAATCTGTTTCCACAAATCAACAGGTAGAAGCACAGGAAATAACAAATCTATATCACTCAAGGTAAATACTGATGACTGCAAGACAGATTCTATCTCGTTATAGAACCCTATCGGATTCTTCCTGATATCGGGAATGGATTGTTTAATGGTGTACACTTCCTGTCTTGAGAACGGGACGTGAACAAACTGCGACACATAATGTGCAGGAATGACATAGGAAGCTGTACCTGCTGCGGCATTAGCTGGAACCTCGACTTTTGGGACAAATGTTGGCGGAACCTCTCTCATAGGCAACTGAGAGAAAGGAAACTCTGAACGCTTACTGAGCAAAAGAGCTAAATCAAGCGCTAAAGCAGCTGAAGGAGTGTCAGACGAAAAAGCTCTCTTATAGATATTCAATAATTCTGCAGGACAACAAATCTTTCTTTTTATGCATTCATCCTGCAGGTATTCTACCATAACCTGTATCACGTTCCTCTGTATTTCTGGCGTATACCGACTATACGTGTCATATACTTCTACGGGAGATATCGACATGTCTGAAATCCATCTAATCGCATCCTTTGTGCAAATACATGTTTCCTCATTTATCGATTTACAACAAGGAAGGAACCGTTTCTGTACAAAAATAGCACTCAAACTTTCACCATCAATTTGTTCATTCCGTAAACTTTCCAACTCCCTTATGTACTCAAAAACCCTCCCGACTTGCTCATATACTTTCTCTGCAGTATCTCTTGAATATGCTAAAACATTCAGATCCTTCAACCCTTGTGCGAGATCTATATCATCTAGTCTGTTCCACATTACACATAAGTGAATTCTTAACCCTTCAATAAAAACATTTTTCTCAGGAAAACTTTCTAGATTAGAGAGTGTGGCAAAAACATCCATGCATTGTCTAGCCCATGCAATCAAATCTTGCTTTCTTTCTTTAGACACAGTATTACGAGTTACAATCTTTGATTCTGCTCCCTTATCAACTATAAGTGGGACAGAATCATTCGGAAGAGAAAGAGTAGACAAATCTTGTGCAATTGGTAACAAAGGTGCTATCACTGGTGCAGAAGGCAAAACTACAAAACCCGTAACAGTAGGCAAAGGTGGAGGAGCAGGTGGAGGAGCAACGATAAGAGGAGGAACAATAGCCAGAGGAAGAGGGACATTAGGGGGAACGATTGGAGGAGCAGGAATTACTACGGGAGGAGGAACGACAGCAGGAAGAGGCAATTCAACAGGAATAGGTACATACGGAGGTGGCGCAGTGGTACCAGGCCTACGTTCAATTAGAAGCTTATCAATGAATTCATCAGACACACGAAAATATTTAGACGAATATATTTTCTGAATGCCAAGTTGAAAAGCCCTATCCATATTTCTAACTGACTCTGACTGTTTACTTTGATCATACAATAACGCTTTCTCAGCATTGGAAATATGCCGGCGCGCATGTTTCTCTCTACTTTTAAGTTGCAGCATAGCTTTTTTTTTCAATTTTGTAATACATCACATGCTGCAGTTCTCACTTTTTTCTTCAACAATATAGACTTTAAATATTCTATACGACGAATCTCAAAGCTACCATTGATTGGCCACTGAAGTTCGGAAGCATGCATAGTTTGTCTGTGCCAAATATTAAACACTATACTACCAATGCCGTGTTTACAGTACATAGCACAAGCCGGAGACCCCTCCTGTGGCGCCGGTCGGCCAAATTCCAAAGATTGTCTGTCCTTGCGGAATAAGGCCCTAAAACAGGCAGACAATTTCTCAGGCATATCAGATTACTGGTGTTACCTAGTCAATAATTGTACTTGTGAGTGCAATGCCCCAAAACAAATTATCAGGATACTTAAGAATCGTCTCACGACTCACCTGATGAAAGGACAAAGGAGGTCTGATCTGATTTTAAAGAACTACAAAGTACCCACGTGGTTGGTGATTTTGGCAAAACTGCCCGCCTCGATATATGGACCCTCGTCAAGATGCGTCTCGGATCGCAGGCTCACCGTCCAGGGATCGGGTCATGCAGTACTGTTGAGGTATCGCTTCTCATCCAAGAAAGGGGCCCCCTTTTTCACCGTCTGATCCCGGTCCGATAGCCGCGTCAACTTCAACGAGATTGCATCAATCTTGAGGGTCCCTATTCGGACACCATCTCTAAAAGGAGATATCGAGGCCGAGTACCACAAAAGGAAATACACCAAACACGGGTTTATAAAGATTCACAGATCTTTAATTCTGTGCAGTTACAAAGAAACTAATAAGATAGCTATCTGGCCCTCAGTACATCACAGTGAATACCAGCACTTCAGTGTGAGAAGTGAGAGGTACTGGACAGCTGGACATTCGTACATTTATACAATTTCAGTAATAATGTCCAGCCCCTCTACAAGTTAATAATCCATGGTCTAGAGTTCGTGCCGAGTTTGCTTATGGCTTACACAACAATATGCACACGGATTATCTTTGGTTACATTACAAACACGATACAATGGCAAAGTGTATTCCCAGATTTAACAGTAAGCCTTAGCACATTTCCCTTCACAATGCAGATCAGCCAGTGTCCACGTTCGATATTTGCATTACATTGTTTCCGATGTATGTTCGTGGATGAGGCTTATTGGTGCAGACAATCCTAAGACCACAAGTCATGTATGGGACAAGGTCTCTTTACCCAGTCTAAACATTCGGCAGCGGACAGTCTAACCATTAACTTAGTGTAAAGGTCGGGAAGGCTCATTTAAAAGTTGAAAACACAGTCCACCATTTTAGAACACAGTATTACATTTGAACAGAAATCAAAATGGCGTATGATCCTAAAATGGTGGCGAAGTCGATCCAAAATCGGAACTTTTGAAACGCGGTTTTCTTCGCAGAGCGACTGGGCTTAGGCCAATATATATAAGAAAGGAGGCACAATATGATTTCCCGTTTAACAACTGGGCCATGAACTACTGCAACAGGCTCCTGGTAGCACGAGGAGTGGCAGATCCCAGGCAACTGGGCCATGAGCTACAGCTAGAGGCTCCTGGGAGCATGAGGAGCAGCAGAGTCCAAGCGACTGGGCCATGAGCTACTGCTACAGGCTCCTGGGAGCAGGAGGAGCAGAAGAGCCCAGGCGACTGAGCCATGAGCTAGTCCTACAGGCTCCTGGGACCATGAGGAGTGACAGATCCCAGGCGACTGGGCCATGAGCTATTCCTACAGGCTCCTGGGAGCATGAGGAGCGGCATATCCCAGGGGACTGGGCCATGAGCTATTCTTACAGGCTCCTGGGAGCAAGAGGAATGGCAGATCCCAGGTGACTGGGCCATGAGCTATTCCTACAGGCTCCTGGGAGCATGAGGAGTGGCAGATGCCAGGCGACTGAGCCATTAGCTACTGCTCCAGGCTCCTGGGAGCATGAGGAGTGGCAGATGCCAGGCGACTGGGCTATGAGGTACACCTAGGGACTCCTGGGAGCATGAGGAGCGGCAGAGCCCAGGCGACTGGGCCATGAGCTACTGCTACAGGCTCCTGGGAGCATGAGGAGTGGCAGATGCCAGGCGACTGGGCAATGAGCTACACCTAGGGGCTCCTGGGAGCATGAGGAGCGGCAGAGCCCAGGCGACTGGGCCATGAGCTACTGCTACAGGCTCCTGGGATCATGAGGAGTGGCAGATGCCAGGCGACTGGACCATGAGCTACTCCTAGGGGCTCCTGGGAGCATGAGGAGCGGTGAAGCCCAGGTGAGTGGGCCATGAGCTATTGCTGAGGGCTCCAGGGAGCATGAGGTGCAGCAGAACCCAGGCGACTGGGCCATGGGCTATTCCTACAGGCTCCTGGGAGCATGAGGAGTGGCAGATCCCAGGTGAGCGGGCCATGAGCTATTCCTAGTGGCTCCTGGGAGCATGAAGAGTGGCAGGTCCCAGGTGACTGGGCCATGAGCTACAGCTACAGATCCTGGGAGCATGAGGAGTGGCAGAGCCCAGGCGTCTGGGCCATGAGCTATTCCTACAGGCCCCTGGGAGCCTGAGGAGTGGTAGAGCCCAGGTGACTAGGCCATGAGCTACTGCTACAGGCTCCTGGGAGCACAAGGAGCAGCAGAACCCAGGCGACTGGACCCATGAGCTATTGCTAAGGCTCCTGGGAGCATGAGGAGCGGCAGAGCACAGGCAACTGGGCCATGAGCTACTGCTACAGGCTCCTGGGAACATGAGGAGCGCCAGAACCCAGGTGACTGGGCCCAAAGCTATTCTTACAGGCTCCTGGGAGCATGAGGAGCGGCAGAGCCCAGGCGACCGGGCCATGAGCTATTCCTACAGGCTCCTGGGAGCATGAGGAGCAGCAGATCCCAGGCGACTGGGCCATGAGCTACTGCTACAGGCTCCTGGGAGCATGAGGGGTGGCAGAGCCCAGACGACTGGGCCATGAGCTACTGCTACAGGCTCCTGGGAGCATGAGGAGTGGCATATGCCAGGCGACTGGGCCATGAGCTATTCCTACAGGCCTCTGGGAGCATGAGGCGTGGCAGATCCCAGGCAACTGGGTCATGAGCTATTCCTAGAGACTCCTGGGAGCATAAGGAGCGGCAGATGCCAGGCGACTGCGCCATTAGCTACTCCTAGAGGCTCCTGGGAGCATGAGGCGCCACAGAGCCAAGGCGACTGGACCATGAGCTATTCCTACAGGCTCCTGGGAGCATGAGGAGCAGCAGATCCCAGGCAACTGGGCCATGACCTACTGCAACAGGCTCCTGGGAGCAGGAGGAGCAGCAGAGCCCAGGTGACTGGGCCATGAGCTCCTGCTACAGGCTCCTGGGAGCATGAGGAGAAGCAGATCCCATGAGCTATTGCTAAGGGTCCTGGGAGCATGAACAGCAGGCGACTGGGCCATGAGCTATTGCTACAGGCTCCTGTGAGCATTAGGAGCAGCAGACCACAGGTGACTGGGCCATGAGCTACTGCTACAGGCTCCTGGGAGCATGAGGAGTGCCAGAACCAAGGTCACTGGGCCCAAAGCTATTCATACAGGCTCCTGGGAGCATGAGGAGCGGCAGAGCCCAGACGACCAGGCCATGAGCTATTGCTACAGGCTCCTGGGAGCATGAGGAGTGGCAGAGCCCAGGCGACTGGACCATGACTATTGCTAAGGCTCCTGGGAGCATGAGGAGCAGCAGAGCACAGGTGACTGGGCCATGAGCTACTGCTACAGGCTCCTGGGACCATGAGGAGTGCAGGAACCCAGGTGACTGGGCCCAAAGCTATTCCTACAGGCTCCTGGGAGCATGAGGAGTGGCAGAGCCCATGCGACCGGGCCATGAGCTATTCCTACAGGCTCATGGGAGCATGAGGAGTGGCAGATCCCAGGCGACTGGACTATGAGCTACTGCTACAGGCTCCTGGGAGCATGAGGAGCGGCAAATCCCAGGCGACTGGGCTATGAGCTACTGCTACAGGCTCCTGGGAGCATGAGAAGTGGCAAATCCCAGGGAACTGGGCCATGAGCTACTCCTAGAGGCTCCTGGGAGCATGAGGCACCACAGAGCCCAGGTGACTGGGCCATGAGCTATTCCTACAGGCTCCTGGGAAAATGAGGAGCAGCAGATCCCAGGCGACTGGACCATGAGCTTTTCCTAGAAGCTCCTGGGAGCACGAGGAGCAGCAGATCCGAGGCGACTGGGCCATGAGCTACTGCAACAGGCTCCTGGGAGCAGGAGGAGCAGCAGAGACCATGAAGCTGGGCCATGATCTACTGCTACAGGCTCCTGGGAGCATGAGGAGAAGCAGATCCCATGAGCTATTGCTAATGCTCCTGGGAGAATGAGGAGTGGGCGACTGAGCAATGAGCTATTGCTACAGGCTCCTGGGAGCATTAGGAGCAGCAGAGCACAGGCAACTGGGCCATGAGCTACTGCTACAGGCTCCTGGGACCATGAGGAGTGCCAGAACCCAGGTCACTGGGCCCAAAGCTATTCCTACAGGCTCCTGGGAGCATGTGGAGTGGCAGACCCCAGGTGACCAGGACATGAGCTATTCCTACAGGCTCCTGGGTGCAAGAGGAGTGGCGGATCCCAGGCGACTTGACCATGAGCTACTGCTACAGGCTCCTGGGAGCATGAGGAGCGGCATATCCCAGGCAACTGGGCTATGAGCTACTGCTACAGGCTCCTGGGAGCAGGAGAAGTGGCAAATCCCAGGCAACTGGGCCATGAGCTACTCCTAGAGGCTCCTGGGAGCATGAGGCACCACAGAGCCCAGGCGACATGGCCATGAGCTATTCCTACAGGCTCCTGGGAGCATGAGGAGCAGCAGATCCCAGACGACTGGACCATGAGCTATTCCTAGAGGCTCCTGGGTGCACGAGGAGCAGCAGATCCCAGGCACTGGGCCATGAGCTACTGCAACAGGCTCCTGTGAGCAGGAGGAGCAGCAGAGCCCAGGTGACTGGGTCATGAGCTACTGCTACAGGCTCCTGGGAGCATGAAGAGAAGCAGATCCCAGGTGACTGGGCCATGAGGTATTGCTAAAGCTCCTGGGAGCATGAGGAGCGGGTGACTGGGCCATGAGCTATTGCTTCAGGCTCCTGGGAGCATTAGGTGCAGCAGATTCAAGGTTACTAGGCCATGAGCTACTGATACAGGCTCCTGGGAGCATGGGGAGTGGCAGATGCCAGGTGACTGGGCCATGAGCTATTTCTAAGGCTCCTGGGAGCATGAGGAGCAGGTGACAGGGCCATGAGCTATTGTTACAGGCTCCTGGGAGCATGCAGAGCAGCAGATCCCAGGTGACTGGGCCATGAGCTACTGATACAGGCTCCTGGGAGTATGAGGAGCGGCAGATGCCAGGCACCTGGGCCATGAGCTACTACTACAGGCTCCTGGGAGCATGAGGAGCAGCAGAGCCGAGGTGACCGAGCCATGGTCTATTCCTACAGGCTCCTGGGAGCATGAGGGGTGGCAGGTCCCAGGCGACAGGACCATGACCTACTTCTACAGGCTCCTGGGAGCTTGAGGAGCAGCAAAAGGGCCATGAGCTATTGCTTCAGCCTCCTTGGAGCATTAGGAGTAGCAGATTCCAGGTGACTGGGCCATGAGCTACTGATACAGGCTCCTGGGAGCATGAGGAGTGGCAGATGCCAGGTGACTGGGCCATGAGCTATTGTTACAGGCTCCTGGTAGCATGAGAAGCAGCAGATCCAAGGTGACCGGGCCACGATCTATTCCTACAGGCTCCTGGGAGCATGAGGAGTGGCAGATCCCATTTGACGGGACCATGAGCTACTGCTACAGGCTCCTGGGAGCATGAGGAGTGGCAAATCTCAGGCAACTGGGTCATGAGCTACTGCTACAGAGTCCTGGGAGCATGAGAAGTGGCAAATCCCAGTCATATGGTCCATTAGCTACTGCTACAGGCTCCTGGGAGCATGAGGAGTGGCAGATGCCAGGTGACCGGGCCATTAGCTACTCCTAGAGGCTCCTGGGAGCATGAGGCACCACAGAGCCATGGCGACTGGACCATGAGCTATTCCTACAGGCTCCTGGGAGCATGAGGAGCAGCAGATCCCAGGCAACTGGGCCATGACTTACTGCAACAGGCTCCTGGGAGCAGGAGGAGCAGCAGAGCCCAGGTGACTGGGCCATGAGCTACTGCTACAGGCTCCTGGGAGCATGAGGAGAAGCAGATCGCATGAGCTATTGCTAAGGGTCCTGGGAGCATGAAGAGCAGGTGACTGGGCCATGAGCTATTGCTACAGGCTCCTGTGAGCATTAGGAGCAGCAGACCACAGGCGACTGGGCCATGAGCTACTGCTACAGGCTCCTGGGAGCATGAGGAGTGCCAGAACCAAGGTCACTGGGCCCGAAGCTATTCATACAGGCTCCTGGGAGCATGAGGAGCGGCAGAGCCCAGTCGACCAGGCCATGAGCTTTTGCTACAGGCTCCTGGGAGCATGAGGAGTGGAAGATCCGAGGCGACTGGACCATGAGCTACTGATACAGGCTCCTAGGAGCATGAGGAGTGGCAAATCCCTGGCGACTGGGCTATGAGCTACTGCTACAGGCTCCTGGGAGTATGAGGAGCAGCAAATCCCAGGTGACTGGGCCATGAGCTACTGCTACAGGCTCCTGGGAGCAGGAGGAGCAGCAGAGCCCAGGTGACTGGGCCATGAGCTACTGCTACAGGCTCCTGGGAGCATGAGGAGAAGCTGATCCCAGGTGACTGGGCCATGAGCTATTGCTAAGGCTCCTGGGAGCATGAGGAGGGGGCGACGGGGACATGAGCTATTGTTACAGGCTCCTGGGAGCATGAGGAGCAGCAGATCCCAGGTGACTGGGCCATGAGCTACTGATACAGGCTCCTGGAAGCATGAGGAGCGGCAGATTCCAGGTGCCTGGGCCATGAGCTACTGCTACAGGCTCCTGGGAGCATGAGGAGTGGCAGAGCCCAATCGACCGGGCCATGATCTATTCCTACAGGCTCCTGGGAGCATGAGGAGCAGCAAATGGGCCATGAGCTATTGCTACAGCCTCCTTGGAGCATTAGGAGCAGCATATCCCAGGTGATTGGGCCATGAGCTAGCGATAAAGGCTCCTGGGAGCATGAGGAGTGGCAGGTCCAGGCGACTGGACCATGAGCTACTGCTAAAGGCTCCTGGGAGCATGAGGAGCAGCAAATGGGCCATGAGCTATTGCTACAGCCTCTTTGGAGCATTAGGAGCAGCATATCCCAGGTGACAGGGCCATGCGCTACTGATACAGGCTCCTGGCAACATGGGGAGTGGCAGATCCCAGGTGACTAGGCCATGAGCTACTGATACAGGCTCCTGGGAGCATGAGGAGTGGCAGAGCCCAGGCGACAGGGCCATGAGCTATTGCTAGAGGCTCCTGGGAGCACGAGGAGTAGCAGATCCCAGCCGACTGGGCCATGAGCTATTGCTGAGGCCCCTGGGAGCACGAGAAGCGGCAGAGCCCAGGCAACAGGACCATGAGCTATTGCTAAGGCTTCTGGAGCATGAGGAGCGACAGAGCCGAGGCAACTGGGCCATGAGCTATTGCTACAGGCTCCTGGGAGCATGAGGAGTGGCAGATCCCAGGCAACTGGGCCATGAGCTACTGATACAGGCTCCTGGGAGCATGAGGAGCGGCAGAGCCCAGGCGACTGGGCCATGAGCTATTACTAAGGCTCCTGGGAGAATGAGGAGCGGCAAGTGCCAGGCAACTGGGCCATGAGCTATTGCTAAGGCTCCTGGGAGCATGAGGAGCAGCAGATCCCAGGCGACTGTGCCATGGGTTACTGCTACAGGCTCCTGGGAGCATGAGGAGGCAGCAGATCCCAGGCGACTGGGCCATGAGCTACGGCTACAGGCTTCTGGGAGCATGAGGCTCTGCAGAGTCCAGGCAACTGGGCCATGAGATATTCCTACGGGCTCCTGGTAGCATCAGGAGCAGCAGAGCCCAGGCGACTGTGCCATGAGCTACTGCTACAGGCTGCTGGGAGCATGAGGAGCAACAGATCCCAGGCCACTGCACCATGAGCTACTGCTACATGCTCCTGGGAGCATGAGGAGCGGCAGATGCCAGGCTCCTGGGCCATGAACTACTGCTACAGGTTCCAGGGAGCATGAGGAGTGACATATCGCAGGTGACTGGGCCATGAGCTATTGCTAGAGGCTCCTGGGAGCACGAGGCGTAGCAGATTCCAGGCGACTGGGCCATGAGCTACTGCTAAAGGCTCCTGGGAGCATGAGGAGCGGCAGATGCCAGGCTCCTGGGCCATGAACTACTGCTACAGGTTCCAGGGAGCATGAGGAGTGACATATCGCAGGTGACTGGGCCATGAGCTATTGCTACAGGCTTCTGGGAGCATTAGAAGCGGCAGATCCCAGGCGACTTGGCCATGAGCTACTGCTACAGGCATTTTGGAACACCAGGAGCAGTGGAGCCCAGGCGACTGGGCCATGAGCTATTGCTAGGGCTCCTGGGAGCATAAGGAGTGGAAGAGTCCAGGTGACTGGGCCATGAGCTATTCCTAGTGGCTCCTGGGAGCACGAGGTGGGGCAGATCCCAGGTGACTGGGCCATGAGCTACTGCTACAGGCATCTGGGAGCATGGGGCGTGGCAGAGCCCAAGCGACTGGGACATGAGCTACTGCTACAGGCTCCTGGGAGCACGAAGAGCAGGGTACTCGGCATGAGCTATTGCTACAGGCTCATGGGAGCATGAGGAGCAGCAGATCCCAGGCGACTGGGCCATGAGCTATTGCAGAGGCTCCTGGGAACATGAGGAGCGGCAGATCCCAGGTGACTGGTCCATGAGCTACTGCTACAGGCATCTCTGAACATGAGGCGTGGCAGAGCCCAAGCGACTGGGCCATGAGCTACTGCTACAGGCTCCTGGGAGCATGAAGAGCGGGCTACTCGGCCATGAGCTATTGCTACAGGCTCCTGGGAGCATGAGGAGTAGCAGATCCCTGGCGACTGGGCGTTGAGCTATTGCTAAGGCTCCTGGGAAAATGAGGAGCGGCAGTGCCCAGGCAACTGTACCATGAGCTACTGCTACAGGCATCTGGGAGCATGAGGCGTGGCAGAGCCCAAGCGACTGGGGCATGAGCTACTGCTACAGGCTCCTGGGAGCATGAAGAGCGGGCTACTCGGCCATGAGTTATTGCTACAGGCTCCTGGGAGCATGAGGAGCAGCAGATCCCAGGCGACTGGGCATTGAGCTATTGCTGAGGCTCCTGGGAACATGAGGAGCGGCAGAGCCCAGGCAACTGCACCATGAGCTACTGCTACAGGCATCTGGGAGCATGAGGCGTGGCAGAGCCCAAGCGACTGGGCCATGAGCTACTGCTACAGGCTCTTGGGAGCATGAAGAGCGGGCTACTTGGCCATGAGCAATTGCTACAGGTTCCTGGGAGCATGAGGAGCAGCAGATCCCAGGCGACTGGGCCATGAGCTATTGCTGAGGCTCCTGGGAGCATGAGGAGCGGAAGATGCCAGGCTCCTGGGCCATGAGCTACTGCTACAGGCTCCAGGGAGCATGAGGAGTGACATATCACAGATGACTGGGCCATGAGCTATTGCTACAGGCTTCTGGGAGCATTAGGAGCGTCAGATCCCAGGCGACCTGGCCATGAGCTACTGCTACAGGGATTTTGGAACACCAAGAGCATTGGAGCCCAGGCGACTGGGCCATGGGCTACTGCTACATGGTCCTGGGAGCACGAGGAGCAGCAGAGCCCAGGCGTCTGGGCCATGAGCTATTGCTAGGGCTCCTGGGAGCATAAGGAGTGGCAGAGTCTAGGTGACTGGGCCATGAGCTATTCCTAGAGGCTCCTGAGAGCACGAGGAGCGGCAGATCCCAGGTGACTGGGCCATGAGCTACTGCTACAGGCATCTGGGAGCATGGGGCGTGGCAGAGCCCAAGCGACTGGGCCATGAGCTACTGCTACAGGCTCCTGGGAGCATGAAGAGTGGGCTAATTGGCCATGAGCTATTGCTACAGGTTCCTGGGAGCATGAGGAGCAGCACATCCCAGGCGACTGGGCCATGAGCTATTGCTGAGGCTCCTGGGAACATGAGGAGCGGCAGAGCCCAGGCAACTGCACCATGAGCTACTGCTACAGGCATCTGGGAGCATGAGGCATGGCAGAGCCCAAGCGACTGGGCCATGAGCTACTGCTACAGGTTCCTGGAGCATGAGGAGCGGGCTACTCGGCCATGAGCTATTGCTACAGGCTCCTGGGAGCAGGAGGAGCAGCAGAGCCCAGGTGACTGGGCCATGAGCTACTGCTACAGGCTCCTGGGAGCATGAGGAGAAGCAGATCCCAGGTGACTGGGCCATGAGCTATTGCTAAGGCTCCTGGGAGCATGAGGAGGGGGCGACGGGGACATGAGCTATTGTTACAGGCTCCTGGGAGCATGAGGAGCAGCAGATCCCAGGTGACTGGGCCATGAGCTACTGATACAGGCTCCTGGGAGCATGAGGAGCGGCAGATTCCAGGCGCCTGGGCCAGGAGCTACTGCTACAGGCTCCTGGGAGCATGAGGAGTGGCAGAGCCCAGGCCACCGGGCCATGATCTATTCCTACAGGCTCCTGGGAGCATGAGGAGCAGCAAATGGGCCATGAGCTATTGCTACAGCCTCCTTGGAGCATTAGGAGCAGCATATCCCAGGTGATTGGGCCATGAGCTAGCGATAAAGGCTCCTGGGAGCATGAGGAGTGGCAGGTCCAGGCGACAGGATCATGAGCTACTGCTAAAGGCTCCTGGGAGCATGAGGAGCAGCAAATGGGCCATGAGCTATTGCTATAGCCTCTTTGGAGCCTTAGGAGCAGCATATCCCAGGTGACAGGGCCATGAGCTACTGATACAGGCTCCTGGGAACATAGGGAGTGGCAGATCCCAGGTGACTAGGCCATGAGCTACTGATACAGGCTCCTGGGAGCATGAGGAGTGGCAGAGCCCAGGCGACAGGGCCATGAGCTATTGCTAGAGGCTCCTGGGAGCACGAGGAGTAGCAGATCCCTGCCGACTGGGCCATGAGCTATTGCTGAGGCCCGTGGGAGCACGAGAAGCGGCAGAGCCCAGGCAACAGGACCATGAGCTATTGCTAAGGCTTCTGGAGCATGAGGAGCGACAGAGCCGAGGCAACTGGGCCATGAGCTATTGCTACAGGCTCCTGGGAGCATGAGGAGTGGCAGATCCCAGGCAACTGGGCCATGAGCTACTGTTACAGGCTCCTGGGAGCATGAGGAGTGGCAGAGCCCAGGCGACTGGGCCATGAGCTATTACTAAGGCTCCTGGGAGAATGAGGAGCGGCAAGTGCCAGGCAACTGGGCCATGAGCTATTGCTAAGGCTCCTGGGAGCATGAGGAGCAGCAGATCCCAGGCGACTGTGCCATGGGTTACTGCTACAGGCTCCTGGGAGCATGAGGAGGCAGCAGATCCCAGGCGACTGGGCGATGAGCTACTGATACAGGCATCTGGGAGCATGAGGCGCTGCAGAGTCCAGGCAACTGGGCCATGAGATATTCCTATAGGCTCCTGGGAGCATGAGGAGCAACAGATCCCAGGCCACTGCACCATGAGCTACTGCTACAGGCTCCTGAGAGCATGATGGATGGCAGAGCCCAGGCGACTGGGCCATGAGCTATTGCTATAGGCTCCTGGGAGCACGAGGCGTAGCAGATTCCAGGCGACTGGGCCATGAGCTACTGCTAAAGGCTCCTGGGAGCATGAGGAGCGGCAGATGCCAGGCTCCTGGGCCATGAGCTACTGCTACAGGCTCCAGGGAGCATGAGGAGTGACATATCGCAGGTGACTGGGCCATGAGCTATTGCTACAGGCTTCTGGGAGCATTAGAAGCGGCAGATCCCAGGCGACTTGGCCATGAGCTACTGCTACAGGCATTTTGGAACACCAGGAGCAGTGGAGCCCAGGCGACTGGGCTCGAAGCTATTCATACAGGCTCCTGGGAGCATGAGGAGCGGCAGAGCCCAGACGACCAGGCCATGAGCTATTGCTACAGGCTCCTGGGAGCATGAGGAGTGGCAGATCCGAGGCGACTGGACTATGAGCTACTGATACAGGCTCCTAGGAGCATGAGGAGTGGCAAATCCCTGGCGACTGGGCTATGAGCTACTGCTACAGGCTCCTGTGAGTATGAGGAGCAGCAAATCCCAGGTGACTGGGCCATGAGCTACTGCTACAGGCTCCTTGGAGCAGGAGGAGCAGCAGAGCCCAGGTGACTGGGCCATGAGCTACTGCTACAGGCTCCTGGGAGCATGAGGAGAAGCAGATCCCAGGTGACTGGGCCATGAGCTATTGCTAAGGCTCCTGGGAGCATGAGGAGGGGGTGACGGGGACATGAGCTATTGTTACAGGCTCCTGGGAGCATGAGGAGCAGCAGATCCCAGGTGACTGGGCGATGAGCTACTGATACAGGCTCCTGGGAGCATGAGGAGCGGCAGATTCCAGGCGCCTGGGCCATGAGCTACTGCTACAGGCTCCTGGGAGCATGAGGAGTGGCAGAGCCCAGGCCACCGGGCCATGATCTATTCCTACAGGCTCCTGGGAGCATGAGGAGCAGCAAATGGGCCATGAGCTATTGCTACAGCCTCCTTGGAGCATTAGGAGCAGCATATCCCAGGTGATTGGGCCTTGAGCTAGCGATAAAGGCTCCTGGGAGCATGAGGAGTGGCAGGTCCAGGCGACAGGATCATGAGCTACTGCTAAAGGCTCCTGGGAGCATGAGGAGCAGCAAATGGGCCATGAGCTATTGCTACAGCCTCTTTGGAGCATTAGGAGCAGCATATCCCAGGTGACAGGGCCATGAGCTACTGATACAGGCTCCTGGGAACATGGGGAGTGGCAGATCCCAGGTGACTAGGCCATGAGCTACTGATACAGGCTCCTGGGAGCATGAGGAGTGGCAGAGCCCAGGCGACAGGGCCATGAGCTATTGCTAGAGGCTCCTGGGAGCACGAGGAGTAGCAGATCCCTGCCGACTGGGCCATGAGCTATTGCTGAGGCCCGTGGGAGCACGAGAAGCGGCAGAGCCCAGGCAACAGGACCATGAGCTATTGCTAAGGCTTCTGGAGCATGAGGAGCGACAGAGCCGAGGCAACTGGGCCATGAGCTATTGCTACAGGCTCCTGGGAGCATGTGGAGTGGCAGATCCCAGGCAACTGGGCCATGAGCTACTGATACAGGCTCCTGGGAGCATGAGGAGCGGCAGAGCCCAGGCGACTGGGCCATGAGCTAATGCTAAGTCTCCTGGGAGCATGAGGAGCAGCAGATCCCAGGCGACTGTGCCATGGGTTACTGCTACAGGCTCCTGGGAGCATGAGGAGGCAGCAGATCCCAGACGACTGGGCCATGAGCTACTGCTAGAGGCATCTGGGAGCATGAAGCACTGCAGAGTCCAGGCAACTGGGCCATGAGATATTCCTACACGCTCCTGGGAGCATGAGGAGCAACAGATCCCAGGCCACTGCACCATGAGCTACTGCTACAGGCTCCTGAGAGCACGAGGGGTGGCAGAGCCCAGGCGACTGGGCCATGAGCTATTGCTAGAGGCTCCTGGGAGCACGAGGCGTAGCAGATTCCAGGCGACTGGGCCATGAGCTACTGCTAAAGGCTCCTGGGAGCATGAGGAGCGGCAGATGCCAGGCTCCTGGGCCATGAGCTATTGCTACAGGCTCCAGGGAGCATGAGGATTGACATATCGCAGGTGACTGGGCCATGAGCTATTGCTACAGGCTTCTGGGAGCATTAGAAGCGGCAGATCCCAGGCGACTTGGCCATGAGCTAATGCTACAGGCATTTTGGAACACCAGGAGCAGTGGAGCCCAGGCGACTGGGCCATGAGCTATTGCTACAGGCTCCTGGGAGCATGAGGAGCAGCAGATCCCAGGCGACTGGGCGTTGAGCTATTGCTGAGGCTCCTGGGAACATGAGGAGATGCAGTGCCCAGGTAACTGTACCATGAGCTACTGCTACAGGCATCTGGGAGCATGAGGCGTGGCAGAGCCCAAGCGACTGGGCCATGAGCTACTGCTACAGGCTCCTGGGAGCATGAGGAGTGGCAGAGCCCAGGCGACTGGGTCATGAGCTATTCCTAGAGGCTCCTGGGACCACGAGGAGGGGCAGATCCCAGGTGACTGGGCCATGAGCTACTGCTACAGGCTCCTGGGAGCACATGGAGCGTCAGATCCCAGGCGACTGGTGTTAGGGAGAATTCTCTATATAAGCTCATTTCCCAAACCTAGCGAGTCCCCCAGCAGCTTTGCTGGATTTTTGAGCCCAAGCGACTGGGCCATGAGCTACTGCTACAGGCTCTTGGGAGCATGAAGAGCGGGCTACTTGGTCATGAGCAATTGCTACAGGTTCCTGGGAGCATGAGGAGCAGCAGATCCCAGGCAACTGGGCCATGAGCTATTGCTGAGGCTCCTGGGAGCATGAGGAGCGGCAGATGCCAGGCTCCTGGGCCATGAGCTACTGCTACAGGCTCCAGGGAGCATGAGGAGTGACATATCGCAGGTGACTGGGCCATGAGCTATTGCTACAGGCTTCTGGGAGCATTAGGAGCGTCAGATCCCAGGCGACTTGGCCATGAGCTACTGCTACAGGCATTTTGGAACACCAAGAGCAGTGGATCCCAGGCGACTGGGCCATGGGCTACTGCTACATGCTCCTGGGAGCACGAGGAGCAGCAGAGCCCAGGCGTCTGGGCCATGAGCTATTGCTAGGGCTCCTGGGAGCATAAGGAGTGGCAGATCCCAGGTGACTGGGCCATGAGCTACTGCTACAGGCATCTGGGAGCATGGGGCGTGGCAGAGCCCAAGCAACTGGGCCATGAGCTACTGCTACAGGCTCCTGGGAGCACGAAGAGCGGGGTACTCGGCCATGAGCTATTGCTACAGGCTCCTGGGAGCATGAGGAGCAGCAGATCCCAGGCGACTGGGCATTGAGCTTATTGCTGAGGCTCCTGGGAACATGAGGAGCGGCAGTGCCCAGGCAACTGTACCATGAGCTACTGCTACAGGCATCTGGGAGCATGAGGCGTGGCAGAGCCCAAGCGACTGGGCCATGAGCTACTGCTACAGGCTCCTGGGAGCATGAAGAGCGGGCTACTCGGCCATGAGCTATTGCTACATGCTCCTGGGAGCACGAGGAGCAGCAGAGCCCAGGCGTCTGGGCCATGAGCTATTGCTAGGGCTCCTGGGAGCATAAGGAGTGGCAGAGTCCAGGTGACTGGGCCATGAGCTATTCCAAGAGGCTCCTGGGATCACGAGGAGTGGCAGATCCCAGGTGACTGGGCCATGAGCTACTGCTACAGGAATCTGGGAGCATGGGGCGTGGCAGAGCCCAAGCGACTGAGCCATGAGCTACTGCTACAGGCTCCTGGGAACACGAAGAGCGGGGTACTCGGCATGAGCTATTGCTACAGGCTCCTGGGAGCATGAGGAGCAGCAGATCCCAGGCGACTGGGCCATGAGCTATTGCTGAGGCTCCTGGGAACATGAGGAGCGGCAGATCCCAGGTGACTGGTCCATGAGCTACTGCTACAGGCATCTGGGAACATGAGGCGTGGCAGAGCCCAAGCGACTGGGCCATGAGCTACTGCTACAGGCTCCAGGGAGAATGAAGAGTGGGCTACTCGGCCATGAGCTATTGCTACAGGCTCCTGGGAGCATGAGGAGCAGCAGATCCCAGGCGACTGGGCGTTGAGCTATTGCTGAGGCTCCTGGGAACATAAGGAGCGGCAGTGCCCAGGCAACTGTACCATGAGCTACTGCTACAGGCATCTGGGAGCATGAGTCGTGGCAGAGCCCAAGCGACTGGGCCATGAGCTACTGCTACAGGCTCCTGGGAGCAAGAAGAGCGGGCTACTCGGCCATGAGCTATTGCTACAGGCTCCTGGGAGCATGAGGAGCAGCAGATCCCAGGCGACTGGGCATTGAGCTATTGCTGAGGCTCCTGGGAACATGAGGAGCGGCAGAGCCCAGGCAACTGCACCATGAGCTACTGCTACAGGCATCTGGGAGCATGAGGCGTGGCAGAGCCCAAGCGACTGGGCCATGAGCTACTGCTACAGGCTCTTGGGAGCATGAAGAGCGGGCTACTTGGTCATGAGCAATTGCTACAGGTTCCTGGGAGCATGAGGAGCAGCAGATCCCAGGCAACTGGGCCATGAGCTATTGCTGAGGCTCCTGGGAGCATGAGGAGCGGCAGATGCCAGGCTCCTGGGCCATGAGCTACTGCTACAGGCTCCAGGGAGCATGAGGAGTGACATATCGCAGGTGACTGGGCCATGAGCTATTGCTACAGGCTTCTGGGAGCATTAGGAGTGTCAGATCCCAGGCGACTTGGCCATGAGCTACTGCTACAGGCATTTTGGAACACCAAGAGCAGTGGAGCCCAGGCGACTGGGCCATGGGCTACTGCTACATGCTCCTGGGAGCACGAGGAGCAGCAGAGCCCAGGCGTCTGGGCCATGAGCTATTGCTAGGGCTTCTGGGAGCATAAGGAGTGGCAGAGTCCAGGTGACTGGGCCATGAGCTATTCCTAGAGGCTCCTGAGAGCACGAGGAGCGGCAGAGCCCAGGCAACTGCACCATGAGCTACTGCTACAGGCATCTGGGAGCATGAGGCGTGGCAGAGCCCAAGCGACTGGGCCATGAGCTACTGCTACAGGCTCCTGGGAGCATGAAGAGCGGGCTACTCGGCCATGAGCTATTACTACAGGCTCCTGGGAACATGAGGATCAGCAGATCCCAGGCGACTGGGCCATGAGCTATTACTTCAGGCTCCTGGGAACATGAGGAGCGGCAGAGCCCAGGCAACTGGACCATGAGCTATTGCTCATGCTTCTGGAGCATGAGAAGCGACAGAGCCCAGTTGACTGGTCCATGAGCTATTTCTACAGGCATCTGGGAGCATGAGGAGCGGTAGATCCCAGGCAAATGGGCCATGAGCTACTAATACAGGATCCTGGGAGCATGAGGACTGGCAGAGCCCAGGCGACTGGGCGATGAGCTATTGCTAAGGCTCCTGGGAGAATTAGGAGCGGCAGATGCCAGGCAATTGGGCCATGAGCTATTGCTAAGGCTCCTGGGAGCATGAGGAGCAGCAGATCCCAGGCGACTGTGCCATGGGCTACTGCTACAGGCTCCTGGGAGCATGAGGAACGGCAGATCCCAGGCGACTGGGCCATGAGCTAATGCTACAGGCTCCTGGGAGCAAGAAGAGTGGGCTACTGGGCCATGAGCTATTGCTACAGGCTCCTGGGAGCATGAGGAGCAGCAGAACCCAGGCGACTGGGCCATGAGCTATTGCTGAGTCTCCTGGGAGCATGAGTAGCGGCAAAGCCCAGGCAATAGGACCATAAGCTATTGCTAATGTGTCTGGGAGCATGAGGAGCGACAGAGCCCAGGCGACTGGGCCATGAGCTATTGCTACAGGCTCCTGGAAGCATGAGGAGTGGCAGATCCCAGGCAACTGGGCCATGAGCTACTGATACAGGTTCAAGGGAGCATGAGGAGCGGGAGAGCACAGGTTACTGGGCCATGAGCTATTGCTAAGGCTCCTGGGAGCATGATGAGCGGCAGATCCCAGGTGACTGGGCCATGAGCTATTGCTACAGGCTCCTGGGAGCATGAGGAGTTGCAGATGCTAGGCGACTGTGCCATGAGCTAATACTACAGGCTCTTGGGATCATCAGGAGTGGCAGATACCAGCAATTGGGCCATGAGCTACTGCTACAGGCTGCTGGGCGCATGAGGCACTGCAGAGCTCAGGCGAATGGGCCATGAGCTATTCCTTGAGGCTCCTGGGAGCACGAGGAGCAGTAGATCCCAGGTGACTGGGCCATGAGCTACTGCTACAGGCTGCTGGGAGCATGAGGCGCTGCAGAGCCCGGGCAAATGGGCCATGAGCTATTCATAGAGGCGTCTGGGAGCACGAGGAGCGGTCGATCCCAGGTGACTAGGCCATGAGCTACTGCTACAGGCAACTGGGAGCATGAGGCGTGACAGAGCCCAAGCGACTGCACCATGAGCTTCTGCTACAGGCTCCTGGGAGCATGAGGAGCGGCAGATCCCAGGCAACTGGGCCATGAGCTACTGATACAGGCTCCTGGGAGCATGAGGAGCTGCAGAGGCCAGACGACTTGGCCATGAGCTATTACTAAGGCTCCTGGGAGAATGAGGAGCGGCAGGTGCCATGCAACTGGGCCATGAGCTATTGCTAAAGCTCCTGGGAGCATGAGGATCAGCAGATCGCAGGCGACTGTGCCATGGGTTTCTGCTATAGGCTCCTGGGTGCATGAGGAGAGGCAGATCCCAGGCGACTGGGCCATGAGCTACTGCTACAGGCATCTGGGAGCATGAGGCATGGCAGAGCCTAGGCGACTTGGCCATGAGCTATTACTAAGGCTCCTGGGAGAATGAGGAGCGGCAGGTGCCAAGCAACTGGGCCACGAGCTATTGCTAAAGCTCCTGGGAGCATGAGGAGCAGCAGATCGCAGGCGACTGTGCCATGAGCTACTGCTACAGGCTCCTGGGAACATGAAGAGTGGGCTACTGGGCCATGTGCTATTGCTACAGGCTCCTGGGAGCATGAGGAGTGGCAGATCCCAGGCGACTGAGCCATGAGCTATTGCTACAGGCTCCTGGGAGCATGAGGAATGGCAGAGCCCAGGCGACTGGGCTATGAGTTATTGCTACAGGCTCCTGGGAGCATGAGGAGCGGCAGATCCCAGGCAACTGGGCAATGAGCTACTGATACAGGCTCCTGGGAGCATGAGGAGTGGCAGAGCCCAGGCGACTGGGCCATTAGCTATTGCTAAGGCTCCTGGGAGAATGAGGAGTGGCAGATCCCAGGGGACTGGGCTATGAGCTACTGCTACAGACTCCTGGGAGCATGAGGAGTGGCAGATGACAGGCGACCCGGCCATGAGCTATTGCTAAGGCTCCTGGGAGCATGAGGAGCAGGAGAGCCCAGGCGACTGGGCCATGAGCTATTACTAAGGCTCCTGGAAGCTTAAGGAGTGGCAGAGCCCAGGTGACTGGGCTTTGAGCTACTGCTACAGGCTCCTGAGAGCATGAGGAGCAGCAGAGTCCTGGTGACTGGGCCATGAGCTATCGCTAAGGCTCCTGGGAGCATGATGAGTGGCACAGCCCATGCGACTGGGCCATGAGCTATTGCTACAGGCTCCTGGGAGCACGAGGGTGCATGAGGAGCGGCAGATCCCAGGTGATTGGGTTATGAGCTACTGCTACAGGCTCCTGGGAGCATGAGAAGCGGCAGATCCGAGGTGACTTGGTCATGAGCTACTGCTACAAGCTCCTGGAAGAATGAGGAGTGGCAGATGCTAGGGGACTGGGCCATGAGCTAATACTACAGGCTCATGGGATCATCAGGAGTGGCACATCCAAGCAATTGGGCCATGAGCTACTGCTATAGGCTGCTGGGAGCATGAGGCACTGCAGAGCCCAGGCGACTGGGCCATGAGCTATTGCTACAGGCTCCTGGGAGAACAAGGAGCGGCAGAGCCCAGGCGACTGGGCCATGAGCTACTGCTACAGGCTCCTGGGAGAAGAAGGAGCGGAAGCCCAGGCGACTGTGCCATGAGCTAATGTTACAGGCTCCTGGGAGCATGAGGAGCAGCAGACCCCAGGCCACTGCACCATGAGCTACTGCTACATGCTCCTGAGAGAATGAGAAGTGGCAGAGCCCAGGCAACTGGGCCATGAGCTATTGCTAGAGGCTCCTGGGAGCGCGAGGAGTAGCAGATCCCAGGCGACTGGGCCATGAGCTACTGCTAAAGGCTCCTGGGAGCATGAGGGGTGGCAGAGCCCAGGCGACTGTGCCGTGAGCTACTGCTACAGGCTCCTGAGAGCATGAGGAGCAGCATATCCCAGGCCACTGCACCATGAGCTACTGCTACAGGCTCCTGAGAGCATGAAAAGTGGCAGAGCCCAGGCGACTGGGAAATGAGCTATTGCTAGAGGCTCCTGGGAGCACGAGGAGCGGCATATGCCAGGCTCCTGGACCATGAACTACTGCTATAGGCTCCTGGGAGCGTGAGAAGTGGCATATCGCAGGTGACTGGGCCATGAGCTATTGCTACAGGCTCCTGGGAGCATGAGGCATGGCAGAGGCCAGGTGACTGGGCCATGATCTATTGCTACAGGCTCCTGGGAGCACGAGGAGCGGTAGAGCCCAGGTGACTGAGCCATGTGCTACTGCTACAGGCATCTGGGAGCACATAGAGTGGCAGATCCCAGATGACTGGGCCATGAGCTACTACTACAGGCATTTTAGAACACCAGGAGCAGCGGAACCCAGGCGACTGGGCCATGAGCTACTGCTACAGGCTCCTGGGAGCACCAGGAGTGGCAAAGCCCAGGCGTCTGGACCATGAGCTATTGCTAGGGCTCCTGGGAGCATGAGAAGTGGCAGAGTCCAGGCGACTGGGCCATGAGCTATTCCTAGAGGCTCATGGGAGCACAAGGAATGGCAGATCCCAGGTGACTGGGCCATGAGCTACTGCTAGAGGCATCTGGGAGCATGAGGCGTGGCAGAGCCCAAGCGACTGGGCCATGAGCTACTGCTACAGGCTCCTGGGAGCATGAAGAGCAGGCTACTGGGACATGAGCTATTGCTACAGGCTCCTGGGAGCATGAGGAGCAGCAGATCCCAGGCGACTGGGCCATGAACTATTGCTGAGGCTCCTGGGAGCATGAGGAGCAGCAGGGCCCAGGAAACTTGTCCATGAGCTATTGCTAAGGCTTCAGGAGCATGAGGAGCAGCAGATCCCAGGTGACTGGGCCATGAGCTACTGATACAGGCTCCTGGGAGTATGAGGAGCGGCAGATGCCAGGCACCTGGGCCATGAGCTACTACTACAGGCTCCTGGGAGCATGAGGAGCAGCAGAGCCGAGGTGACCGAGCCATGGTCTATTCCTACAGGCTCCTGGGAGCATGAGGGGTGGCAGGTCCCAGGCGACAGGACCATGACCTACTTCTACAGGCTCCTGGGAGCTTGAGGAGCAGCAAAAGGGCCATGAGCTATTGCTTCAGCCTCCTTGGAGCATTAGGAGTAGCAGATTCCAGGTGACTGGGCCATGAGCTACTGATACAGGCTCCTGGGAGCATGAGGAGTGGCAGATGCCAGGTGACTGGGCCATGAGCTATTGTTACAGGCTCCTGGTAGCATGAGAAGCAGCAGATCCAAGGTGACCGGGCCACAATCTATTCCTACAGGCTCCTGGGAGCATGAGGAGTGGCAGATCCCATTCGACGGGACCATGAGCTACTGCTACAGGCTCCTGGGAGCATGAGGAGTGGCAAATCTCAGGCAACTGGGTCATGAGCTACTGCTACAGAGTCCTGGGAGCATGAGAAGTGGCAAATCCCAGTCATATGGTCCATTAGCTACTGCTACAGGCTCCTGGGAGCATGAGGAGTGGCAGATGCCAGGAGACCGGGCCATTAGCTACTCCTAGAGGCTCCTGGGAGCATGAGGCGCCACAGAGCCAAGGCGACTGGACCATGAGCTATTCCTACAGGCTCCTGGGAGCATGAGGAGCAGCAGATCCCAGGCAACTGGGCCATGGCTTACTGCAACAGGCTCCTGGGAGCAGGAGGAGCAGCAGAGCCCAGGTGACTGGGCCATGAGCTACTGCTACAGGCTCCTGGGAGCAGGAGGAGAAGCAGATCGCATGAGCTATTGCTAAGGGTCCTGGGAGCATGAAGAGCAGGCGACTGGGCCATGAGCTATTGCTACAGGCTCCTGTGAGCATTAGGAGCAGCAGACCACAGGCGACTGGGCCATGAGCTACTGCTACAGGCTCCTGGGAGCATGAGGAGTGCCAGAACCAAGGTCACTGGGCCCGAAGCTATTCATACAGGCTCCTGGGAGCATGAGGAGCGGCAGAGCCCAGACGACCAGGCCATGAGCTTTTGCTACAGGCTCCTGGGAGCATGAGGAGTGGAAGATCCGAGGCGACTGGACCATGAGCTACTGATACAGGCTCCTAGGAGCATGAGGAGTGGCAAATCCCTGGCGACTGGGCTATGAGCTACTGCTACAGGCTCCTGGGAGTATGAGGAGCAGCAAATCCCAGGTGACTGGGCCATGAGCTACTGCTACAGGCTCCTGGGAGCAGGAGGAGCAGCAGAGCCCAGGTGACTGGGCCATGAGCTACTGCTACAGGCTCCTGGGAGCATGAGGAGAAGCTGATCCCAGGTGACTGGGCCATGAGCTATTGCTAAGGCTCCTGGGAGCATGAGGAGGGAGCGACGGGGACATGAGCTATTGTTACAGGCTCCTGGGAGCATGAGGAGCAGCAGATCCCAGGTGACTGGGCCATGAGCTACTGATATAGGCTCCTGGAAGCATGAGGAGCGGCAGATTCCAGGCGCCTGGGCCATGAGCTACTGGTACAGGCTCCTGGGAGCATGAGGAGTGGCAGAGCCCAATCGACCGGGCCATGATCTATTCCTACAGGCTCCTGGGAGCATGAGGAGCAGCAAATGGGCCATGAGCTATTGCTACAGCCTCCTTGGAGCATTAGGAGCAGCATATCCCAGGTGATTGGGCCATGAGCTTGCGATAAAGGCTCCTGGGAGCATGAGGAGTGGCAGGTCCAGGTGACTGGACCATGAGCTACTGCCAAAAGGCTCCTGGGAGCATGAGGAGCAGCAAATGGGCCATGAGCTATTGCTACAGCCTCTTTGGAGCATTAGGAGCAGCATATCCCAGGTGACAGGGCCATGCGCTACTGATACAGGCTCCTGGCAACATGGGGAGTGGCAGATCCCAGGTGACTAGGCCATGAGCTACTGATACAGGCTCCTGGGAGCATGAGGAGTGGCAGAGCCCAGGCGACAGGGCCATGAGCTATTGCTAGAGGCTCCTGGGAGCACGAGGAGTAGCAGATCCCAGCCGACTGGGCCATGAGCTATTGCTGAGGCCCCTGGGAGAACGAGAAGCAGCAGAGCCCAGGCAACAGGACCATGAGCTATTGCTAAGGCTTCTGGAGCATGAGGAGCGACAGAGCCGAGGCAACTGGGCCATGAGCTATTGCTACAGGCTCCTGGGAGCATGAGGAGTGGCAGATCCCAGGCAACTGGGCCATGAGCTACTGATACAGGCTCCTGGGAGCATGAGGAGCGGCAGAGCCCAGGCGACTGGGCCATGAGCTATTACTAAGGCTCCTGGGAGAATGAGGAGCGGCAAGTGCCAGGCAACTGGGCCATGAGCTATTGCTAAGGCTCCTGGGAGCATGAGGAGCAGCAGATCCCAGGCGACTGTGCCATGGGTTACTGCTACAGGCTCCTGGGAGCATGAGGAGGCAGCAGATCCCAGGCGACTGGGCCATGAGCTACGGCTACAGGCTTCTGGGAGCATGAGGCTCTGCAGAGTCCAGGCAACTGGGCCATGAGATATTCCTACGGGCTCCTGGTAGCATCAGGAGCAGCAGAGCCCAGGCGACTGTGCCATGAGCTACTGCTACAGGCTGCTGGGAGCATGAGGAGCAACAGATCCCAGGCCACTGCACCATGAGCTACTGCTACAGGCTCCTGAGAGCATGAGGGGTGGCAGAGCCCAGGCGACTGGGCCATGAGCTATTGCTAGAGGCTCCTGGGAGCACGAGGCGTAGCAGATTCCAGGCGACTGGGCCATGAGCTACTGCTAAAGGCTCCTGGGAGCATGAGGAGCGGCAGATGCCAGGCTCCTGGGCCATGAACTACTGCTACAGGTTCCAGGGAGCATGAGGAGTGACATATCGCAGGTGACTGGGCCATGAGCTATTGCTACAGGCTTCTGGGAGCATTAGAAGCTGCAGATCCCAGGCGACTTGGCCATGAGCTACTGCTACAGGCATTTTGGAACACCAGGAGCAGTGGAGCCCAGGCGACTGGGCCATGAGCTATTGCTAGGGCTCCTGGGAGCATAAGGAGTGGAAGAGTCCAGGTGACTGGGCCATGAGCTACTGCTACAGGCATCTGGGAGCATGGGGCGTGGCAGAGCCCAAGCGACTGGGACATGAGCTACTGCTACAGGCTCCTGGGAGCACGAAGAGCAGGGTACTCGGCATGAGCTATTGCTACAGGCTCATGGGAGCATGAGGAGCAGCAGATCCCAGGCGACTGGGCCATGAGCTATTGCTGAGGCTCCTGGGAACATGAGGAGCTGCAGATCCCAGGTGACTGGTCCATGAGCTACTGCTACAGGCATCTCTGAACATGAGGCGTGGCAGAGCCCAAGCGACTGGGCCATGAGCTACTGCTACAGGCTCCTGGGAGCATGAAGAGCGGGCTACTCGGCCATGAGCTATTGCTACAGGCTCCTGGGAGCATGAGGAGCAGCAGATCCCTGGCGACTGGGCGTTGAGCTATTGCTAAGGCTCCTGGGAAAATGAAGAGCGGCAGTGCCCAGGCAACTGTACCATGATCTACTGCTACAGGCATCTGGGAGCATGAGGCGTGGCAGAGCCCAAGCGACTGGGGCATGAGCTACTGCTACAGGCTCCTGGGAGCATGAAGAGCGGGCTACTCGGCCATGAGTTATTGCTACAGGCTCCTGGGAGCATGAGGAGCAGCAGATCCCAGGCGACTTGGCATTGAGCTATTGCTGAGGCTCCTGGGAACATGAGGAGCGGCAGAGCCCAGGCAACTGCACCATGAGCTACTGCTACAGGCATCTGGGAGCATGAGGCGTGGCAGAGCCCAAGCGACTGGGCCATGAGCTACTGCTACAGGCTCTTGGGAGCATGAAGAGCGGGCTACTTGGCCATGAGCAATTGCTACAGGTTCCTGGGAGCATGAGGAGCAGCAGATCCCAGGCGACTGGGCCATGAGCTATTGCTGAGGCTCCTGGGAGCATGAGGAGCGGAAGATGCCAGGCTCCTGGGCCATGAGCTACTGCTACAGGCTCCAGGGAGCATGAGGAGTGACATATCACAGATGACTGGGCCATGAGCTATTGCTACAGGCTTCTGGGAGCATTAGGAGCGTCAGATCCCAGGCGACCTGGCCATGAGCTACTGCTACAGGCATTTTGGAACACCAAGAGCATTGGAACCCAGGCGACTGGGCCATGGGCTACTGCTACATGCTCCTGGGAGCACGAGGAGCATCAGAGCCCAGGCGTCTGGGCCATGAGCTATTGCTAGGGCTCCTGGGAGCATAAGGAGTGGCAGAGTCTAGGTGACTGGGCCATGAGCTATTCCTAGAGGCTCCTGAGAGCACGAGGAGCGGCAGATCCCAGGTGACTGGGCCATGAGCTACTGCTACAGGCATCTGGGAGCATGGGGCGTGGCAGAGCCCAAGCGACTGGGCCATGAGCTACTGCTACAGGCTCCTGGGAGCATGAAGAGTGGGCTACTTGGCCATGAGCTATTGCTACAGGTTCCTGGGAGCATGAGCAGCAGCACATCCCAGGCGACTGGGCCATGAGCTATTGCTGAGGCTCCTGGGAACATGAGGAGCGGCAGAGCCCAGGCAACTGCACCATGAGCTACTGCTACAGGCATCTGGGAGCATGAGGCGTGGCAGAGCCCAAGCGACTGGGCCATGAGCTACTGCTACAGGTTCCTGGAGCATGAGGAGCGGGCTACTCGGCCATGAGCTATTGCTACAGGCTCCTGGGAGCAGGAGGAGCAGCAGAGCCCAGGTGACTGGGCCATGAGCTACTGCTACAGGCTCCTGGGAGCATGAGGAGAAGCAGATCCCAGGTGACTGGGCCATGAGCTATTGCTAAGGCTCCTGGGAGCATGAGGAGGGGGCGACGGGGACATGAGCTATTGTTACAGGCTCCTGGGAGCATGAGGAGCAGCAGATCCCAGGTGACTGGGCCATGAGCTACTGATACAGGCTCCTGGGAGCATGAGGAGCGGCAGATTCCAGGCGCCTGGGCCAGGAGCTACTGCTACAGGCTCCTGGGAGCATGAGGAGTGGCAGAGCCCAGGCCACCGGGCCATGATCTATTCCTACAGGCTCCTGGGAGCATGAGGAGCAGCAAATGGGCCATGAGCTATTGCTACAGCCTCCTTGGAGCATTAGGAGCAGCATATCCCAGGTGATTGGGCCATGAGCTAGCGATAAAGGCTCCTGGGAGCATGAGGAGTGGCAGGTCCAGGCGACAGGATCATGAGCTACTGCTAAAGGCTCCTGGGAGCATGAGGAGCAGCAAATGGGCCATGAGCTATTGCTACAGCCTCTTTGGAGCCTTAGGAGCAGCATATCCCAGGTGACAGGGCCATGAGCTACTGATACAGGCTCCTGGGAGCATGAGGAGTGGCAGAGCCCAGGCGACAGGGCCATGAGCTATTGCTAGAGGCTCCTGGGAGCACGAGGAGTAGCAGATCCCTGCCGACTGGGCCATGAGCTATTGCTGAGGCCCGTGGGAGCACGAGAAGCGGCAGAGCCCAGGCAACAGGACCATGAGCTATTGCTAAGGCTTCTGGAGCATGAGGAGCGACAAAGCCGAGGCAACTGGGCCATGAGCTATTGCTACAGGCTCCTGGGAGCATGAGGAGTGGCAGATCCCAGGCAACTGGGCCATGAGCTACTGTTACAGGCTCCTGGGAGCATGAGGAGCGTCAGAACCCAGGCGACTGGGCCATGAGCTATTACTAAGGCTCCTGGGAGAATGAGGAGCGGCAAGTGCCAGGCAACTGGGCCATGAGCTATTGCTAAGGCTCCTGGGAGCATGAGGAGCAGCAGATCCCAGGCGACTGTGCCATGGGTTACTGCTACAGGCTCCTGGGAGCATGAGGAGGCAGCAGATCCCAGGCGACTGGGCGATGAGCTACTGATACAGGCATCTGGGAGCATGAGGCGCTGCAGAGTCCAGGCAACTGGGCCATGAGATATTCCTATAGGCTCCTGGGAGCATGAGGAGCAACAGATCCCAGGCCACTGCACCATGAGCTACTGCTACAGGCTCCTGAGAGCATGATGGGTGGCAGAGCCCAGGCGACTGGGCCATGAGCTATTGCTATAGGCTCCTGGGAGCACGAGGCGTAGCAGATTCCAGGCGACTGGGCCATGAGCTACTGCTAAAGGCTCCTGGGAGCATGAGGAGCAGCAGATGCCAGGCTCCTGGGCCATGAGCTACTGCTACAGGCTCCAGGGAGCATGAGGAGTGACATATCGCAGGTGACTGGGCCATGAGCTATTGCTACAGGCTTCTGGGAGCATTAGAAGCGGCAGATCCCAGGCGACTTGGCCATGAGCTACTGCTACAGGCATTTTGGAACACCAGGAGCAGTGGAGCCCAGGCGACTGGGCCCGAAGCTATTCATACAGGCTCCTGGGAGCATGAGGAGCGGCAGAGCCCAGACGACCAGGCCATGAGCTATTGCTACAGGCTCCTGGGAGCATGAGGAGTGGCAGATCCGAGGCGACTGAACCATGAGCTACTGATACAGGCTCCTAGGAGCATGAGGAGTGGCAAATCCCTGGCGACTGGGCTATGAGCTACTGCTACAGGCTCCTGTGAGTATGAGGAGCAGCAAATCCCAGGTGACTGGGCCATGAGCTACTGCTACAGGCTCCTTGGAGCAGGAGGAGCAGCAGAGCCCAGGTGACTGGGCCATGAGCTACTGCTACAGGCTCCTGGGAGCATGAGGAGAAGCAGATCCCAGGTGACTGGGCCATGAGCTATTGCTAAGGCTCCTTGAGCATGAGGAGGGGGTGACGGGGACATGAGCTATTGTTACAGGCTCCTGGGAGCATGAGGAGCAGCAGATCCCAGGTGACTGGGCGATGAGCTACTGATACAGGCTCCTGGGAGCATGAGGAGCGGCAGATTCCAGGCGCCTGGGCCATGAGCTACTGCTACAGGCTCCTGGGAGCATGAGGAGTGGCAGAGCCCAGACCACCGGGCCATGATCTATTCCTACAGGCTCCTGGGAGCATGAGGAGCAGCAAATGGGCCATGAGCTATTGCTACAGCCTCCTTGGAGCATTAGGAGCAGCATATCCCAGGTGATTGGGCCTTGAGCTAGCGATAAAGGCTCCTGGGAGCGTGAGGAGTGGCAGGTCCAGGCGACAGGATCATGAGCTACTGCTAAAGGCTCCTGGGAGCATGAGGAGCAGCAAATGGGCCATGAGCTATTGCTAAAGCCTCTTTGGAGCATTAGGAGCAGCATATCCCAGGTGACAGGGCCATGAGCTACTGATACAGGCTCCTGGGAACATGGGGCGTGGCAGATCCCAGGTGACTAGGCCATGAGCTACTGATACAGGCTCCTGGGAGCATGAGGAGTGGCAGAGCCCAGGCGACAGGGCCATGAGCTATTGCTAGAGGCTCCTGGGAGCACGAGGAGTAGCAGATCCCTGCCGACTGGGCCATGAGCTATTGCTGAGGCCCGTGGGAGCACGAGAAGCGGCAGAGCCCAGGCAACAGGACCATGAGCTATTGCTAAGGCTTCTGGAGCATGAGGAGCGACAGAGCCGAGGCAACTGGGCCATGAGCTATTGCTACAGGCTCCTGGGAGCATGTGGAGTGGCAGATCCCAGGCAACTGGGCCATGAGCTACTGATACAGGCTCCTGGGAGCATGAGGAGCGGCAGAGCCCAGGCGACTGGGCCATGAGCTAATGCTAAGTCTCCTGGGAGCATGAGGAGCAGCAGATCCCAGGCGACTGTGCCATGGATTACTGCTACAGGCTCCTGGGAGCATGAGGAGGCAGCAGATCCCAGACGACTGGGCCATGAGCTACTGCTACAGGCATCTGGGAGCATGAGGCACTGCAGAGTCCAGGCAACTGGGCCATGAGATATTCCTACAGGCTCCTGGGAGCATGAGGAGCAACAGATCCCAGGCCACTGCACCATGAGCTACTGCTACAGGCTCCTGAGAGCACGAGGGGTGGCAGAGCCCAGGCGACTGGGCCATGAGCTATTGCTAGAGGCTCCTGGGAGCACGAGGCGTAGCAGATTCCAGGCGACTGGGCCATGAGCTACTGCTAAAGGCTCCTGGGAGCATGAGGAGCGGCAGATGCCAGGCTCCTGGGCCATGAGCTACTGCTACAGACTCCAGGGAGCATGAGGATTGACATATCGCAGGTGACTGGGCCATGAGCTATTGCTACAGGCTTCTGGGAGCATTAGAAGCGGCAGATCCCAGGCGACTTGGCCATGAGCTAATGCTACAGGCATTTTGGAACACCAGGAGCAGTGGAGCCCAGGCGACTGGGCCATGAGCTATTGCTACAGGCTCCTGGGAGCATGAGGAGCAGCAGATCCCAGGCGACTGGGCGTTGAGCTATTGCTGAGGCTCCTGGGAACATGAGGAGATGCAGTGCCCAGGTAACTGTACCATGAGCTACTGCTACAGGCATCTGGGAGCATGAGGCGTGGCAGAGCCCAAGCGACTGGGCCATGAGCTACTGCTACAGGCTCCTGGGAGCACGAGGCGTAGCAGATCCCAGGCGACTTGGCCATGAGCTACTGCTACAGGCATTTTGGAACACCAAGAGCAGTGGAGCCCAGGCGACTGGGCCATGGGCTACTGCTACATGCTCCTGGGAGCACGAGGAGCAGCAGAGCCCAGGCGTCTGGGCCATGAGCTATTGCTAGGGCTCCTGGGAGCATAAGGAGTGGCAGATCCCAGGTGACTGGGCCATGAGCTACTGCTACAGGCATCTGGGAGCATGGGGCGTGGCAGAGCCCAAGCAACTGGGCCATGAGCTACTGCTACAGGCTCCTGGGAGCACGAAGAGCGGGGTACTCGGCCATGAGCTATTGCTACAGGCTCCTGGGAGCATGAGGAGCAGCAGATCCCAGGCGACTGGGCATTGAGCTTATTGCTGAGGCTCCTGGGAACATGAGGAGCGGCAGTGCCCAGGCAACTGTACCATGAGCTACTGCTACAGGCATCTGGGAGCATGAGGCGTGGCAGAGCCCAAGCGACTGGGCCATGAGCTACTGCTACAGGCTCCTGGGAGCATGAAGAGCGGGCTACTCGGCCATGAGCTATTGCTACATGCTCCTGGGAGCACGAGGAGCAGCAGAGCCCAGGCGTCTGGGCCATGAGCTATTGCTAGGGCTCCTGGGAGCATAAGGAGTGGCAGAGTCCAGGTGACTGGGCCATGAGCTATTCCAAGAGGCTCCTGGGAGCACGAGGAGTGGCAGATCCCAGGTGACTGGGCCATGAGCTACTGCTACAGGAATCTGGGAGCATGGGGCGTGGCAGAGCCCAAGCGACTGAGCCATGAGCTACTGCTACAGGCTCCTGGGAGCACGAAGAGCGGGGTACTCGGCATGAGCTATTGCTACAGGCTCCTGGGAGCATGAGGAGCAGCAGATCCCAGGCAACTGGGCCATGAGCTATTGCTGAGGCTCCTGGGAACATGAGGCGCGGCAGATCCCAGGTGACTGGTCCATGAGCTACTGCTACAGGCATTTGGGAACATGAGGCGTGGCAGAGCCCAAGCGACTGGGCCATGAGCTACTGCTACAGGCTCCAGGGAGCATGAAGAGTGGGCTACTCGGCCATGAGCTATTGCTACAGGCTCCTGGGAGCATGAGGAGCAGCAGATCCCAGGTGACTGGGCGTTGAGCTATTGCTGAGGCTCCTGGGGACATGAGGAGCGGCAGTGCCCAGGCAACTGTACCATGAGCTACTGCTACAGGCATCTGGGAGCATGAGTCGTGGCAGAGCCCAAGCGACTGGGCCATGAGCTACTGCTACAGGCTCCTGGGAGCAAGAAGAGAGGGCTACTCGGCCATGAGCTATTGCTACAGGCTCCTGGGAGCATGAGGAGCAGCAGATCCCAGGCGACTGGGCATTGAGCTATTGCTGAGGCTCCTGGGAACATGAGGAGCGGCAGAGCCCAGGCAACTGCACCATGAGCTACTGCTACAGGCATCTGGGAGCATGAGGCGTGGCAGAGCCCAAGCGACTGGGCCATGAGCTACTGCTACAGGCTCTTGGGAGCATGAAGAGCGGGCTACTTGGCCATGAGCAATTGCTACAGGTTCCTGGGAGCATGAGGAGCAGCAGATCCCAGGCAACTGGGCCATGAGCTATTGCTGAGGCTCCTGGGAGCATGAGGAGCGGCAGATGCCAGGCTCCTGGGCCATGAGCTACTGCTACAGGCTCCAGGGAGCATGAGGAGTGACATATCGCAGGTGACTGGGCCATGAGCTATTGCTACAGGCTTCTGGGAGCATTAGGAGCGTCAGATCCCAGGCGACTTGGCCATGAGCTACTGCTACAGGCATTTTGGAACACCAAGAGCAGTGGAGCCCAGGCGACTGGGCCATGGGCTACTGCTACATGCTCCTGGGAGCACGAGGAGCAGCAGAGCCCAGGCGTCTGGGCCATGAGCTATTGCTAGGGCTTCTGGGAGCATAAGGAGTGGCAGAGTCCAGGTGACTGGGCCATGAGCTATTCCTAGAGGCTCCTGAGAGCACGAGGAGCGGCAGATCCCAGGTGACTGGGCCATGAGCTACTGCTACAGGCATCTGGGAGCATGGGGCGTGGCAGAGCCCAGGCAACTGGGCCATGAGCTACTGCTACAGGCTCCTGGGAGCACGAAGAGCGGGGTACGCGGCCATGAGCTATTGCTACAGGCTCCTGGGAGCATGAGGAGCAGCAGATCCCAGGCGACTGGGCCATGAGCTATTGCTGAGGCTCCTGGGAACATGAGGAGCGCAGATCCCAGGTGACTGGGCCATGAGCTACTGCTACATCTGGGAACATGAGGCGTGGCAGAGCCCAAGCGACTGGGCCATGAGCTACTGCTACAGGCTCCTGGGAGCATGAAGAGCGGGCTACTCGGCCATGAGCTATTGCTACAGGCTCCTGGGAGCAAGAGGAGCAGCAGATCCCAGGTGACTGGGTATTGAGCTATTGCTGAGGCTCCTGGGAACATGAGGAGCGGCAGAGCCCAGGCAACTGCACCATGAGCTACTGCTACAGGCATCTGGGAGCATGAGGCGTGGCAGAGCCCAAGCGACTGGGCCATGAGCTACTGCTACAGGCTCCTGGGAGCATGAAGAGCGGGCTACTCGGCCATGAGCTATTACTACAGGCTCCTGGGAACATGAGGATCAGCAGATTCCAGGCGACTGGGCCATGAGCTATTACTTCAGGCTCCTGGGAACATGAGGAGCGGCAGAGCCCAGGCAACTGGACCATGAGCTATTGCTCATGCTTCTGGAGCATGAGAAGCGACAGAGCCCAGTTGACTGGTCCATGAGCTATTGCTACAGGCATCTGGGAGCATGAGGAGCGGTAGATCCCAGGCAAATGGGCCATGAGCTACTAATACAGGATCCTGGGAGCATGAGGACTGGCAGAGCCCAGGCGACTGGGCGATGAGCTATTGCTAAGGCTCCTGGGAGAATTAGGAGCGGCAGATGCCAGGCAATTGGGCCATGAGCTATTGCTAAGGCTCCTGGGAGCATGAGGAGCAGCAGATCCCAGGCGACTGTGCCATGGGCTACTGCTACAGGCTCCTGGGAGCATGAGGAACGGCAGATCCCAGGCGACTGGGCCATGAGCTACTGCTACAGGCTCCTGGGAGCAAGAAGAGTGGGCTACTGGGCCATGAGCTATTGCTACAGGCTCCTGGGAGCATGAGGAGCAGCAGAACCCAGGCGACTGGGCCATGAGCTATTGCTGAGTCTCCTGGGAGCATGAGTAGCGGCAAAGCCCAGGCAATAGGACCATAAGCTATTGCTAATGTGTCTGGGAGCATGAGGAGCGACAGAGCCCAGGCGACTGGGCCATGAGCTATTGCTAGGGCTTCTGGGAGCATAAGGAGTGGCAGAGTCCAGGTGACTGGGCCATGAGCTATTCCTAGAGGCTCCTGAGAGCACGAGGAGCGGCAGATCCCAGGTGACTGGGCCATGAGCTACTGCTACAGGCATCTGGGAGCATGGGGCGTGGCAGAGCCCAAGCAACTGGGCCATGAGCTACTGCTACAGGCTCCTGGGAGCACGAAGAGCGGGGTACTCAGCCATGAGCTATTGCTACAGGCTCCTGGGAGCATGAGGAGCAGCAGATCCCAGGCGACTGGGCCATGAGCTACTGCTACATCTGGGAACATGAGGCGTGGCAGAGCCCAAGCGACTGGGCCATGAGCTACTGCTACAGGCTCCTGGGAGCATGAAGAGCGGGCTACTCGGCCATGAGCTATTGCTACAGGCTCCTGGGAGCAAGAGGAGCAGCAGATCCCAGGTGACTGGGTATTGAGCTATTGCTGAGGCTCCTGGGAACATGAGGAGCGGCAGAGCCCAGGCAACTGCACCATGAGCTACTGCTACAGGCATCTGGGAGCATGAGGCGTGGCAGAGCCCAAGCGACTGGGCCATGAGCTACTGCTACAGGCTCCTGGGAGCATGAAGAGCGGGCTACTCGGCCATGAGCTATTACTACAGGCTCCTGGGAACATGAGGATCAGCAGATCCCAGGCGACTGGGCCATGAGCTATTACTACAGGCTCCTGGGAACATGAGGAGCGGCAGAGCCCAGGCAACTGGGCCATGAGCTATTGCTCATGCTTCTGGAGCATGAGAAGCGACAGAGCCCAGTTGACTGGTCCATGAGCTATTGCTACAGGCATCTGGGAGCATGAGGAGCGGTAGATCCCAGGCAAATGGGCCATGAGCTACTAATACAGGATCCTGGGAGCATGAGGACTGGCAGAGCCCAGGCGACTGGGCGATGAGCTATTGCTAAGGCTCCTGGGAGAATTAGGAGCGGCAGATGCCAGGCAATTGGGCCATGAGCTATTGCTAAGGCTCCTGGGAGCATGAGGAGCAGCAGATCCCAGGCGACTGTGCCATGGGCTACTGCTACAGGTTCCTGGGAGCATGAGGAACGGCAGATCCCAGGCGACTGGGCCATGAGCTACTGCTACAGGCTCCTGGGAGCAAGAAGAGTGGGCTACTGGGCCATGAGCTATTGCTACAGGCTCCTGGGAGCATGAGGAGCAGCAGAACCCAGGCGACTGGGCCATGAGCTATTGCTGAGTCTCCTGGGAGCATGAGTAGCGGCAAAGCCCAGGCAATAGGACCATAAGCTATTGCTAATGTGTCTGGGAGCATGAGGAGCAACAGAGCCCAGGCGACTGGGCCATGAGCTATTGCTACAGGCTCCTGGAAGCATGAGGAGTGGCAGATCCCAGGCAACTGGGCCATGAGCTACTGATACAGGTTCAAGGGAGCATGAGGAGCGGGAGAGCACAGGTTACTGGGCCATGAGCTATTGCTAAGGCTCCTGGGAGCATGATGAGTGGCAGATCCCAGGTGACTGGGCCATGAGCTATTGCTACAGGCTCCTGGGAGCATGAGAAGCGGCAGATCCCAGGCGACTGGGCCATTAGCTACTGCTACAGGCTCCTGGGAGCATGAGGAGTTGCAGATGCTAGGCGACTGTGCCATGAGCTAATACTACAGGCTCTTGGGATCATCAGGAGTGGCAGATACCAGCAATTGGGCCATGAGCTACTGCTACAGGCTGCTGGGCGCATGAGGCACTGCAGAGCTCAGGCGAATGGGCCATGAGCTATTCCTTGAGGCTCCTGGGAGCACGAGGAGCAGTAGATCCCAGGTGACTGGGCCATGAGCTACTGCTACAGGCTGCTGGGAGCATGAGGCGCTGCAGAGCCCGGGCAAATGGGCCATGAGCTATTCATAGAGGCGTCTGGGAGCACGAGGAGCGGTCGATCCCAGGTGACTAGGCCATGAGCTACTGCCACAGGCATCTGGGAGCATGAGGCGTGACAGAGCCCAAGCGACTGCACCATGAGCTTCTGCTACAGGCTCCTGGGAGCATGAGGAGCGGCAGATCCCAGGCAACTGGGCCATGAGCTACTGATACAGGCTCCTGGGAGCATGAGGAGCGGCAGAGCCCAGGCGACTTGGCCATGAGCTATTACTAAGGCTCCTGGGAGAATGAGGAGCGGCAGGTGCCAAGCAACTGGGCCACGAGCTATTGCTAAAGCTCCTGGGAGCATGAGGATCAGCAGATCGCAGGCGACTGTGCCATGGGTTTCTGCTATAGGCTCCTGGGTGCATGAGGAGAGGCAGATCCCAGGCGACTGGGCCATGAGCTACTGCTACAGGCATCTGGGAGCATGAGGCATGGCAGAGCCTAGGCGACTTGGCCATGAGCTATTACTAAGGCTCCTGGGAGAATGAGGAGCGGCAGGTGCCAAGCAACTGGGCCACGAGCTATTGCTAAAGCTCCTGGGAGCATGAGGAGCAGCAGATCGCAGGCGACTGTGCCATGAGCTACTGCTACAGGCTCCTGGGAACATGAAGAGTGGGCTACTGGGCCATGTGCTATTGCTACAGGCTCCTGGGAGCATGAGGAGCGGCAGATCCCAGGCGACTGAGCCATGAGCTATTGCTACAGGCTCCTGGGAGCATGAGGAGTGGCAGAGCCCAGGCGACTGGGCTATGAGTTATTGCTACAGGCTCCTGGGAGCATGAGGAGCGGCAGATCCCAGGCAACTGGGCAATGAGCTACTGATACAGGCTCCTGGGAGCATGAGGAGTGGCAGAGCCCAGGCGACTGGGCCATTAGCTATTGCTAAGGCTCCTGGGAGAATGAGGAGTGGCAGATCCCAGGGGACTGGGCTATGAGCTACTGCTACAGACTCCTGGGAGAATGAGGAGTGGCAGATGACAGGCGACCCGGCCATGAGCTATTGCTAAGGCTCCTGGGAGCATGAGGAGCAGGAGAGCCCAGGCGACTGGGCCATGAGCTATTACTAAGGCTCCTGGAAGCTTGAGGAGTGGCAGAGCCCAGGTGACTGGGCTTTGAGCTACTGCTACAGGCTCCTGGGAGCATGAGGAGCAGCAGAGTCCTGGTGACTGGGCCATGAGCTATCGCTAAGGCTCCTGGGAGCATGATGAGTGGCACAGCCCATGCGACTGGGCCATGAGCTATTGCTACAGGCTCCTGGGAGCACGAGGGTGCATGAGGAGCGGCAGATCCCAGGTGATTGGGTCATGAGCTACTGCTACAGGTTCCTGGGAGCATGAGAAGCGGCAGATCCGAGGTGACTTGGTCATGAGCTACTGCTACAGGCTCCTGGAAGAATGAGGAGTGGCAGATGCTAGGGGACTGGGCCATGAGCTAATACTACAGGCTCATGGGATCATCAGGAGTGGCACATCCAAGCAATTGGGCCATGAGCTACTGCTATAGGCTGCTGGGAGCATGAGGCACTGCAGAGCCCAGCCGACTGGGCCATGAGCTATTGCTACAGGCTCCTGGGAGAACAAGGAGCGGCAGAGCCCAGGCGACTGGGCCATGAGCTACTGCTACAGGCTCCTGGGAGAAGAAGGAGCGGAAGCCCAGGCGACTGTGCCATGAGCTAATGTTACAGGCTCCTGGGAGCATGAGGAGCAGCAGACCCCAGGCCACTGCACCATGAGCTACTGCTACATGCTCCTGAGAGAATGAGAAGTGGCAGAGCCCAGGCAACTGGGCCATGAGCTATTGCTAGAGGCTCCTGGGAGCGCGAGGAGTAGCAGATCCCAGGCGACTGGGCCATGAGCTACTGCTAAAGGCTCCTGGGAGCATGAGGGGTGGCAGAGCCCAGGCGACTGTGCCGTGAGCTACTGCTACAGGCTCCTGAGAGCATGAGGAGCAGCATATCCCAGGCCACTGCACCATGAGCTACTGCTACAGGCTCCTGAGAGCATGAAAAGTGGCAGAGCCCAGGCGACTGGGAAATGAGCTATTGCTAGAGGCTCCTGGGAGCACGAGGAGCGGCATATGCCAGGCTCCTGGGCCATGAACTACTGCTATAGGCTCCTGGGAGCGTGAGAAGTGGCATATCGCAGGTGACTGGGCCATGAGCTATTGCTACAGGCTCCTGGGAGCATGAGGCATGGCAGAGGCCAGGTGACTGGGCCATGATCTATTGCTACAGGCTCCTGGGAGCACGAGGAGCGGTAGAGCCCAGGTGACTGAGCCATGTGCTACTGCTACAGGCATCTGGGAGCACATGGAGTGGCAGATCCCAGATGACTGGGCCATGAGCTACTACTACAGGCATTTTGGAACACCAGGAGCAGCGGAACCCAGGCGACTGGGCCATGAGCTACTGCTACAGGCTCCTGGGAGCACCAGGAGTGGCAAAGCCCAGGCGTCTGGACCATGAGCTATTGCTAGGGCTCCTGGGAGCATGAGAAGTGGCAGAGTCCAGGCGACTGGGCCATGAGCTATTCCTAGAGGCTCATGGGAGCACAAGGAATGGCAGATCCCAGGTGACTGGGCCATGAGCTACTGCTAGAGGCATCTGGGAGCATGAGGCGTGGCAGAGCCCAGGCGACTGGGCCATGAGCTACTGCTACAGGCTCCTGGGAGCATGAAGAGCAGGCTACTGGGACATGAGCTATTGCTACAGGCTCCTGGGAGCATGAGGAGCAGCAGATCCCAGGCGACTGGGCCATGAACTATTGCTGAGGCTCCTGGGAGCATGAGGAGCAGCAGGGCCCAGGAAACTTGTCCATGAGCTATTGCTAAGGCTTCAGGAGCATGAGGAGCGACAGAGCCCAGGCGACTTTGCCATGAGCTATTGCTACAGGCTCCTGGGAGCATGAGGAGTGGCAGATCCCAGGCAACTGGGCCATGACCTACTGATGCAGGCTCCTGGGAGCATGAGGAGTGGCAGAGCCCAGGCGACTGGCCCATGAGCTATTGCTACAGGCTCCTGGGAGCATGAGGAGTGGCAGATCCCAGGCGACTGTGCCATGGGCTACTGCTACAGGCTCCTGGGAGCATGAGGCACAGCAGAGCCCAAGCGACTGGGCCATGAGCTACTGCTACAGGCTCCTGGGAGCATGAAGAGCAGATGACTGGGCCATGTGCTATTGTACAGGCTCCTGGGAGCAAGAGGAATGGCAGTTCTCAGGCAACTGGACCATGAGCTATTGCTGTGGCTCCTGGGAGCATGAGGAGCAGCAGAGCCCAGTCTCCTGGGAGCATTACGAGCAGCGGGTCTGTTAGGGAGAATTCTCTGTTAAGGCTAATTTCCCAAACCTAGTGAGTCCCCCAGCAGCTTTGCTGGATTTTTGGGGTTTATTTTTTTCTCCTGCTAAGAGTGAGACTCTTTTTTCTCCCACTCTTAGGCATGATTTGAGAATGTCCTTTGACTTTGTAATGTGTTTTATGGGCTATGGGGTCTTTTACTCCATAGGGTTTCATATGTTTTTGGTAAGTGTGTTACACAGCACCCTCAGTGCAGTAACACAGGGGTGTCATAGTGACCCCCAAACATAGACTCCATACCCTGGGACTGGCTGCTGTCTCTCAGGGCATGTAAAGTCACCATTGACTTTACTAGTCTTAAATTGTGAACAGAACCAGTACAAACCATCATATTGTGGAAGTACTGGTAGGGGCAATTAGATTGCACCTGGGTCTGTTTTTCGAGGGGGCACTGTGCAGTCCCCCCTCATCGTGTTTCTGGCTGGTGACAGTGGTTACCACGCGAAATATTCCACCAGAATATTTCCTATGGGATTTTCCAGGGACGTCATTTGGGGGTCGCCAGAGGTCGCAGCTGCGACCTCTGAGGTCTCCCTTGCGACCTCTGTGCTCTCCCTTGCGACCTCTGTAAAAAAAAAAAATCGTATTTTTTTTTCTTCTGTTTTTTATAATGCAAGGTCCTGGAGTGGCTGGCTCTTATGTACAGGCCCTTTAAAACAAATAAATAAGAAAAATAAGAACAGGAGTGCCACAAGTCTAACACTTTCAGCACTGACCCTAACTAAGAAAGAATAGGAAACCAAATAATGTGTCTTCCTGGAATTCTGTACAATAATTGCTAGACTCATTAAAGGTTTATTTCAGGCACACTTCAGGGGGTGAGTCACTGATTTAGTCTGTTCTTAAACGCCTCTACTCAGCCTTTCATCCTTCTGAGGTCGATAAATGAGTACCAAGACAGGTTGGGTGATATTGGGTGTATATTTTTTCTATATAAAGCGCCTAAGCGTAAGTGCTATATAATAACACATCATTATCATTTGGTCATGGACGTCTGCTTGCATTCACAGTAATTTAGTAATATGGGCCTATACTCACTGATCTTAACGCTACATATGGTGATCCATTCTTGCATGAAATGTACATCACATTATAGTGATAGCGTAACCATATTTTTCGTAGTGTACAATGCTGTGATGTCACTTCCTGTTTTGGCAACGGGTGAAAGGTCGTGTTCCATCGCTTCCCGCGATATCACTTCGGGGTGGGGCCAAATGACATCACTTCCTGTGATGTCATAAGGGGGTCAAGGGTCGTGTGATGTCACTTCCGCTACCCCTGGCATTTTGGTGAAATGACGTCCCTGGGATTTTCCCATTCATTTTAAACACACTACTTTTTTGGTGCAATGTTAAAGATACCGCCGGGTTATTTATTTAATATTTATTCCCCGGTTGGGTCTTTTTGCCAGGACTCGGTTTTAAAATGGCATTTGTGTTCGCCTCTGTAACTCCAACCTAAATGGACCCTGGACTGAGTTGCCTTGGCAACTCAAGTCGCCCTCTTGTGTGATTGGCCCAGTGGTGAGCCACCCCGCTCACCACTTAGCATGTTTGAGTGACAGCTAGGACTGATGAATGGGGGGTTCTGCATAAAAGCAGGGCTTTGGGGACTGGAACTTCAGAAGTCGCCACAGGACCAAAGAATTCGAAGAGGGAGAAGCTGAGCCGACCTGCAACGACAACACCACCGGTGGAGCCCTGCTGAACCGCCTCACCACTTCCCGACGACAGAGAAGATCTTCATCCCGGAGAGTCTTCTTCCTCTGAACTGGTGGGGATAACCAGTTCACCCTCTTTTCGCCTTCCTGGATCGTCTCGTGGTCGAATCGCCTGTGCCAAGCACCCTGGCGGCCGGATAGCCACGCTTCACCACTACCGCAAATAAAAGGGTAGTACCTTTTAACCGGGAAACTCCGCGGCTGGTTTCTTCCCTGGCAGGGCAACGACCTCCAGCTTTCCTCCACGTCGAGATCTTCTCTTCCCCTGGACGAAGCACCGACTTGCTCCCGCTGCCAGGAACAACTGCCCCCACTGGAGCTTTCTCACCATTTCAGGTACTGCATCCCGCCTGGTCTCCCTTGCAACAGACTGTTCAAGGTGTCCCGTAAATCCTTGACACTCTATCCTGGGGTGACCTGGGACCGGCTAACTTTTTCTGAACTGATCCAACCCTTTTTTTTAACCATCTGCAAGACTTTTCAAACTATCTTTCCACTGTGTGATCTTAGACACATTCCGCCTTGCTCTCTCCCAGAGTGGGCCTGGCCATGAACTTTCTTGCTCAACAGTAGACTCTGCCTTTTTCTGACTTGCTGTGGTTCATTTAAAAGTGTTGCTATTGTGTGCTTTCCTAATTCTGCCTTTTACCTCCCTTTTTAACTAACTTATTGGAGTGCCATCTTAGGTTAAGGGCTCACCTCTGTCTCCAAATAAGTGGTGTTTTAACTAAGACTTGTTCAATATGTAATCAGGGATGTATATATATTGATAGTGACTGTGTTTGAACTTGCTTGCCATATTAGTGTTAGTGTATTTTACAAGTGTGTCTGGTCAGTGTTTGCTTGTGCTACTGTATCTCTGTACCTATTCTGTATACTCTATATACTGTCTAACTCTTCTTGACAGAAGCCTGGCTGCTCAGCCACAGCTACCAGGTAAATCTGGGTGGTACAGACTGCTACCAATTGGGTTTACTGCCAACACCTGTAGTCCTAAGCCTTTTGCAATGGTCCCTAAGGGAACTGCACAGGTTTCTGCCTAACACTGGTGTACAGCAGTGGGATTTGCATTGAGTATACATTTTAGTGTGCTTATAGATACCTTAGTGCAACTAACCACAAAGCTTAGCACTAAAAAGTTTATTTTCTAACCTGTCAACTATGGAAAGTTATAGTCAAGAGTCCCTTGCTACGAAAACTGCAGATTGTTTAAGAGTTCTCTGTAAGCATAAGAATCTCCTGACTAAAGGCAAGAAAATGGAGCTAATAGAAAGGTTGTTAGCAAACCAAAGTCTGGATGGTGGTTCAGAGGAACCTACCACTCCAGCAAATGTAGATAACAGTAATGATATTGATATTGATCAAAGTATTGATAATCTTAGGTCAGAAGAGGAGGGTGAGGATGATGTAGTTGTCCCCCCTAGGTCTCTATCTGCTCTGCCAGCTGTACCTACTGGACCTTTGCCAGGTCCCACATTTAGTCCTCAATATCTGGAAATAGAGAAAATGAAACTTGAATTGGAGTTCAAGAAACTTAATATTCAAGCGGAACAAAGACACCAAGAACTGAATCAAGAACTAAGGCTCAGGGAAATGGAGCTCAAGCATGATCTAGAGATGAAGAAATTGTCTGTTGAAAATGCTTCTCTCCCTGGATCCTCTAGGAGTTCCAGTCCCAAAAGACCCTGGATGCCTAAAGAGCTTGTGGGTATGTATGAGCCTAAGTTGGATGTGTTGGATTGGTTGAGTCTGTTTGACTATAATCATGGGCTCCAGAACATCAAAGGAAATTAGTTACTTTCCCGTTTGTTCTCTAGGCTCCCCCTGTTGCAACTGATGTGGTAATGGAGTTGGGGGAGGAGGATAAGAAGGATTATGAATGTGTGAAGCTAGCTTTGATAGCTAGGTTTGGGAAGAACTCTTCCCAGTACCTTAAGAGGTTTAGGACCCTCAAAAAGCATGATGGTACCCCTTGGGCTACCTGGGTGAGTGAAAGTTTGAAGAACTTAGAGGGATGGATTAAGGGTTACAAGGTGAACACTTATGAGGGAATGAAGAATCTTGTGATGTTGGAGTCAATTTATGAAGCCTGCTCTCCTGAGCTCAGACAGCACTTGGCTGATTCAAAGGAATTAGATTCCAGAAAACTAGCTAAGGCGCTGACTTGTGGGTTGCCAACAGGGCTACTCACAAGGATTCAGGGGTCACTCAGAAAAAGGATGAGGGAAAGCAGCCACCAAAAGAGAACCAAGAGATTTCTAATACCTCCCAAACCAAAGAGGGCCCCAAACAACCAAATAACCAGGGTAAATCCCAGGGTAAACCACAACAGGCTAGTGTACCTTCTGGTCACAAACCAGAAGGAGGTCAGGCCAAGCCGCCCTTTCAGAGAGCATTTGGAACATGCTATCTCTGTGGGGCAACTGAGCACATCAAAGGAGATCCCAGATGTAAGGGTAAACCTACAGGGATCAGCACAGTCTCCTTAGCCTTCACTCCTGAAGAGGAAGTCCAAATGGCTAGTGCTCACTTTGAAGTCTTTTCTGAAGGACCTTTGGGTTTCCAAGCAAGTTTAACAGTAGAGTCCATGGGTCTGGTTAGTGATCAGAATAGGTGTGTGTACAGCTCCATACCAGAAAACGCTAAAGTTTATTATATGGACAGTGTTCTTGTCAATGGTCAGGATACTCCTGCCAGTCGAGACTCTGGGGCCAGCAGAACAGTAGTGGATGAAAACTTTTTCAGGCCTGAGGATGTTGCTAAGGCACCCAAAGGTCCCACTAAGATGTCTGGAGGCCCTGTCCAAATGGTTCCAATTCTACCAGCCCTCATTCAGTGTAATGTCATGACAGTGTTGATTCCTGTCAGTGTTCAGACTGAGGTGCCTGGGAGAGTCCTGTTGGGGAATGATCTAAGAACTCTAGGAGTAGTATCCAGTACCCCCAGGCCTCCCAGGATGGAGACTCAGAACCAAACCAAATTGGCTAGAGAGGCCACCCTAAGGAACCTCTCAAAGCCTGTGGGAACCTCTACTGAGACCCGCACTACAAGCCCTGGTGTTGGTAAGTTGACCTCTGACCCAGGAAAATTTCAGGCTAAAATGTTAAGGAAATGGGAGCCCCAACCAAGCTCCATCATTGTTCCCCCAGTTATAGAGTCTGTGACTCCCCCTGCTTCTGAGGAAGAGGTGGATAGACCTACTGGAACCCTAACTAGGCCTAAGAGAACTGGTAATTCTCAGTGCTGGTGGAAAACCAGAAAAGTAAAGTCTAAGGCCAAAAACCTTCAGACTGTTGGACCTTCCACAGAAGACTCCAACCCAATTCCTAGTCTTAAGGGGAAAACTCCTAAAGTAGGTAAGGGTAGATCTAAGAGGAAGGAGAAGCATGTACCTTGCTTATCTCCATCCCCTCCAACTAAGAGGCCTAAACCTAACCTTCTCCCAACAGAGAGGTGGTGAGGACCTCTGGAGGCCCCTTTAGATCTGAGGAAATCCTTTATAAGGGCCCCTTGAAAAAGCCTATCACAGGTTCAGAAGTTGTACCAACTTCTGAGGGACTGGTCAACCAGATCCCCTATAGTTTCAAAAAGACTGATGTTCCTCTAAGGGTTTGTAGGTCATATAGCTTGCAAAGGAAATCCTTTGAATTGACCATAGAACACAGGTCAGGGTGTCACCACCAAAATGCTGATGGTCTCTCTAGGGTGTTTGTAACCGACTAGAGGTATGAGATTCATCCAGGAGTGGATTAAATCATCCTGTCCCTTAGTCTGGGGGGGGGAGTGTTAGGGAGAATGCTCTGTTTAGGCTGAATTTTCTAACCTAGTGAGTCCCCCAGCAGCTTTGCTGGATTTCTGGAGTTTGTTTTTTCTCCTGCCAAGAGTGAGACTTTTCCTCACACTCTTGGACATGATTTGAGGGGTTCCTTTGACTGTTAATGTGTTTTATGGGCTATGGGGTCGTTTGCCCCATAGGGTCTCATGTGTTTTTACTATGTGTGTTACACAGCACCCTCAGTGCAGTGACACAGGGGTGTCATAGTGACACCCCACCATAAACTCCACACCCTGGGACTGACTACTGTCTCCCAGGGCATGTAAAGTCACCATTGGCTTTACTAGTCCCAAATTATGAACAGAAACCAGTACAAACCATCATATTGTGGATGTACTGGTCGGGGCAATTCGATTACCCCGGGGTCTGTTATTCGAGGGGGCACGTCTCCGTCCCCCCTGATTGAGTTTTTGCTGGTGACACTGGATACAACTTTTTATATTCGACCGCAAATATATCTCTATGGGATTTTCCCATTGTTCGAGGCTACCAACTTTAATTATTTAATTCCTATAGCCTCGAACATACCGCCGGGTTATTTATTTAATATTAATTCACTGGTTGGTATTTTTTGCCAGAACTCGATTCTAAAATGGCGTTTGTGTTCTCTTCTGTGACTCCAACCCAAGTCGAGCCCTTTGTTACACTTTTTGGCGGGCTTCTCCACAGAAGCCTCCAAAAGTGGTGGCACTCTGTCGGGGTACCACAGGGGGTGTGAGAGGGGGTTTAGGCAGCCTGGACTGAGTTGCCTTGGCAACTCAAGTCGCACTCTTGTGTGATTGGCCCAAGTGGTGAGCCGGCCGGCTCACCACTTAGCATGTTTGATTGACAGCTAGGCTGAATGAATGGGGGTTTCTTGCATAAAAGCAGAGCTTTTGGGACTGGAACTTCAGAAGTCACCACTGGACCTGAAAATCCGAAGAGGGAGAAGCTGAGCCGACCTGCAACAACGACACCACCGGTGGAGCCCTGCTGAACCGTCTCATCACTTCCCGACGACAGAGGAGATCTTCTTGCCGGAGTGTCTCTTCCCCTTGAGCTGGTGGGGACAAGCAGTTCGCTTTCCTTTTCGCCTACCAGGACGTCTAGTGGTCGAATTGCCCGTGCCAAGCACCCCGGCAACCGGATACCCACTTACCACTGAACCGCAAATAAAAGGACCGCTCCTTTGAATCGAGAAACTCTGCGGCTGGTTTCTTCCCTGGCAGCACAACGACCTCCTGCTTTCCTCCCCAACGAGATCTTCTCTTTTGCTGGACGAAGCACCGACTCGCAACCGCTGCCAGGAACAACTGCCCCCGCTGGAGTGTTCTCACCATTTCAAGGTACTGTGTCCACCTGACCTCCCTTTCTATAGATTGCTACAAGGTGACAGTAAATCCTTAACCTTCTAGACTGGGCTGGTCTCTTGACCATCTAACTGGTCCCTTTCTTTTGGTCCAACTCCTTTCTGAACCTTTTCGAGACTCTTGTGCACTTTTCAACCGTGTGACCTTGGACACATTTCGTTCTGATCCTCTTAATGTGGATCCGGCTTTCTGGAACTCTAACTTCACGGTTTTATTCTGCCTTCCTCTCTTGCTGTGTTCTTTTGAAAGTGTTGGGATCTGTTTCAATTTATGCTCTGCCTTTCTCTCCCTTTGAACCGAATTATTAGAGTGCCATCTGCGTTAAGCGCTCACCGCTGTCTGAAAATAAGTGGTGCTTTACTTACGACTTGTCTGATATTCTCTTATGGGAGTGTATATACTTGAGTGACTGTGTTTTTTAACTTGCTTGATATTAGTGCCAGTGTGTTTTTATAGATGTGTTTTTAAATAAATAATTATATATCTTTTACATCAAAGCTATGGTCAGTGTTTGCTTGTTTTACTGTGTTTACCTGCCCTATTGTGTATGCTCTGTATACTGCCTAACTCTTCTTGAGAGAAGTCTGACTGCTCAGCCACAGCTACCATGTAAATCTGGGTGGTGCAGACTGCTACCAATTGGATTTACTGCTAACTCCTGTAGTCTTAAACTTTTTGCAGTGGTCCCTAACGGAACTGCACAGGTGTCTGCCTAACAATGAGCTACTGATACAGGCTCCTGCGAGCATGAGGAGCGGCAGAGCCCAGGCGACTGGGCCATTAGCTATTGCTAACGCTCCTGGGAGAATGAGGAGTAGCAGATTCCAGGCGACTGGGCTATGAGCTACTGCTACAGACTCCTGGGAGCATGAGGAGCGGCAGATGACAGGCAACTGGGCCATGTGCTATTGCTAAGGATCCTGGCAGCTTGAGGAGTGGCAGAGCCCAGGTGACTGGGCTTTGAACTACTCCTACAGGCTCCTGGGAGCATGAGGAGCGGCAGAGCCCAGGTGACTGGGCCATGAGCTATCGCTAAGGCTCCTGGGAGCATGATGAGTGGCAGAGGCCAGGCGACTGGGCCATGAGCTATTGCTACAGGCTCCTGGGAGCACGAGGGAGCATGAGGAGCGGCAGATCCCGGGCGACTGGGCTATGAGCTACTGCTACAGGCTCCTGGGAGCATGAGAAGCGGCAAATGCTAGGCGACTGGGCCATGAGCTAATACTACAGGCTCTTGGGATCATGAGGAGTGGCAGATGCCAGGCTCCTGGGCCATGAGCTACTGCTACAGGCTCCTGAGAGCATGAGGAGAGGCAGATCCCAGGCGATTGGGCCATGAGCTATTGCCATAGCTCTCACCTCACACGCTTTTGGCGGGTTTCACCCGCCTTTAACAGGGCTGACTCACCCGCCAAGCCTCATGCACGCCCATTCATTCCAATAGGCTTCTCACCCGGCAAAAACAAAATCGGGTGATTTCACCCGCTTTGGCAACACAAATGGTTGAGAGCTATGGCTACTGCTATAGGCTCCTGGGAGCGTGAGGAGTGGCAGAGCCCAGGTGACTGGGCCATGAGCTATTGCAACAGGCTCCTTGGAGAATTAGGAGTGGCAGAGCCCATGTGACTGGGCCATGAGCTACTGCTACAGGCTCCTGGGAGCACAAGGAGCGGTAGAGCCCAGGTGACTGAGCCATGAGCTACTGCTACAGGCATTTTGGACACCAGGAGCAGCGGAGCCCAGGCGACTGGGCCATGAGCTACTGCGACAGGCTCCTGGGAGCACGAGGAGCGGCAGAGCCCAGGCGTCTGGGCCATGAGCTATTGCTAGGGCTCCTGGGAGCATGAGGAATGGCAGAGTCCAGGCGACTGGGACATGAGCTATACCTAGAGGCTCCTGGGAGCACGAGGAGCGGCAGATCTCAGGTGACTGGGCCATGAGCTACTGCTACAGGCATCTGGGAGCATGAGGCGTGGCAGAGCCCAAGCAACTGGGCCATGAGCTATTGCTACAGGCTCCTGGGAGCATGAGGAGCAGCAGATCCCAGGCGACTGGGCCATGAGCTATTGCTGAGGCTCCTGGGAGCATGAGGAGCGGCAGAGCCCATACAAATGGACCATGAGCTATTGCTAAGGCTTCTGGAGCATGAGGAGCCACAGAGCCCAGGCGACTGGGCCATGAGCTATTGCTACAGCCTCCTGGGAGCGTGAGGAGTGGCATATCGCAGGTGACTGGGCCATGAGCTATGGCTACAGGCTCCTGGGAGCATGAGGAGTGGCAGAGCCCAGGCGACTGGGCCATGAGCTATTGCTAAGGCTCCTAGGAGAATGAGGAGTGGCAGATGCCAGGCGACTGGGCCATGAACTACTGCTACAGGCTCCAGGGAGCACGAGAAGCATCAGAGCCGAGGCGTCTGGGCCATAAGCTATTGCTAGGGCTCCTGGGAGCATGAGAAGTGGCAGAGTCCAGGCGACTGGGCCATGAGCTATTATTCCTAGAGGCTCCTGGGAGCACGAGGAGTGGCAGATCCCAGGTGACTGGGCCATGAGCTACTACTGCAGGCTCCTGGGAGCACGAGGAACGTCAGATCCCAGGCGACTGAGCCATGAGCTACTGCTACAGGCTCCTGGGAGCAAGAGGAGCAGCAGAGCCCAGGTGACTGTGCCATGAGCTACTACTACAGGCCCCTGGGAGCACAAGGAGCAGCAGAGCCCAGGCGACTGGGCCATGAGCTATTGCTACAGGCTCCTGGGAGCATGAGGAGTGGCAGATCCCAGGTGACTGGGCCATGAGCTGAGCATGAGGAGCAGCAGAGCCCAGGCTCCTGGGAGCATTAGGAGCATCAGGTCCTAGGCAACTGGGCCATGAGCTACTGCTACAGGCTCCTGGGAGCATGAGGAGTGACAGAGCCTAGGCGACTCGCCCATGAGCTACTGCTACTGGCTCCTGGGAGCACGAGGAGCGACAGAGCCCAGGCGACTGGGCCATGAGCTATTGCTAAGGCTCCTGGCAGCTCGAGGAGTGACAGAGCACAGGTGACTGGGCTTTGAGCTACTGCTTCAGGCTCCTGTGAGCATGAGGAGTGGCAGAGCCCAGGTGACTGGGCCATGAGCTATCGCTAAGGCTCCTGGGAGCATAATGAGTCGCAGAGGCCAGGCGACTGGGCCATGAGCTATTGCTACAAGCTCCTGGGAGCACGAGGGAGCACGAGGAGCGGCAGATCCCGGGCGACTGGGCTATGAGCTACTGCTACAGGCTCCTGGGAGCATGAGAAGCGGCAAATGCTAGGCAACTGGGCCATGAGCTAATACTACAGGCTCTTGGGATCATGAGGAGTGGCAGATGCCAGGCTCCTGGGCCATGAGCTACTGCTACAGGCTCCTGAGAGCATGAGGAGAGGCAGATCCCAGGCGATTGGGCCATGAGCTATTGCCATAGCTCTCAACTCACACGCTTTTGGCGGGTTTCACCTGCCTTTAAAAGGGCTGACTCACCCGCCAATCCTCATGCACGCCCATTAATTCCAATAGGTGTCTCACCGGCCAAAAACAAAATCGGATGATTTCACCCGCTTTGGCAACACAAATGGTTGAGGGCTATGGCTACTGCTATAGGCTCCTGGGAGCATGAGGAGTGGCATATCGCAGGTGACTGGGCCATGAGCTATAGCTACAGGCTCCTGGGAGCATGAGGCGTGGCAGAGCCCAGGTGACTGGGCCATGAGCTATTGCAACAGGCTCCTGGGAGCATTAGGAGTGGCAGAGCCCAGGTGACTGGGCCATGAGCTACTGCTACAGGCATTTTGGAACACCAGGAGCAGCGGAGCCCAGGCGACTGGGCCATGAACTACTGCGACAGGCTCCTGGGAGCACGAGGAGCGGCAGAGCCCAGACGTCTGGGCCATGAGCTATTGCTAGGGCTCCTGGGAGCATGAGGAATGGCAGAGTCCAGGCGACTGGGACATGAGCTATACCTAGAGGCTCCTGGGAGCACGAGGAGCGGCAGATCCCAGGTGACTGGGCCATGAGCTATGGCTACAGGCATCTGGGAGCATGAGGCGTGGCACAGCCCAAGCAACTGGGCCATGAGCTACTGCTATAGGCTCCTGGGAGCATGAAGAGCGGGCTACTGGGCCATGAGCTATTGCTACAGGCTCCTGGGAGCATGAGGAGCAGCAGATCCCAGGCGACTGGGCCATGAGCTATTGCTGAGGCTCCTGGGAGCATGAGGAGCGGCAGAGCCCATACAAATGGACCATGAACTATTGCTAAGGCTTCTGGGAGCATGAGGAGCGGCAGAGCACAGGCGACTGGGACATGAGCTATTGCTACAGGTTCCTGGGAGCACGAGGTAGCATGAGGAGTGGCAGATCCCAGGCAACTGGGCTATGAGCTACTGCTACAGGCTCCTGGGTGCATGAGAAGCAGCAGATCTCAGGCAACTGGGCAATGAGCTACTGCTACAGGCTGCTGGGAGCATGAGGCGCTGCAGAGCCCAGGCGACTGGACCATGAGCTATTGCTACAGGCTCCTGGGAGCATGAGGTGCGGCAGATGCCAGGCGACTGGGCCATAAGCTACTGCTACAGGCTCCTGGGAGCACGAGGAGCAGCAGAGCCCAGGCGACTGGGCCATGAGCTACTGTTACATGCTCCTGGGAGCATGGATGCATGGCAAAGCCCAGGCGACTGTGCCATGAGCTACTGCTACAGGCTCCTGGGAGCATGAGGAGTGGCAGATTCCAGGCGACTGGGCCATGAGCTACTGCTAAAGACTTCTGGGAGCATGCGGAGCGGCAGATGCCAGGCTCCTGGGCCTTGAGCTACTGTTACAGGCTACTGGGAGCATGAGGAGAGGCAGATCCCAGGCGACTGGGCCATGAGCTACTGCTATAGGTTCCTGGGAGCGTGAGGAGGGCATATCCTAGGTGACTGGGCCATGAGCTATTGCTACAGGCTCCTCGGAGTATGAGGCGTGGAATAGCCCAGGCGACTGGGCCATGAGCTATTGCTACAGGTTCCTGGGAGCATTAGGAGCGGAGAGCCCAGGTGACTGGGCCATGAGCTACTGCTACAGGCTCCTGGGAGCACAAGGAGCGGTAGAGCCCAGGTGACTGAGCCATGAGCTACTGCTACAGGCATCTGGGAGCACAAGGAGCAGCATATCCCAGGCACTGGGCCATGAGCTACTGCTACAGGCATTTCGGAACACCAGGAGCTGCGGAGCCCAGGCGACTGGGCCATGAGCTACTTCTACAGGCTCCTGGGAGCATGAGGAGTGGCAGAGCCCAGGCATCTGGGCCATGAGCTATACCTAGAGGCTCCTGGGAGCATGAGGAGCAGCACATCCCAGGTGACTGGGCAATGAACTACTGCTACAGGCATCTGGGAGCATGAGGCATGGTAGAGCCCAAGCGACTAGGCCATGAGCTACTGCTATAGGCTCCTGGGAGCATGAAGAGTGGGCTACTGGGCCAAGAGCTATTGCTACAGGCTCCTGGGAGCATGAGGAGCTGCAGATCCCACGACGACTGCGACATGAGTTATTGCTGAGGCTCCTGGGAGCATGAGGAGCGGCAGAGCCCAGGCAAATGGACCATGAGCTATTGCTGAGGCTTCTGGGAGCATGAGGAGCGACAGAGCCCAGGCGACTGGGCCATGAGCTATTGCTACAGGCTCCTGGGAGCATGAGGAGCAGCAGATCACAGGCAACTGGGCCATGAGCTACTGATACAGGCTCCTGGGAGCATGAGGAGCGGCAGATGCCACGCAACTGGGCGATGAGCTATAGCTAAGGCTCCTGGGAACATGAGGAGTGGCAGATCCCAGGCGACTGTGCCGTGGGCTACTGTTACAGGCTCCTGGGAGCATGAGGAGCGGCAGATCCCAGGAGACTCGGCCATGAGCTACTGCTACAGGCATCTAGGAGCATGAGGCATGGCAGAGCCCAAGCGACTGTGCCATGAGCTACTGCTACAGGCTCCTGGGAGCATGAGGAGCGGGCTACTGGCCATGAGCTATGGCTACAGGCTCACGGGAGCATGAAGAGCAGCCAATCCCAGGCGACTGGGCCATGAGCTATTGCTGAGGCTCCTGGGAGCATGAGGAGCGGCAGAGCCCAGGCAACTGGACCATAAGCTGTTGCTAAGTCTTCTGGGAACATGAGGAGCGATAGAGCCCAGGTGTCTGGGCCATTAGCTATTGCTACAGGCTCCTGGGAGCACAAGGAGCGGTAGAGCCCAGGTGACTGAGCCATGAGCTACTGCTACAGGCATCTGGGAGCACAAGGAGCAGCATATCCCAGGCACTGGGCCATGAGCTACTGCTACAGGCATTTCAGAACACCAGGAGCTGCGGAGCCCAGGCGACTGGGCCATGAGCTATTCCTAGAGTCTCCTGGGAGCACGAGGAGCAGCACATCCCAGGTGACTGGGCAATGAACTACTGCTACAGGCATCTGGGAGCATGAGGCGTGGCAGAGCCCAAGCGACTAGGCCATGAGCTACTGCTATAGGCTCCTGGGAACATGAAGAGCGGGCTACTGGGCCAAGAGCTATTGCTACAGGCTCCTGGGAGCATGAGGAGCTGCAGATCCCACGACGACTGCGACATTAGTTATTGCTGAGGCTCCTGGGAGCATCAGGAGCGGCAGAGCCCAGGCAAATGGACCATGAGCTATTGCTGAGGCTTCTGGGAGCATGAGGAGCGACAGAGCCCAGGCGACTGGGCCATGAGCTATTGCTACAGGCTCCTGGGAGCATGAGGAGCAGCAGATCACAGGCAACTGGGCCATGAGCTACTGATACAGGCTCCTGGGAACATGAGGAGTGGCAGATCCCAGGCGACTGTGCCGTGGGCTACTGTTACAGGCTCCTGGGAGCATGAGGAGCGGCAGATCCAAGGTGACTCGGCCATGAGCTACTGCTACAGGCATCTAGGAGCATGAGGCATGGCAGAGCCCAAGCGACTGTGCCATGAGCTACTGCTACAGGCTCCTGGGAGCATGAGGAGCGGGCTACTGGCCATGAGCTATGGCTACAGGCTCACGGGAGCATGAAGAGCAGCCGATCCCAGGCGACTGGGCCATGAGCTATTGCTGAGGCTCCTGGGAGCATGAGGAGCGGCAGAGCCCAGGCAACTGGACCATAAGCTGTTGCTAAGTCTTCTGGGAACATGTGGAGCGACAGAGCCCAGGTGACTGGGCCATGAGCTATTGCTACAGGCTCCTGGGAGCATGAGGAGCAGCCGATCCCAGGCAACTGGGCCATGAGCTACTGATACAGGCTGGGAGCATGAGAAGCGGCAGAGCCCAGGCGACTGGGCCCTGAGCTATTGCTAAGGCTCCTGGGAGCATGATGAGTCGCAGAGCCCAGGCAACTGGGCCATGAGCTATTGCTACATGCTCCTGGGAGCACGAGGGAGCATGAGGAGCGGCAGATCCAATGCGACTGGGCTATTAGCTACTGCTACAGGCTCCTGGGAGCATGAGAAGCGGCAGTTCCCAGGCAACTGGGCCATGAGCTGTTCCTAGAGGCTCCTGAGAGCATGAGGAGCAGCATATCCCAGGAGACTGGGCCATGAGCAACTGCTACAGGCTCCTGGGAGCATGAGAAGCAGCAGACCACAGGCAACTGGGACATGAGCTACTGCTATAGGCTCCTGGGAGCACAAGGAGTGGCAAATCTCAGGAGACTGGGCCATGAGCTACTGCTACAGGCTCCTGAGAGCATGAGGAGCGGAAGAGCCCAGGCAACTGGGCTATGAGCTGTTGGTAAGGCTCCTGGGAGCATGAGGAGCAGCAGATCCCAGGCGACTGTGCCATGAGCTACTGCTACAGTCTCCTGGGAGCATGAGGAGCGGCAGATTCCAGGTGACTGGGCCATGAGCTACTGCTATAGGCATCTGGGAGGATGAGGCACAGAATACCCCAAGCAACTGGTCCTTGAGCTACTGCTACAGGCTCCTGGGATCATGTAGAGCCGATGACTGGGGCATGAGCTATTGCTACAGGCTCCTGGGTGCAAGAGGAGTGGCAGATCCCAGGCGACTGGGCCATGAGCTGAGCATGAGGAGCAGCAGAGCCCAGGCTCCTGGGAGCATTAGGAGCAGCAGGTCCAAGGCAACTGGGCCATGAGCTACTGCTACAGGCTCCTGGGAGCATGCGGAGCGACAGACCTGAGGCGATTCAGCCATGAGCTACTGCTACAGGCTCCTGGGAGCATGAGGAGTTACGGAGCCCAGGTGACTAGGCCATAAGCTGCTGCTACAGGCTCCTGGGATCATGAGGAGTGTCAGATCCCAGGCGACTGGGCCATGAGCTATTGCTACAGGCTCCTGGGAGCATGAGGCACAGCAGATCCCAGGCAACTGGGCCATGAGCTACTGCTACAGGCTCCAGGGAGCATGAAGAGTGGCATATCCCAGGCGACTGGGCCATGAGCTATTCCTCGAGGCTCCTGAGAGCATGAGGAGTGGCAGATTCCAGGTGACTGGGCCATGAGCTACTGCTACAGGCTCCTGGGACCACGAGGAGCGACAAATCTCAGGTGACTGGGCCATGAGCTACGCTACAGGCTCCTGGGAGCATGAGGAGTGGAAGTGCCCAGGTAACCGGGCCATGAGCTACTGCTACAGGCTCCTGTGAGAATGAAGAGAGGCAGATCCCAGGCGACTGGTCTATGAGCTACTGCTACAGGCTCCTGGGAGCATGAGGAGCGGCAGATGCCAGGCGACTGGGCCATGAGCTATTGCTAAGGCTCCTGGGAGCATGAGGAGCAGCAGATCCCAGGCGATTGGGCCATGAGCTACTGCTACAGGCATCTGGGAGCATGAGGCATAGCAGTGCCCAAGCAATTGGGCCATGAGCTACTGCTACAGACTCCTGAGATCATGAAGAGCGGACTACTGGGCCATGAGCTATTGCTACAGGCTCCTGGGAGCATGAGGAGCAGCAGATCCCAGGCGACTGGGGCATGAGCTATTGCTGAGGCTCCTGGGAGCATGTGGAGCGGCAGAGCCCAGGCAACTGGACCATGAGCTATTGCTAAGGCTTCTGGGAGCATGAGGAGCGACAGAGCCCAGGTGACTGGGACATGAGCTATCGCTACAGGCTCCTGGGAGCATGAGGACCGGCAGATCCCAGGCAACTGGGCCATGAGCTACTGATACAGGCTCCTGGGAGCATGAGGAGCGGCAGATGCCAGGCGACTGGGCCATAAGCTACTGCTACAGGCTCCTGGGAGCACGAGGAGCAGCAGAGCCCAGGCGACTGGGCCATGAGCTACTGTTACATGCTCCTGGGAGCATGGATGCATGGCAAAGCCCAGGCGACTGTGCCATGAGCTACTGCTACAGGCTCCTGGGAGCATGAGGAGTGGCAGATTCCAGGCGACTGGGCCATGAGCTACTGCTAAAGACTTCTGGGAGCATGCGGAGCGGCAGATGCCAGGCTCCTGGGCCTTGAGCTACTGTTACAGGCTACTGGGAGCATGAGGAGAGGCAGATCCCAGGCGACTGGGCCATGAGCTACTGCTATAGGTTCCTGGGAGCGTGAGGAGTGGCATATCCTAGGTGACTGGGCCATGAGCTATTGCTACAGGCTCCTCAGAGTATGAGGCGTGGAATAGCCCAGGTGACTGGGCCATGAGCTATTGCTACAGGTTCCTGGGAGCATTAGGAGCGGAGAGCCCAGGTGACTGGGCCATGAGCTACTGCTACAGGCTCCTGGGAGCACAAGGAGCGGTAGAGCCCAGGTGACTGAGCCATGAGCTACTGCTACAGGCATCTGGGAGCACAAGGAGCAGCATATCCCAGGCACTGGGCCATGAGCTACTGCTACAGGCATTTCGGAACACCAGGAGCTGCGGAGCCCAGGCGACTGGGCCATGAGCTACTTCTACAGGCTCCTGGGAGCATGAGGAGTGGCAGAGCCCAGGCATCTGGGCCATGAGCTATACCTAGAGGCTCCTGGGAGCATGAGGAGCAGCACATCCCAGGTGACTGGGCAATGAACTACTGCTACAGGCATCTGGGAGCATGAGGCATGGTAGAGCCCAAGCGACTAGGCCATGAGCTACTGCTATAGGCTCCTGGGAGCATGAAGAGTGGGCTACTGGGCCAAGAGCTATTGCTACAGGCTCCTGGGAGCATGAGGAGCTGCAGATCCCACGACGACTGCGACATGAGTTATTGCTGAGGCTCCTGGGAGCATGAGGAGCGGCAGAGCCCAGGCAAATGGACCATGAGCTATTGCTGAGGCTTCTGGGAGCATGAGGAGCGACAGAGCCCAGGCGACTGGGCCATGAGCTATTGCTACAGGCTCCTGGGAGCATGAGGAGCAGCAGATCACAGGCAACTGGGCTATGAGCTACTGATACAGGCTCCTGGGAGCATGAGGAGCGGCAGATGCCACGCAACTGGGCGATGAGCTATAGCTAAGGCTCCTGGGAACATGAGGAGTGGCAGATCCCAGGCGACTGTGCCGTGGGCTACTGTTACAGGCTCCTGGGAGCATGAGGAGCGGCAGATCCCAGGAGACTCGGCCATGAGCTACTGCTACAGGCATCTAGGAGCATGAGGCATGGCAGAGCCCAAGCGACTGTGCCATGAGCTACTGCTACAGGCTCCTGGGAGCATGAGGAGCGGGCTACTGGCCATGAGCTATGGCTACAGGCTCACGGGAGCATGAAGAGCAGCCAATCCCAGGCGACTGGGCCATGAGCTATTGCTGAGGCTCCTGGGAGCATGAGGAGCGGCAGAGCCCAGGCAACTGGACCATAAGCTGTTGCTAAGTCTTCTGGGAACATGAGGAGCGATAGAGCCCAGGTGTCTGGGCCATTAGCTATTGCTACAGGCTCCTGGGAGCACAAGGAGCGGTAGAGCCCAGGTGACTGAGCCATGAGCTACTGCTACAGGCATCTGGGAGCACAAGGAGCAGCATATCCCAGGCACTGGGCCATGAGCTACTGCTACAGGCATTTCGGAACACCAGGAGCTGCGGAGCCCAGGCGACTGGGCCATGAGCTATTCCTAGAGTCTCCTGGGAGCACGAGGAGCAGCACATCCCAGGTGACTGGGCAATTAACTACTGCTACAGGCATCTGGGAGCATGAGGCGTGGCAGAGCCCAAGCGACTAGGCCATGAGCTACTGCTATAGGCTCCTGGGAACATGAAGAGCGGGCTACTGGGCCAAGAGCTATTGCTACAGGCTCCTGGGAGCATGAGGAGCTGCAGATCCCACGACGACTGCGACATTAGTTATTGCTGAGGCTCCTGGGAGCATCAGGAGCGGCAGAGCCCAGGCAAATGGACCATGAGCTATTGCTGAGGCTTCTGGGAGCATGAGGAGCGACAGAGCCCAGGCGACTGGGCCATGAGCTATTGCTACAGGCTCCTGGGAGCATGAGGAGCAGCAGATCACAGGCAACTGGGCCATGAGCTACTGATACAGGCTCCTGGGAGCATGAGGAGCGGCAGATGCCACGCAACTGGGCGATGAGCTATAGCTAAGGCTCCTGGGAACATGAGGAGTGGCAGATCCCAGGCGACTGTGCCGTGGGCTACTGTTACAGGCTCCTGGGAGCATGAGGAGCGGCAGATCCCAGGAGACTCGGCCATGAGCTACTGCTACAGGCATCTAGGAGCATGAGGCATGGCAGAGCCCAAGCGACTAGGCCATGAGCTACTGCTATAGGCTCCTGGGAACATGAAGAGCGGGCTACTGGGCCAAGAGCTATTGCTACAGGCTCCTGGGAGCATGAGGAGCTGCAGATCCCACGACGACTGCGACATTAGTTATTGCTGAGGCTCCTGGGAGCATCAGGAGCGGCAGAGCCCAGGCAAATGGACCATGAGCTATTGCTGAGGCTTCTGGGAGCATGAGGAGCAACAGAGCCCAGGCGACTGGGCCATGAGCTATTGCTACAGGCTCCTGGGAGCATGAGGAGCAGCAGATCACAGGCAACTGGGCCATGAGCTACTGATACAGGCTCCTGGGAGCATGAGGAGCGGCAGATGCCACGCAACTGGGCGATGAGCTATTGCTAAGGCTCCTGGGAACATGAGGAGTGGCAGATCCCAGGCGACTGTGCTGTGGGCTACTGTTACAGGCTCCTGGGAGCATGAGGAGCGGCAGATCCAAGGTGACTCGGCCATGAGCTACTGCTACAGGCATCTAGGAGCATGAGGCATGGCAGAGCCCAAGCGACTGTGCCATGAGCTACTGCTACAGGCTCCTGGGAGCATGAGGAGCGGGCTACTGGCCATGAGCTATGGCTACAGGCTCACGGGAGCATGAAGAGCAGCCGATCCCAGGCGACTGGGCCATGAGCTATTGCTGAGGCTCCTGGGAGCATGAGGAGCGGCAGAGCCCAGGCAACTGGACCATAAGCTGTTGCTAAGTCGTCTGGGAACATGTGGAGCGACAGAGCCCAGGTGACTGGGCCATGAGCTATTGCTACAGGCTCCTGGGAGCATGAGGAGCAGCCGATCCCAGGCAACTGGGCCATGAGCTACTGATACAGGCTGGGAGCATGAGAAGCGGCAGAGCCCAGGCGACTGGGCCCTGAGCTATTGCTAAGGCTCCTGGGAGCATGATGAGTCGCAGAGCCCAGGCAACTGGGCCATGAGCTATTGCTACATGCTCCTGGGAGCACGAGGGAGCATGAGGAGCGGCAGATCCAATGCGACTGGGCTATTAGCTACTGCTACAGGCTCCTGGGAGCATGAGAAGCGGCAGTTCCCAGGCAACTGGGCCATGAGCTGTTCCTAGAGGCTCCTGAGAGCATGAGGAGCAGCATATCCCAGGAGACTGGGCCATGAGCAACTGCTACAGGCTCCTGGGAGCATGAGAAGCAGCAGACCACAGGCAACTGGGACATGAGCTACTGCTATAGGCTCCTGGGAGCACAAGGAGTGGCAGATCTCAGGAGACTGGGCCATGAGCTACTGCTACAGGCTCCTGAGAGCATGAGGAGCGGAAGAGCCCAGGCAACTGGGCTATGAGCTGTTGGTAAGGCTCCTGGGAGCATGAGGAGCAGCAGATCCCAGGCGACTGTGCCATGAGCTACTGCTACAGTCTCCTGGGAGCATGAGGAGCGGCAGATTCCAGGTGACTGGGCCATGAGCTACTGCTATAGGCATCTGGGAGGATGAGGCACAGAAGACCCCAAGCAACTGGTCCTTGAGCTACTGCTACAGGCTCCTGGGATCATGTGGAGCCGATGACTGGGGCATGAGCTATTGCTACAGGCTCCTGGGTGCAAGAGGAGTGGCAGATCCCAGGCGACTGGGCCATGAGCTGAGCATGAGGAGCAGCAGAGCCCAGGCTCCTGGGAGCATTAGGAGCAGCAGGTCCAAGGCAACTGGGCCATGAGCTACTGCTACAGGCTCCTGGGAGCATGCGGAGCGACAGACCTGAGGCGATTCAGCCATGAGCTACTGCTACAGGCTCCTGGGAGCATGAGGAGTTACGGAGCCCAGGTGACTAGGCCATAAGCTGCTGCTACAGGCTCCTGGGATCATGAGGAGTGTCAGATCCCAGGTGACTGGGCCATGAGCTATTGCTACAGGCTCCTGGGAGCATGAGGCACAGCAGATCCCAGGCAACTGGGCCATGAGCTACTGCTACAGGCTCCAGGGAGCATGAAGAGTGGCATATCCCAGGCGACTGGGCCATGAGCTATTCCTCGAGGCTCCTGAGAGCATGAGGAGTGGCAGATTCCAGGTGACTGGGCCATGAGCTACTGCTACAGGCTCCTGGGACCACGAGGAGCGACAAATCTCAGGTGACTGGGCCATGAGCTACGCTACAGGCTCCTGGGAGCATGAGGAGTGGAAGTGCCCAGGTAACCGGGCCATGAGCTACTGCTACAGGCTCCTGGGAGAATGAAGAGAGGCAGATCCCAGGCGACTGGTCTATGAGCTACTGCTACAGGCTCCTGGGAGCATGAGGAGCGGCAGATGCCAGGCGACTGGGCCATGAGCTATTGCTAAGGCTCCTGGGAGCATGAGGAGCAGCAGATCCCAGGCGATTGGGCCATGAGCTACTGCTACAGGCATCTGGGAGCATGAGGCATAGCAGTGCCCAAGCAATTGGGCCATGAGCTACTGCTACAGACTCCTGAGATCATGAAGAGCGGACTACTGGGCCATGAGCTATTGCTACAGGCTCCTGGGAGCATGAGGAGCAGCAGATCCCAGGCGACTGGGGCATGAGCTATTGCTGAGGCTCCTGGGAGCATGTGGAGCGGCAGAGCCCAGGCAACTGGACCATGAGCTATTGCTAAGGCTTCTGGGAGCATGAGGAGCGACAGAGCCCAGGTGACTGGGACATGAGCTATCGCTACAGGCTCCTGGGAGCATGAGGACCGGCAGATCCCAGGCAACTGGGCCATGAGCTACTGATACAGGCTCCTGGGAGCATGAGGAGCGGCAGAGCCCAGGTGACTGGGCTATGAGCTACTGCTCCAGACTCCTGAAAGCATGAGGAGCGGCAGATGACAGGCGACATGGCCATGAGCTATTGCTAAGGCTCCTGGGAGCATGAGGAGCAGCAGAGCCCAGGCGACTGGGCCAGGAGATATTGCTAAGGCTCCTGGCAGCTTGAGTAGTTGCAGAGCCCTAGTGACTGTGCTTTGAGCTACTGCTACAGGCTCCTGGGAGCATGAGGAGTGGCAGAGCCCAGGCGACTGGGACATGAGCTATTGCTAAGGCTCCTGGGAGCATAATGAGTGGCAATTCCCATGCAAGTGGGCCATGAGCAATTCCTACAGGCTCCTGGGATTATGAGGAGTGGCAGAGCTCTGGTGACTGGGCCATGAGCTACTGCTAGAGGCTCCTGGGACATGAGGAGTGGCAGAGCCCAGGTGACTGGGCCATGAGCTACTGCTACAGGCTCCTGGGAGCACGGGGAGTGGCAGATCCCAAGCGACTGGGCCATGAGCTATTCCTAGAGGCTCCAGAGAGCATGAGGAGCAGCAGATCCCAGGAGACTGTGCCATGAGCTACTGCTACAGGCTCCTGAGAGCATGAGAAGTGGCAGACCACAGGCAACTGGGACATGAGTTACTGCTATAGGCTCCTGGGAGCACAAGGAGCAGCAGATCCCAGGAGTCTGGGCCATGAGCTACTGCTACAGGCTCCTGGGAGCATGAGGAGCGGCAGAGCCCAGGCAAATTGGCCATGAACTATTGCTAAGGCTCCTGGGAGCATGAGGAGCAGCAGATCCCAGGCGACTGTGCCATGAGCTACTGCTACAGGCTCCTGGAAGCATGAGGAGCAGCAGATCCCAGTTGACTGGGCCATGAGCTACTGCTATAGGCTCATGGGAGCACAAGGAGCAGCAGATCCCAGGAGACTGGGCCATGAGCTGCTGCTACAGGCTCCTGAGAGCATGAGGAGCGGCAAAGCCCAGGCAACTGGGCCATGAACTGTTGGTAAGGCTCCTGGGAGCATGAGGAGCAGCAGATCCCAGGCGACTGTGCCATGAGCTACTGCTACAGGCTCCTGGGAGCATGAGGAGCGGCAGATTCCAGGTGACTGGGCCATGAGCTACTGCTATAGGCATCTGGGAGGATGAGGCACAGAAGACCCCAAGCGACTGGTCCTTGAGCTACTGCTACAGGCTCCTGGGATCATGTGGAGCAGATGACTGGGGCATGAGCTATTGCTACAGGCTCCTGGGAGCAAGAGGAGTGGCAGATCCCAGGCGACTGGGCCATGAGCTGAGCATGAGGAGCAGCAGAGCCCAGACTACTAGGAGCATTAGGAGCGGCAGGTCCAAGGCAACTGGGCCATGAGCTACTGCTACAGGCTCCTGGGAGCATGAGGAGCGACAGACCTGAGGCGATTCGGCCATGAGCTACTGCTACAGGCTCCTGGGAGCATGAGGAGTGACGGAGCCCAGGTGACTAGGCCATAAGCTGCTGCTACAGGCTCCTGGGATCATGAGGAGTGTCAGATCCCAGGCGACCGGGCCATGAGCTATTGCTACAGGCTCCTGGGAGCATGAGGAGTGGCAGATCCCAGACAACTGGGCCATGAGCTACTGCTACAGGCTCCAGGGAGCATGAAGAGTGGCATATCCCAGGCGACTGGGCCATGAGCTATTCCTAGAGGCTCCTGAGAGCATGAGGAGCGGCAGATTCCAGGTGACTGGGCCATGAGCTACGGCTACAGGCTCCTGGGAGCATGAGGAGTGGAAGTGCCCAGGTAACTGGGCCATGAGCTACTGCTACAGGCTCCTGGGAGAATGAAGAGAGGAAGAAACCAGGTGACTGGGCTATGAGCTACTGCTACAGGCTCCTGGGAGCATGAGGAGCGGCAGATGCCAGGTGACTGGGCCATGAGCTACGGCTACAGGCTCCTGGGAGCATGAGGAGTGGAAGTGCCCAGGTAACTGGGCCATGAGCTACTGCTACAGGCTCCTGGGAGAATGAAGAGAGGAAGAAACCAGGCCACTGGGCTATGAGCTACTGCTACAGGCTCCTGGGAGCATGAGGAGCAGCAGATCCCAGGCAATTGGGCCATGAGCTATTGCTACAGGCATCTGGGAGCATGAGGCATGGCAGAGCCCAAGCGATTGGGCCATGAGCTACTGCTACAGACTCCTGGGAGCATGAAGAGCGGACTACTGGGCCATGAGCTATTGCTACAGGCTCCTGGGAGCATGAGGAGCAGCAGATCCCAGGTGACTGGGGCATGAGCTATTGCTGAAGCTCCTGGGAGCATGAGGAGCGGCAGAGCCCAGGCAACTGGACCATGAGCTATTGCTAAGGCTTCTGGGAGCATGAGGAGCGACAGAGCCCAGGTGACTGGGACATGAGCTATTGCTACAGGCTCCTGGGAGCATGAGGACCGGCAGATCCCAGGCAACTGGGCCATGAGCTACTGATACAGGCTCCTGGGAGCATGAGGAGCGGCAGAGCCCAGGTGACTGGGCCATTAGCTATTGCTACGGCTCCTGGGAGAATGAGGAGTGGCAGATCCCAGGTGACTGGGCTATGATCTACTGCTCCAGACTCCTGAGAGCATGAGGAGTGGCAGATGACAGGCGACATGGCCATGAGCCATTGCTAAGGCTCCTGGGAGCATGAGGAGCAGCAGAGCCCCGGCGACTGGGCCAGGAGATATTGCTAAGGCTCCTGGCAGCTTGAGGAGTGGCAGAGCCCTAGTGACTGCTTTGAGCTACTGCTACAGGCTCCTGGGATTATGAGGAGTGGCAGAGCCCTGGTGACTGGGCCATGAGCTACTGCTAGAGGCTCCTGGGACATGAGGAGCGGCAGAGCCCAGGTGACTGGGCCATGAGCTACTGCTACAAGCTCCTGGGAGCACGGGGAGTGGCAGAGCCCAGGTGACTGGGCCATGAGCTATTGCTACAGGCTCCTGGGAGCATGAGGAGCGGCAGATCCCATGCGACTGGGCCATGAACAATTCCTACAGGCTCCTGGGAGCATGAGGAGAGGCAGAGCCCTGGCCACTGGGCCATGAGCTACTGCTACAGGCTCCTGGGAGCATGAGGAGTGGAAGATCCCAGGCGACTGGGCCATGAGCAACTGCTACAGGCTCCTGGGAGCATGAGGAGTGGCAAATCCCAGGCGACTGGGCCATGAGCTATTCCTAGAGGCTCCTGAGAGCATGAGGAGCAGCAGATCCCAGGAGACTGGGTCATGAGCTACTGCTACAGGCTCCCGGGAGCATGAGAAGTGGCAGACCACAGGCAAATGGGACATGAGTTACTGCTATAGGCTCCTGGGAGCACAAGGAGCAGCAGATCCCAGGAGTCTGGGCCATGAGCTACTGCTACAGGCTCCTGGGAGCATGAGGAGCGGCAGAGCCCAGGCAAATTGGCCATGAGCTATTGGTAAGGCTCCTGGGAGCATGAGGAGCAGCAGATCCCAGGCGACTGTTCCATGAGCTACTGCTACAGGCTCCTGGAAGCATGAGGAGCGGCAGATCCCAGGCGACTGGGCCATGAGCTACTGCTATAGGCATCTGGGAGCATGAGGCACAGAACAGCCCTAGCGACTGGTCCTTGAGCTACTGCTACAGGCTCCTGGGATCATGTGGAGCAGATGACTGCAGCATGAGCTATTGCTACAGGCTCCTGGGTGCAAGAGGATTGGCAGATCCCAGGCGACTGGGCCATGAACTATTGCTGAGTCTCCTGGGAGCATGAGGAGCGACAGAGCCCAGGCGACTGGACTATGAACTATTGCTAAGGCTGCTGGGAACATGAGGAGCGACAGAGCCCAGGCGACTTGGCCATGAGCTATTGCTACAGGCTCCTGGGAGCATGAGGAGTGGCAGATCCCAGGCTACTGGGCCAGGAGCTGAGCATGAGGAGCAGAGGAGCCCAGGCTCCTGTGAGCATTAGGAGCGGCAGGTCCAAGGCAACATGGCCATGAGCTACTGCTACAGGCTCCTGGGAGCATGAGGAGCGACAGAGCTGAGGCAATTCGGCCATGAGCTACTGCTACATGCTCCTGGGAGCATGAGGAGTGACAGAGCCCAGGTGACTATGCCATAAGTCAGCTGTGCTCAGCAGGAGCTGCTACAGGCTCCTGGGAGCATGAGGAGTGGCAGATCCCAGGTGACTGGGCCATTAGCTATTGCTACAGGCTCCTGGGAGAATGAGGAGTGGCAGATCCCAGGCAACTTGGCTACGAGCTACTGCTACAGGCTCCTGGGAGCATGAGGAGTGGCAGACCCCAGGCGACTGGGCCATGAGCCATTCCTTGAGGCTCCTGAGAGCATGAGGAGCAGCAGATCCCAGGAGATTCAGTCATGAGCTACTGCTACAGGCTCCTGGGAGCATGAGAAGTGGCAGACCACAGGCAACTGGGACATGAGCTACTGCTCTAGGCTCCTGGGAGCACAAGGAGCAGCAGATCCCAAGAGACTGGGCCATGAGCTACTGCTATAGGCTCCTGGGAGCATGAGGAGCGGCAGATCCCAGGCGACTGGTCCTTGAGCTACTGCTACAGGCTCCTGGGATCATGTGGAGCAGATGACTGGGGCATGAGCTATTGATACAGGCTCCTGGGTGCAAGAGGATTGGCAGATCCCAGGCGACTGGGCCATGAGCTGAGCATGAGGAGCAGCAGAGCCCAGGCTCCTGGGAGCATTAGGAGCGGCAGGTCCAAGGCAACTGGGCCATGAGCTACTGCTACAGGCTCCTGGGAGCATGAGGAGCGACAGACCTGAGGCGATTCGGCCATGAGCTACTGCTACAGACTCCTGGGAGCATGAGGAGTGACGGAGCCCAGGTGACTAGGCCATAAGCTGCTGCTACAGGCTCCTGGGATCACGAGGAGTGTCAGATCCCAGGCGACTGGGCCATGAGCTATTGCTACAGGCTCCTGGGAGCATGAGGAGTGGCAGATCCCAGGCAACTGGGCCATGAGCTACTGCTACAGGCTCCAGGGAGCATGAAGAGTGGCATATTCCAGGCGACTGGGCCATGAGCTATTCCTAGAGGCTCCTGAGAGCATGAGGAGTGGCAGATTCCAGGTGACTGGGCCATGAGCTACTGCTACAGGCTCCTGGGACCACGAGGAGTGACAAATCCCAGGTGACTGGGCCATGAGCTACGCTACAGGCTCCTGGGAGCATGAGGAGTGGAAGTGCCCAGGTAACTGGGCCATGAGCTACTGCTACAGGCTCCTGGGAGAATGAAGAGAGGCAGATCCCAGGCGACTGGGCTATGAGCTACTGCTACAGGCTCCTGTGAGCATGAGGAGCGGCAGATACCAGGCGACTGGGCCATGAGCTATTGCTAAGGCTCCTGGGAGCATGAGGCATGGCAGAGCCCAAGCGATTGGGCCATGAGCTACTGCTACAGACTCCTGGGAGCATGAAGAGCGGACTACTGGGCCATGAGCTATTGCTACAGGCTCCTGGGAGCATGAGGAGCAGCAGATCCCAGGCGACTGGGGCATGAGCTATTGCTGAGGCTCCTGGGAGCATGAGGAGCGGCAGAGCGCAGGCAACTGGACCATGAGCTATTGCTAAGGCTTCTGGGAGCATGAGGAGTGACAGAGCCCAGGTGACTGGGACATGAGCTATTGCTACAGGCTCCTGGGAGCATGAGGACCGGCAGATCCCAGGCAACTGGGCCATGAGCTACTGATACAGGCTCCTGGGAGCATGAGGAGTGGCAGAGCCCAGGTGACTGGGCCATTAGCTATTGCTACGGCTCCTGGGAGAATGAGGAGTGGCAGATCCCAGGTGACTGGGCTATGATCTACTGCTCCAGACTCCTGAGAGCATGAGGAGCAGCAGATGACAGGCGACATGGCCATGAGCTTTTGCTAAGGCTCCTGGGAGCATGAGGAGCAGCAGAGCCCAGGCGACTGGGCCAGGAGATATTGCTAAGGCTCCTGGCAGCTTGAGGAGTGGCAGAGCCCTAGTGACTGTGCTTTGAGCTACTTCTACAGGCTCCTGGGAGCATAAGGAGTGGCAGACCCGAGGCAACTGAGACATGAGCTATTGCTAAGGCTCCTGGGAGCATAATGAGTGGCAAATCCCATGCAAGTGGGCCATGAGCAATTCCTACAGGCTCCTGGGATTATGAGGAGTGGCAGAGCCCTGGTGACTGGGCCATGAGCTACTGCTAGAGGCTCCTGGGACATGAGGAGCGGCAGAGCCCAGGTGACTGGGCCATGAGCTACTGATACAGGCTCCTGGGAGCACAGGGAGTGGCAGAGCCCAGGTGACTGGGCCATGAGCTATTGCTACAGGCTCCTGGGAGCATGAGGAGCGGCAGATCCCATGCGACTGGGCCATGAACAATTCCTACAGGCTCCTGGGAGCATGAGGAGAGGCAGAGCCCTGGCCACTGGGCCATGAGCTACTGCTACAGGCTCCTGGGAGAATGAGGAGTGGAAGATCCCAGGCGACTGGGCCATGAGCAACTGCTACAGGCTCCTGGGAGCATGAGGAGTGGCAGATCCCAGGCGACTGGGCCATGAGCTATTCCTAGAGGCTCCTGAGAGCATGAGGAGCAGCAGATCCCAGGAGACTGGGTCATGAGCTACTGCTTCAGGCTCCTGGGAGCATGAGAAGTGGCAGACCACAGGCAACTGGGACATGAGTTACTGCTATAGGCTCCTGGGAGCACAAGGAGCAGCAGATCCCAGGAGTCTGGGCCATGAGCTACTGCTACAGGCTCCTGGGAGCATGAGGAGCGGCAGAGCCCAGGAAAATTGGCCATGAGCTATTGGTAAGGCTCCTGGGAGCATGAGAAGCAGCAGATCACAGGCGACTGTGCCATGAGTTACTGCTACAGGCTCCTGGAAGCATGAGGAGCGGCAGATCCCAGGCGACTTGGCCATGAGCTACTGCTATAGGCTCCTGGGAGCACAAGGAGCAGCAGATCCCAGGAGACTGGGCCATGAGCTACTGCTACAGGCTCCTGAGAGCATGAGGAGCAGCAGAGCCCAGGCAACTGGGCCATGAGCTGTTGGTAAGGCTCCTGGGAGCATGAGGAGCAGCAGATCCCAGGAGACTGTGCCATGAGCTACTGCTACAGGCTCCTGGGAGCATGAGGAGTGGCAGATTCCAGGTGACTGCGCCATGAGCTACTGCTATAGGCATCTGGGAGGATGAGGCACAGAAGACCCAAAGCGACTGGTCCTTGAGCTACTGCTACAGGCTCCTGGGATCATGTGGAGTGACGGAGCCCAGGTGACTAGGCCATAAATGCTGCTACAGGCTCCTGGAATCATGAGGAGTGTCAGATCCCAGGCGACTGGGCCATGAGCTATTGCTACAGGCTCCTGGGAGCATGAGGAGCGGCAGATCCCATGCGACTGGGCCATGAACAATTCCTACAGGCTCCTGGGAGCATGAGGAGAATCAGAGCCCTGGCCACTGGGCCATGAGCTACTGCTACAGGCTCCTGGGAGCATGAGGAGTGGAAGATCCCAGGCGACTGGGCCATGAGCAACTGCTACAGGCTCCTGGGAGCATGAGGAGGGCAGATCCCAGGCGACTGGGCCATGAGCTATTCCTAGAGGCTCCTGAGAGCATGAGGAGCAGCAGATCCCAGGAGACTGGGTCATGAGCTACTGCTACAGGCTCCTGGGAGCATGAGAAGTGGCAGACCACAGGCAACTGGGACATGAGTTACTGCTATAGGCTCCTGGGAGCACAAGGAGCAGCAGATAACAGGAGTCTGGGCCATGAGCTACTGCTACAGGCTCCTGGGAGCATGAGGAGGGCAGAGCCCAGGCAAATTGGCCATGAGCTATTGGTAAGTCTCCTGGGAGCATGAGGAGCAGCAGATCCCAGGTGACTGTGCCATGAGCTACTGCTACAGGTTCCTGGGAGCATGATGAGTGGCAGATCCCAGGCGACTGGGCCATGAGCTACTGCTATAGGCATCTGGGAGCATGAGGCACAGAACAGCCCAAGCGACTGGTCCTTGAGCTACTGCTACCGGCTCCTGGGATCATGTGGAGCAGATGACTGCGGCATGAGCTATTGCTACAGGCTCCTGGGTGCAAGAGGATTGGCAGATCCCAGTCGACTGGGCCATGAACTATTGCTGAGTCTCATGGGAGCATGAGGAGCGACAGAGCCCAGGCAACTGGACTATGAACTATTGCTAAGGCTCCTGGGAACATGAGGAGCGACAGAGCCCAGGCGACTGGGCCATGAGCTATTGCTACAGGCTCCTGGGAGCATGAGGAGTGGCAGATCCCAGGCTACTGGGCCATGAGCTGAGCATGAGGAGCAGCAGAGCCCAGGCTCCTGGAAGCATTAGGAGCGGCAGGTCCAAGGCAACATGGCCATGAGCTACTGCTACAGGCTCCTGGGAGCATGAGGAGCGACAGAGCTGAGGCAATTCGGCCATGAGCTACTGCTACAGGCTCCTGGGAGCATGAGGAGTGACAGAGCACAGGTGACTATGCCATAAGTCAGCTGGGCTCAGCAGGAGCTGCTACAGGCTCCTGGGAGCATGAGGAGTGGCAGATCCCAGGTGACTGGGCCATGAGCTATTGCTACAGGCTCCTGGGAGCATGAGGAGTGGCAGATCCCAGCCAACTTGGCTACGAGCTACTGCTACAGGCTCCTGGGAGCATGAGGAGTGGCAGATCCCAGGCGACTGGGCCATGAGCTATTCCTAGAGACTCCTGAGAGCATGAGGAGCAGCAGATCCCAGGAGATTGGGTCATGAGCTACTGCTGCAGGCTCCTTGGAGCATGAGAAGTGGCAGACCACAGGCAACTGGGACATGATCTACTGCTATAGGCTCCTGGGAGCACAAGGAGCAGCAGAACCCAAGAGACTGGGCCATGAGCTACTGCTACAGGCTCCTGGGAGCATGAGGAGCGGCAGATCCCAGGCGACTGGGCTATGAGCTACTGCTATAGGCATCTGGGAGCATGAGGTACAGAAGAGCCCAAGCGTCTGGTCCTTGAGCTACTGCTACAGGCTCCTGGGATCATGTGGAGCAGATGACTGGGGCATGAGCTATTGCTACAGGCTCCTGGGTGCAAGAGGATTGGCAGATCCCAGGTGACTGGGCCATGAGCTATTGCTGAGTCTCCTGGGAGCATGAGGAGCGACAGAGCCCAGGCGACTGGACTATGAACTATTGCTAAGGCTCCTGGGAACATGAGGAGCGACAGAGCCCAGGCGACTGGGCCATAAGCTATTGCTACAGGCGCCTGGGAGCATGAGGAGTGGCAGATCCCAGGCGACTGGGCCATGAGCTGAGCATGAGGAGCAGCAGAGCCCAGGTTCCTGCGAGCATTACGAGCGGCAGGTCCAAGGCAACTGGGCCATGAGCTACTGTTACAGGCTCGTGGGTGCATGAGGAGTGACAGAGCTGAGGCAATCCGGCCATGAGCTACTGCTACAGGCTCCTGGGAGCATGAGGAGTGACAGAGCCCAGGTGACTAGGCCATAAACTGCTGCTACAGGCTCCTGGGAGCATGAGGAGTGTCAGATCCCAGGCGACAGGGCCATGAGCTATTGCTACAGGCTCCTGGGAGCATGAGGAGTGGCAGATCCCAGGCAACTGGGCCATGAGCTACTGCTACAGGCTCCTAGGAGTATGAAGAGCAGCATATCCAAGGCGACTGGGCCATGAGCTATTCCTAGAGGCTCCTGAGAGCATGAGCAGTGGCAGATTCCAGGTGACTGGGCCATGAGCTACTGCTACAGGCTCCTGGGATCACGAGGAGTGACAAATCCCAGGTGACTGGGCCATGAGCTATGACTACAGGCTCCTGGGAGCATGAGGAGTGGAAGTGCCCAGGTAACTGGGCCATGAGCTACTGCTACAGGCTCCTGGGAGAATGAGGAGCAGCAGATCCGAGGCGACTTGGCCATGACCTACTGCTACAGGCATCTGGGAGAATGAGGCATGGCAGAGCCCAATCGACTGGGCCATGAGCTATTGCTACAGACTCCTGGGAGCATGAAGAGCGGGCTACTGGGCCATGAGCTATTGCTACAGGCTCCTGGGAGCATGAGGACCAGCAGATCCCAGGCGACTGGGCCATGAGCTATTGCTGAGGCTCCTGGGAGCATGAGGAGCGGCAGAGCCAAGGCAAAAGGACCATGAGCTATTGCTAAGGCTTCTGGGAGCATGAGGAGCGGCAGATTCCAGGCAACTGGGCCGTGAGCTACTGATTCAGGCTCCTGGGAGCATGAGGAGCGGCAGAGCCCAGGTGACTGGGCCATTAGCTATTGCTACTGCTCCTGGGAGTGTGAGGAGCGGCAGATCCCAGGAGACTGGGCTATGAGCTACTGCTACAGACTCCTGGGAGCATGAGGAGCGGCAGATGACAGGCGACACAGCCATGAGCTATTGCTAAGGCTCCTGGGAGCATGAGGAGCAGCAGAGCCCAGGTGACTGGGCTTTGAGCTACTGCTACAAGCTCCTGGGAGCATGAGAAGCAGCAGAGCCCAGGCGACTGGGCCATGAGCTATTGCTAAGGCTCCTGGGAGCATGATGAGTGGCAGAGCACAGGCGACTGGGCCATGAGCTATTGCTACAGGTTCCTGGGAGCATGATGAGTGGCAGATCCCATGCGAGTGGGCCATGAACAATTCCTACAGGCTCCTGGGATTATGAGGAGTGTCAGAACCCTGGTGACTGGGCTATGAGCTACTGCTACAGGCTCCTGGGAGCATGAGGAGCGGCAGAGCCCAGGCGTCTGGGCCATGACCTACTGCTACAGGCTCCTGGGAGCACAGGGAGTGGCAGAGCCCAGGTGACTGAGCCATGAGCTATTGCTACAGGCTCCTGGGAGCACGGGGAGCGGCAGAGCCCAGGTGACTGGGCCATGAGCTATTGCTACAGGCTCCTGGGAGCATGAGGCGGGGCAGATGCCATGCGACTGGGCCATGAACAATTCCTACAGGCTCCTGGGAGCATGAGGAGAGGCAGAGCCCTGGCCACTGGGCCATGAGCTACTGCTACAGGCTCCTGGGAGCATGAGGAGTAGAAGATCCCAGGCGCATGGGCCATGAGCAGCTGCTACAGGCTCCTGGGAGCATGAAGAGTGGCAGATCCCAGGCGACTGGGCCATGAGCTATTCCTAGAGGCTCCTGAGAGCATGAGGAGCAGCAGATCCCAGGAGACTGGGTCATGAGCTACTGCTACAGGCTCCTGGGAGCATGAGAAGTGGCAGACCACAGGCAACTGGGACATGAGCTACTGCTATAGGCTACTGGGAGCACAAGGAGCAGCAGATGAGCTACTTCTACAGGCTCTTGGGAGCATGAGGAGCCGCAGAGCCCAGGCAAATGGGCCATGCACTATTGGTAAGGCTCCTGGGAGCATGAGGAGCAGCAGATCCCAGGCGACTGGGCCATGAGCTACTGCTACAGGCTCCTGGGAGCACGAGGAGCAGCAGAGCCCAGGCGACTGGGCCATGAGCTACTGTTACATGCTCCTGGGAGCCGGATGCATGGCAAAGCTCAGGCGACTGTGCCATGAGCTACTGCTACAGGCTCCTGGGAGCATGAGGAGTGGCAGATTCCAGGCGACTGGGCCATGAGCTATTGCTACAGGCTCCTGGGAGCATGAGGAGTTGCAGATCCCAGGCAACTGGGCCATGAGCTACTGCTACAGGCTCCTAGGAGCATGAAGAGCCGCATATCCCAGGCGACTGGGCCATGAGCTATTCCTAGAGGCTCCTGAGAGCATGAGCAGCGGCAGATTCCAGGTGACTGGACCATGAGCTACTGCTACAGGCTCCTGGGAGCATGAGGAGCGGCAGAGCCCAGGCGTCTGGGCCATGAGCTACTGCTACAGGCTCCTGGGAGCACGGGGAGCAGCAGATCCCAGGCAACTGGGCCATTAGCTATTGCTGAGGCTCCTGGGAGCATGAGGAGCGGCAGAGCCCAGGCAACTGGACCAAAGCTATTGCTAAGGCTTCTGAGAGCATGAGGAGCGACAGAGCCCAGGTGACTGGGCCATGAACTATTGCTACAGGCTCCTGGGAGCATGAGGAGCAGCAGATCCCAGGCCACTGGGCCATGAGCTACTGATACAGGCTGGGAGCATGAGAAGCAGCAGAGCCCAGGTGACTGGGCCATGAGATATTTCTAAGGCTCCTGGGAGCATGATGAGTGGCAAAGCGCAGGCGACTGGGCCATGAGCTACTGCTACACGCTCCTGGGAGCATGAGAAGCAGCAAATCCCAGGCGACTGGGCCATGAGCTACTCCTAAGGGCTCCTGGGAGCATGAGGAGTGGCAGATGCTAGGCGACTGGGCCATGAGCTAATACTACAGGCTCTTGGGATCATGAGGAGCGGCAGATCCCAGCAATTGGGCCATGAGCTACTGCTACAGGCTGCTGGGAGCATGAGGCGCTGCAGATCCCAGGCGCCTGGGCCATGAGCTACTGCTACAGGCTCCTGTGAGCATGAGGAGCGGCAGAGCCCAGGCGACTGGGCCATGAGCTACTGCTACATGCACCTGGGAGCCGGATGCATGGCAGATCCCAGGCTACTGCGCCATAATCTACTGCTACAGGCTCCTGGGGGCATGAGGAGCGGCAGATCCCAGGCCACTGCACCATAAGCTACTGCTACAGACTCCTGGGTGAATGAGGAGCCGCAGAGCCCAGGCGACTGTGCCATGATCTTTTGCTACAGGCTCCTGGGAGCATGAGGAGTGGCAGATCCCAGGCCACTCCTCCATGAGCTATATCTACAGGCTCCTGGGAGCATGAGGAGTGGCAGAGCCCAGGTGACTGGGCCATGAGCTACTGCTAGAGGCTCCTGGGAGCACGAGGAGTAGCAGATCCCAGGCGACTAGTGTTAGGGAGAATTCTCTGTGTAGGCTGAATTTCCTAACCTAGTGAGTCCCCAAGCAGCTTTGCTGGATTTTGGGGGTTTATTTCTTTCTCCTGCCAAGAGTGAGACTCTTTTTTACCCTCACTCTTCGACATGATTTGAGTGTGTTCCTTTGACTCTAGATGTGTTTAATGGGCTATGGGGTCTTTTACTCCATAAGGCTTCATGTGTTTTTGTGATGTGTGTTACACAGCACCCTCAGTGCAGTAACACAGGGGTGTCATAGTGACCCCCCAGTATAGACTCTATACCCTGGGACTGACTACTGTCTCCCAGGGCATGTAAAGTCACCATTGACTTTACTAGTCTTGAATTCTGAACAGAACCAGTGCAAACCATCATATTGTGGACGTACGGGCTGGGGCAATTCGATTGCCCCGGGGTCTGTTAGTCGAGGGGGCACGTCTCCGGCCCCCCTGATCGAGTTTTGGCTGGTGGCAGTGGATACTACTTTTTATATTCAACCGCAAATATTTCTCTATGGGATTTTTCCAGTGTTCGAGGCTACTATCTTTATTTATTTAATTACGATAGCCTCGAACATACCGCCGGTTTATTTATTTATTATTAATTCTCCGGTTGGTATTTTTTGCCAAAACTCTGTTCTAAAATGGCGTTTGTGTTCGCTTCTGTGACTCCAACCCAAGTCGAGCCCTTTGTTCCACTTTTTTGGCGGCCTTCTCCACAGAAGCCCTCCAAAGTGTTGCCACTTTGTCTGGGGTACTTAGGAGGGGTGGAGGGGGAATAAGGCACCCTGGACTGAGTTGCCTAGGCAACTCAAGTCACACTCCGTCCTGATCGGCCCAAGTGGTGAGCCGGCCGGCTCACCACTAAGCATGTTTGAGTGACAGCTAGGCTGAATGAATGGGGGTTTTCTGCATAAAAGCAGTGCTTTGGGGACTGGTACTTCAGAAGTCGCCACAGGACCTAAGAATCCGACGGGGGAGAAGTTGAGCCGACATGCCACTACGACACCACTGGTGGAGCCCTGCTGAACCGTCTCACCACTTTTCCCAACGACAGAGGAGATCTCCCGCCGGAGAGTCTTCTTCCTTTGACTGGTGGGGATAACCAGTTTCACCGTCGTTTCGCCTTCCCGATGCATCTGGTGGCCGCCTTGCCTGTGCCAAGCACCCCGGCAACCGGAATACCATGTTTTACTACGACCGCGAAATAAAGGATAATACCTTTAACCGGAAAACTCTGCGGCTGGTTTCTTCCCTGGCAGTGCAACGACCTTCATCTTTCCTCCAAGTCGAGATCTTCTCTTCCTCTGGACGACGCAAAGACTTGCACACGCTGCCACGAACAACTGCCACCGCTGGAGGATCCTTCCCACTTAAGGTACCGTGTTCCGCCTGGCATCCCTTGCCACCGACTGTATGGGGGAGATTTAGCCCCCGGCCTTCGAACCAGGGTTAGCCTGGGACACCCTGGTTAAACTTTTCTGAGCCTCTCTAAACTCTTTTCAAACTCTCTGCAAGACTTTCAACGCCTAGTGTAACTGTGATCTTGGGCGCATTTGTGCTCTGCTCTCTCTAAGAGTGGGCCCAGCCTATGGACATTGGCTCACCAGTGACTTTTGCTCTTTTGCCTTGCTAAAAGTGTTCCTAAATCTTAGAGTGGTGTATCTTCATATATCCTGTCTTTTTCCCTCCCTTTTTCATGAACTTATTGGAGTGCCATCTATAGTTAAGCACTCACCTCTGTCTGGAAATAAGTGGTGTTAACTAAGACTTGTTTGATAAGGAATAAGGGTTGTATATATCATAATAGTAACTGTGTTTAGAGTGTTTTACAATAGGAGTGCTGGAGTGTTTCAAACAGTGTGTTTTTAAATAAATAATTATATACTTTGATACCAAAGCTCTGGTCAGTGTTTGCTTGTGCTATTGTGTCTGAGTGCCTATTGTGTATACTTTGCATACTGCCTAACTCTTCTTGAGGGAAGTCTGACTGCTCAGTCACAGCTACCAGGTAAATCTGGGTGGTACAGACTGCTACCAAGTGGGTTTACTGCTAACACCTATAGTCCTAAATCTTTTGCAGTGTTCCCAAAGGGAACTGCACAGGTTTCTGCCTAACACTGGTGTACAGCGGTGGGATTTGCATTGAGTATACATTTTAGTGTGCTTTAGGATACCTTAGTGCAACAAACCACAAAGCTTAGCACTGAAAAAGTAATCTTTCTAACATGTTAACTATGGAAAGTTATAGTCAAGAGTCCCTTACTACAAAAACGGATGATTGTGTAAGAGTTCTCTGTAAGCATAAGAATCTCCTGACTAGAGGCAAGAAAATGGAGCTAATAGAAAGGTTGTTAGCTAACCAAAGCCTGGATGATGGTTCAGAGGAACCTACCACTCCAGCAACTGCAGATAACAGTATTGAGATTGAAACTGAACAAAATGTTGATGATCTTGAGGAAGAGTCCGAAGAGGAGGGTGAGGATGCTGTGACTGTCCCCCCAGGCCTCTGTCTGGCCAACCTGCTGTACCTACTAGACCTTTACCAGGTGCCACATTTAGTCCTCAATACTTTGAACTGGAGACAATGAAACTAGAACTAGAGTATAAGAAACTTAATGCTCAAACTGAAAAAGAACTCAGGCTAAGGGAAATGGAGCTCAAGCATGAGCTAGAAATGAAGAAATTGTCTGTTGAAAATGCTTCTCTCTCTGGCTCCTCTACAAGTTCCATTCCTAAAAGACCCCGGATGCCTAAAGAATTGGTTGGTATGTATGAGCCTAAGTTGGATGTGTTGGATTGGTTGTCTCTGTTTGAATATAATCATGGGCTCCAGAACATCACAGGAAATTACTTACTCACCTGGTTGTTCTCTAGGCTTCCCCCCGTTCCAACTGATGTGGTAATGGAGTTGGGGGAGGAGGATAGGTTAAGAGTATGAATGTGTGAAACTAGCTCTGATAGCAAGATTTGGGAAGACCCCTTCCCAGTATCTTAAGAGGTTTAGAACCCTCAAAAAGCATGATGGTATCCCTTGGGCTACCTGGGTGAGTGAAGGGTTGAAAAACTTAGAGGGATGGATTAAGGGTTACAAGGTGAACACTTATGAAGGTATGAACAATCTTTTTATGTTGGAGTCAATTTATGATGCCTGTTCTCCTGAGCTCAGACAGCACTTGGATGATTCAAAGGAATTCGATTCCAGAAAGCTAGCTAAGGCTGCTGACTTGTGGGTTGCCAACAGGGCCTCTCACAAGGATTCTGGGGTAACTCAGAAGAAGGATGAGGGGCAACAGCCTAAAAAGGACTCCAAAGAGAATTCTAATACTGCAAATTCCAAAGAGGGCCCCAAACAAAACCATAAGGGTAAGCCACAAGGGAAACCAACTAGGCTAGTGTACTTTCTGGTGCAAAACCAGAAGGAGGTTAGAACAAGCCTCCATTCCAGCGAACCTTTGGCTCATGCTATGTTTGTAAGGCCACTGACCACGTGAAAGGAGATCCCAGATGCAAAGGTATACTTCCAGGGCTCCAGCTTGCCTCCTTAGCCTTCGCTCCAGAAGAGGAAGTCCCAATGGCAAGTGGAAACTTTCTACTGCTGGCTGATGAACCCATTGGTGTCTCAGCCAGTGTTTCTTTAGTCTCTCTGGGGTTGTGGGAACAACAAACTTTAGATGTGTATAATTCTAACCCAGATAATACTAAAGAGTATTATAAAGACAGTGTCCAGGTGAATGGTCAGGAGACTCCTGCCATTAGGGACACTGGGGCCAGCATAACTGTGGGCGATGAATCATTTTTCAAGGCAGAGGATGTTGCTAAGGCACCCAGATGCCTCACCAAGTTAGCTGGAGGGCCTGTGCAGATGTGTCCCCAGTTACCAGTTCTCATCCATTGTAATGATATGGCTGTACAGATACCTGTCAGTATACAATGTGAAGTACCAGGTAGGGTTCTGTTGGGTAATGACCTGAAAGCTCTTGGAGTTGTGTCACATACCCCCAGACCTCCTAGTAAAAGGTTACAGGAGCTCACGAAACCTGCAAGAGAGAAAACCCTGCAAGGGTTATCTCAGGAGATGATGACAGAGATCACTTCTCTTCCACTGGAGCAACTTACTGCAGTAACTAGCAGATCAGGAGCAGAGGGGCAACCCAAGACTCCTAGAAAAAAAGCCAGAAGCAAGCACTCCAGTGCTTCCAACAAGGACTTCCCCTCGGTTGTCCACATTTACACCTGTAACTCCACCTCCAGCTGAGGCTGAGAGGGAGGTACAACCCTGTGTGGTTGAACTAGACTCTGAAGAAGAGCTAGAAGGAGGCCACAAACTTATTGGAGATCTCGACCCTGAGGACCATCCTGAGCTGCAGTCTTTACTGGCAGAGGGTGGGCCCAGCAGGGCAGCTTTACGTAAGGGACAAAGAGAATGTCCAACTCTGGAGGGTCTCCGCCACCAGGCAGCTTCTCAGGCTGACGGGCAAGAGCCTGGGAAGTATAGGTTACACTGGGAAGATGGCCTCTTCTACAGTGAACCAACTGAGTCTGAACCTGGAGACTATAAGCACCTTGTAGTATCTCAAGAAAACAGACAACAGTTCTTGCACTTAGCCCACGAGATTCCTTTGGCTGGTCACTTGAGTTTCAAGAAGACCAAGGAAAGGCTCTCACTCTACTTCTATTGGCCACAAATGGGGGCTGAAGTAGATAAGTTTTGCAAGAGCTGCCATACCTGTCAAACTTCTGGTAAGGTTGGCTCCAAGAATGTGGCACCTTTAGTGCCTCTCCCAGTTGTGGGAGTCCCATTTGAGAAGGTAGGGATTGACATTGTTGGTCCCCTTGATCCCCCAACCTCCTCAGGCAACAGGTTTATCCTTGTTGTAGTAGACCATGCTACTAGGTACCCTGAGGCAATTCCTATGAGGACTGTTACAGCTCTGGCTGTGGCTAAGGCCCTCCTTGGTATTTTTACCAGGGTTGGGTTTCCTAAGGAAGTAATATCCGACAGGGGGTCAAACTTTATGTCCCACTACATGAAAGCCATGTGAAAAACCTGTGGAATTACTTACAAGTTCTCAACCGCATACCACCCCAGACAAATGGATTGGTAGAAAGGTTTAACAGAACCATGAAGAGCATGATAGGTGCTTTAGAGGAACCCCTGAAAAGGAAGTGGGACCTTCTACTGCCATGCCTTCTCTTTGCTTATAGAGAAGTCCCTCAGGAGGGAGTAGGTTATTCTCCCTTTGAACTTCTCTATGGCCATCCAGTCAGAGGTCCGTTGTCGCTGATTAAGGAGGGATTGGAAGGTGCTCCTCCCCTCAAGCCAGTCAGAGTGACTGACTATGTGATAGGTCTCCGGAGGAGAATGTCACACATGATGGCAGAAGCTAGTGATAACCTGAAAGCTGGACAAGCGTTGGTCAAGCATTGGCATGATCAAAAGCCTAACATGGTTGAGTTCAATCAAGACCAGCTAGTTCTCGTTATGCTCCCAACAAGGCAGAGGGCCTTGCAAGACAAATGGATGGGGCCCTTCAAAGTTGTGGGAAAACTTGGGGAGGTCAACTATCTGGTGGATCTGGGCAGACCCAGGGAAGTTCCTAGAGTCTTCCACACCGACCGACTGAAAGCGTACATCTCCAGACCTGAAGTAGGAGCCTTGCTTCTAGCTTCAGCAGCAGAGGAAGAAGGGAGTGAATCTCTCCCTGATCTCCTCAGAGGTGTACCTTTAGATGAGAACATTGAAGGAGTCAATCTCTCTTCAGATCTGACACCTGAGCAACAAGAGGAGTGCAAATCCATGTTAAATCAGTTTGCCTCCCTGTTCTCACTTTCGCCAGGCTTGACCCCTTGGGGACAGCATGAGATTCTCACTGGTGACTGTCTGCCAGTCAAAAGCAGAGGATACAGAATGTCAGAAAATGTAAGAACCCATATCAAAGGGGAGGTCAAGAAGATGCTTGATCTCGGGGTAATAGAGCCCTCTACTAGTCCATGGTCTAGCCCAGTTGTGTTAGTACCAAAGGCAGGATCCAAAGACTTGAGATTCTGTGTGGACTACAGAGCTATTAATGCAGTCACTAAGACTGATGCCCACCCTTTGCCAAGGACAGATGAGTTGGTGGATACATTTGGTGCAGCCAAGTACCTCAGCACATTTGACCTTACGTCAGGCTATATTGGCAAATAGCCTTGACAGACCATGCCAAGGAGAAAACTGCATTTTCAAACCCCGTTGGCTTGTACCAGTTTAAGGTCATGCCTTTTGGATTAAAAAATGCACCTGCTACATTCCAAAGAATGGTGAATCAAGTTCTAGCTGGGATGGAGGACTTCTTCATGGCATACTTGGATGACATTGCAGACTTCAGCCACTCCTGGGAGGAACATGTGAACCACCTAGGACATGTTTTGCAGGCTCTTGAGCAGGCCAATTTGACAATCAAGGCAAGTAAATGCCAGATTGGTCAAAGTAAAGTGGTATACCTTGGGCATGAGGTAGGAGGTGGAGAAATAAGGCCTTTGCTCAGCAAAATTGAAGCTGTGCAAAATTGGACAACACCTACTACTCAAACCCAGGTGAGAGCCCTCGTAGGCCTCACTGGGTATTTCAGGAATTTCATTGAGAACTATGGGACCATAGCTTCTCCACTGAATGTAATCTCCTCTCCAAAATTCCCTAAAAAGGTCAAATGGAATGAGGAGTGCAATCAGGCCTTTGAAAAACTGAAGAAAGCTCTTTGCCAAGCTCCAGTACTGAGAGCTCCTGACTACCACCAAACTTTCATTGTACAAACTGATGCTTCCAATGTAGGTATAGGTGCAGTTCTAAGCCAACTGGATGAGAAGGGTAGGGAACACCCCATTTGCTTCATCAGCCGTAAGATGAAGGATCCTGAGACAAGGTGGGCAACAATCGAAAGAGAATGCTTTGCTATTGTGTGGGCACTGAAGAAGTTTAGGCCATACTTGTATGGTTCTACTTTTGTCATTCAGACTGGCCACCAACCCTTGAGATGGTTAATGCAAATGAAGGGAGAAAATCCAAAACGATTGAGATGTTCAATCTGCCTGCAAGGGTTTGATTTCACCATTGAGCACAGGTCAGGGTGTCACCATCAAAATGCTGATGGACTCTCTAGGATGTATGTCATCGACTAGAGGTATGAGGTTCATCCAGGAGTGGATTAAATCCTCCTGTCCCTTAGTCTGCGAGGAGGGGTGAGTGTTAGGGAGAATTCTCTGTTTAGGCTGAATTTCCTAACCTAGTGAGTCCCCCAGCAGCTTTGCTGGATTTCTGGGGTTTATTTTTTTATCATGCCAAGAGTGAGACTCTTTTTACCCTCACTCTTGGACATGATTTGAGTGTGTTCCTTTGACTCTAGATGTGTTTAATGGGCTATGGGGTCTTTTACTCCATAGGGCTTCATGTGTTTTTGTGATGTGTGTTACACAGCACCCTCAGTGCAGTAACACATGGGTGTCATAGTGATCCCCCAGTATAGACTGCATACCCTGGGACTGACTACTGTCTCCCAGGGCATGTAAAGTCACCATTGACTTTACTAGTCTTGAATTCTGAACAGAACCAGTACAAACCATCATATTGTGGACGTACTGGCTGGGGCAATTCGATTGCCCCAGGGTCTATTAGTCGAGGGGGCACGTCTCCGTCCTCCCTGATCAAGTTTTGGCTGGTGGCAGTGGATACTACTTTTTATATTCATCCGCGAATATTTCTCTATGGGATTTTCCCATTGTTCTAGGCTACTATCTTTATTTATTTAATTACGATAGCCTCGAACATACCACCGGTTTATTTATTTATTATTAATTCTCCGGTTGGTATTTTTTGCCAAAACTCTGCTCTAAAATGGCGTTTGTGTTCGCTTCTGTGACTCCAACCCAAGTCGAGCCCTTTGTTCCACTTTTTTGGCGGCCTTCTCCACAGAAGCCCTCCAAAGAGGTGCCACTCGGTCTGGGGTATTTAGGAGGGGTGGAGGGGGATTTAGGCACCCTGGACTGAGTTGCCTAGGCAACTCAAGTCGCACTCCATCCTGATTGGCCCAAGTGGTGATCCGGCCGGTTCACCACTTAGCATCTTTGAGTGACAGCTAGGCTGAGTGAATGGGGGTTTTCTGCATAAAAGCAGGGCTTTGGGGACTGGAACTTCAGAAGTCGCCACAGGACCTAAGAATCCGACGAGGGAGAAGTTGAGCTGACCTGCCACAACGACACCACCGGTGGAGCCCTGCTGAACCGTCTCACCACTTTTCCCAATGACATAGGAGATCTCTCGCCAGAGAGTCTTCTTCCTTTGACTGGTGGGGATAACCAGTTTTATCGTCTTTTCGCCTTCCCGACGCATCTCGTGGCCGGCAACCGAATACCACCTTTTACTAAAACCGCGAAATAAAGGGTAATACCTTTAACCGGAAAACTCTGCGGCTGGTTTCTTCCCTGGCAGTGCAACAACCTTCATCTTTCCTCCAAGTCGAGATCTTCTCTTCCTCTGGATGAAGCAGAGACTTGCACCTGCTGTCAGGAAGAACTGCCACCGCTGGAGGATCCTTCCCACTTAAGGTACCGTGTTCCGCCTGGCTTCCCTTGTCACCGACTGTTCGGGGTAGATTTAGCCCCCGGCTTTCGGACCTGGGTTAGCCTGGGACACCCTGGCTAAACTTTTCTGATCCTCTCCAAACTCTTTTCGAACTCTCTGCAAGACTTTCAACGCCTAGTGTAACTGTGTGATCTTGGGCGCATTTGTGCTTTGCTCTCTCTAAGAGTGGGCCTAGCCTATGGACTTTGGCTCACCAGTAACTTTTGCTCTTCTGCCTTGCTAAAAGTGTTCCTAAATCTTAGAGTGGTGTATCTTCACATATCCTGTCTTTTTCCCTCCCTTTTTCATGAACTTATTGGAGTGCCATCCATAGTTAAGCGCTCACCTCTGTCTGGAAATAAGTGGTGTTAACTAAGACTTGTCTGATAAGGAATAAGGGTTGTATATATCATAATAGTAACTGTGTTTAGAGTGTTTTACAATAAGAGTGCTGGAGTGTTTCAAAAAGTGTGTTTTTAAATAAATAATTAAAATACTTTGGCACCAAAGCTCTGGTCAGTGTTTGCTTGTGCTATTGTGTCTGAGTGCCTATTGTGTATACTTTGCATACTGCCTAACTCTTCTTGAGGGAAGTCTGACTGCTCAGCCACAGCTAACAGGTAAATCTGGGTGGTACAGACTGCTACCAAATGGGTTTACTGCTAACACCTATAGTCCTAAATCTTTTGCAGTGTTCCCAAAGGGAACTGCACAGGTTTCTGCCTAACAACTGGCCCATGAGCTACTGCTATAGGCTCCTGGGAGCATGAACAGTGGCATATCGCAGGTGACTGGGCCATGAGCTATTGCTACAGGCTCCTGGGAGCATGAGACGTGGCAGAGCCCTTGAAAGTAGGCCATGAGCTATTGCTACAGGCTCCTGGGAGCATTAGGAGTGGCAGAGCCCAGGCGACTGGGCCATGCGCTACTGCTAAAGGCTCCTGGGAGCACGAGGAATGGTAGAGCCCAGGTGACTGGGCTATGAGCTACTGCTACAGGCATCTGGGAGCACAAGGAGCGGCAGATCCCAGGCGACTGGGCCATGAGCTACTGCTACAGGCATTTTGGAACATCAGGAGCAGCGGAGCCCAGGCGACTGAGCCATGAGCTACTGCTACAGGCTCCTGGGAGGACGAGGCGTCTGGGCCATGAGCTATTGCTGGAGGCTCCTGGGAGCACGAAGAGTGGCAGATCCCAGGTGACTTGGCCATGAGCTACTGCTACAGGCTCCTGGGAGCACGAGGAACATCAGATCCCAGGCGACTGGGCCATGAGCTACTCCTACAGGCTCCTGGGAGCAAGAGGAGTGGCAGAGCCCAGGCGACTGGGCCATGAGCTACTGCTACAGGCTCCTGGGAGCATGAAGATTGGCAGAGCCCAGGCGACTGGACTATGAGCTATTGCTAAGGCTCCTGGGAGCATGAGGAGCGACAGAGCCCAGGCGACTGGGCCATGAGATATTGCTACAGGCTCCTGGGAGCATGAGGAGTGGCAGATCCCCGCGACTGTGCCATGAGATACTGCTACAGGCTCCTGGGAGCATAAGGAGCGGCAGATCCCAGGCGACTGGGCCATGAGCTACTGCTATAGGCATCTTGGAGCATGAGGCACAGCAGAGCCCAAGCAACTGGGCCTTGAGCTACTGCTACAGGCTCCTGGGAGCATGAGGAAGAGATGACTGGGGCATGAGCTATCGCTACAGGCTCCTGGGTGCAAGAGGATTGGCAAATCCCAGGCTACTGGGCCATGAGCTATTGCTGAGTCTCCTGGGAGCATGAGGAGCGGCAGAGCCCAGGTGACTGGACTATGAACTATTGCTAAGGCTCCTGGGAGCATGAGGAGTGACAGAGCCCAGGCGACTGGGCCATGAGCTATTGCTACAGGCGCTTCGGAGCATGAGGAGTGGCAGCTATGAGCTATTAATACAGGCTCCTGGGAGCATTAGGAGTGGCAGAGCCCAGGCGACTGGGCCATGAGCTACTGCTACAGGCTCCTGGGAGCACGAGGAGTGGTAGAGCCCAGGTGACTGGGCTATGAGCTACTGCTTCAGGCATCTGGGAGCACAAGGAGCAGCAGATCCCAGGCGACTGGGCCATGAGCTACAGCTACAGGCATTTTGGAACACTAGGAGCAGCGGATCCCAGGCGACTGAGCCATGAGCTACTGCTACAGGCTCCTGGTAGCACGAGGAGTGGCAGATCCCAGGCGTCTGGGCCATGAGCTATTGCCACGGCTCCTGGGAGCATGAGAAGTGGCAGATTCCATGCGACTGGGCCATGAGGTATTCCTAGAGGCTCCTGGGAGCACGAGGAGCGGCAGATCTCAGGTGACTTGCCCATGAGCTACTGCTACAGGCTCCTGGGAGCACGAAGAGTGGCAGAGCCCAGGCGACTGGGCCATGAGCTGCTGCTATAGGCTCCTGGGAGCATCAGGAGTGGCAGAGCCCAGGCGACTGGACTATGAGCTATTGCTAAGGCTCCTGGGAGCATGAGGAGCGACAGAGCCCAGGCGACTGGGCCATGAGCTATTGCTACAGGCTCCTGGGAGCATGAGGAGCGGAAGATCCCAGGCGACTGGGCCACAAGCTACTGCTATAGGCATCTTGCAGCATGAGGCACAGCAGAGCCCAAGCGACTGGGCCTTGAGATACTGCTACAGGCTCCTGGGAGCATGAGGAGCAGATGACTGGGGCATGAGATATTGCTACAGGCTCCTGGGTGCAAGAGGATTGGCAGAACCCAGGCTACTGAGCCATGAGCTATTGCTGAGTCTCCTGGGAGCATGAGGAGCGGCAGAGCCCAGGCGACTGGACTATGAACTATTGCTAAGGCTCCTGGGAGCATGAGGAGCGACAGAACAGAGGCTCCTGGGCCATGACCTATTAATACATGCTCCTGGGAGCATGAGGAGTGGCAGATCCCGGGTGACTGGAACATGAGCTGAGCATGAGGAGCAGCAGAGCCCAGGCTCCTGGGAGCATTAGGAGCGGCAGGTCCAAGGCAATTGGGCCATGAGCTACTGCTACAGGTTCCTGGGAGCATGAGGAGTGGCAGATCCCAGGCAACTGGGCCATGATCTACTGCTACAGGTTCCTGGGAGCATGAAGAGTGGCAGATCCCAGGCGACTGGGCCATGAGCTATTCCTAGAGGCTCCTGAGAGCATGAGGAGCGGCAGATTCCAGGTGACTGGGCCATGAGCTATTCCTAGAGGCACCTGGGAGCACGAGGAGCAGCAGATCTCAGGCAACTGGACCATGAGCTATTGCTAAGGCTTCTGGGAGCATGAGGAGCGACAGAGCCCAGGCGACTGGGCCATGAGCTACTGCTACAGGCTTCTGGGAGCATGAGGAGCGACAGAGCCCAGGCGACTGGGCCATGAGCTATTGCTACAGGCTCCCGGGAGCATGAGGAGCGGCAGATCCCAGGCAACTGGGCCATGAGCTACTGCTACAGGCTCCTGTGAGCATGAGGAGTGGCAGAGCCCAGGCGACTGGGCCTTGAGCTATTGCTACAGGCTCCTGGGAGAATGAGGAGCGGCAGATGCCAGGCAACTGGGCCATGAGCTATTGCTAAGGCTCCTGGGAGCATGAGGAGCAGCAGATCTCAGGCGACTGTGCCATGGGCTACTGCTACAGGCTCCTGGGAGCATGACGAGTGGCAGATCCCAGGCGACTGGGCCATGAGCTACTGCTACAGGCATCTGTGAGCATGAGGCGTGGCAGAGCCCAAGCGACTGGGCCATGAGCTACTGCTACAGGCTCCTGGAAGCATGAAGAGCGGGCTACTGGGCAATGAGCTATTGCTACAGGCTCCTGGGAGCATGATGAGCAGCAGATCCCAGGTGACTGGACCATGAGATATTGCTGAGGCTCCTGGGAGCATGAGGAGTGTCAGATCCCAGGCAACTGGGCCATGATCTACTGCTACAGGCTCCTGGGAGCATGAAGAGCGGCAGATCCCAGGCGACTAGGCCATGAGCTATTCCTAGAGGCTCCTGAGAGCATGAGGAGCGGCAGATTCCAGGTGACTGGGCCATGAGCTATTCCTAGAGGCACCTGGGAGCACGAGGAGCAGCAGATCTCAGGTGACTGGGCCATGAGTTATTGCTAGGGATCCTGGGAGCATGAGGAGTGGCAGAGTCCAGGTCACTGGGCCATGAGCTATTCCTAGAGGCACCTGGGAGCACAAGGAGCAGCAGATCTCAGGTGACTGGGCCATGAGCTACTGCTACAGGCATCTGGGAGCATGAGGCGTGGCAGAGCCCAAGCGACTGGGCCATGAGCTACTGCTACAGGCTTCTGGGAGCACTCGGAGTGGCAGAGCCCAGGCGTCTGGGCCATGAATTATTGCTAGTGATCCTGGGAGCATGAGGAGTGGCAGAGTCCAGGTCACTGGGCCATGAGCTATTCCTAGAGGCACCTGGGAGCACGAGGAGCAGCATATCTCAGGTGACTGGGCCATGAGCTACTGCTACAGGCATCTGGGAGCATGAGGCGTGGCAGAGCCCAAGCGACTGGGCCATGAGCTACTGCTACAGGCTTCTGGGAGCATGAAGAGAAGGCTACTGTGCCATGAGCTATTGCTACTGGCTCCTGGGAGCATGAGGAGCAGCAGATCCCAGGTGACTGGGCCGTGAGCTATTGCTGATGCTCCTGGGAGCATGAGGAGCGAAAGAGCCCAGGCAACTGGACCATGAGCTATTGCTAAGGCTTCTGGGAGCATGAGGAGCGACAGAGCCCATGCGACTGGGCCATGAGCTACTGCTACAGGCTTCTGGGAGCATGAGGAGCGACAGAGCCCAGGCGACTGGGCCATGAGCTATTGCTACAGGCTCCCGGGAGCATGAGGAGTGACAGATCCCCGGCAACTGGGCCATGAGCTACTGCTACAGGCTCCTGGGAGCCTGAGGAGTGGCAGAGCCCAGGCGACTGGGCCTTGAGCTATTGCTACAGGCTCCTGGGAGAATGAGGAGCGGCAGATGCCAGGCAACTGGGCCATGAGCTATTGCTAAGGCTCCTGGGAGCATGAGGAGCAGCAGATCTCAGGCAACTGTGCCATGGGCTACTGCTACAGTCTCCTGGTAGCATGAGGAGTGGCAGATCCCAGGCGACTGGGCCATGAGCTACTGCTAGAGGCATCTGGGAGCATGAGGCATGGCAGAGCCCAAGCGACTGGGCCATGAGCTACTGCTACAGGCTCCTGGAAGCATGAAGAGCGGGCTACTGAGCAATGAGCTATTGCTACAGGCTCCTGGGAGCATGAGGAGCAGCAGATCCCAGGTGACTGGACCATGAGATATTGCTGAGGCTCCTGGGAGCATGAGGAGTGTCAGAGCCCAGGCGACTGGGCCATGAGCTACTGTTAAATGCTCCTGGCAGCCGGATGCATGGCAGAGCCCAGGCGACTGTGCCATGAGCTACTGCTACAGGCTCCTGGGAGCATGAGGAGCGGCATATCCCAGGCCACTGCACCATGATCTACTGCTACAGGCTCCTGGGAGCATGAGGAGCGGCAGATCCCTGGTGACTGGGCCATAAGCTATTGCTAAGGCTCCTGTGAGCCTGATGAGTGGCAGATCCTAGGCAACTGGGCCATGAGCTACTGATACAGGCTCCTGGGAGCATGACGAGCGGCAGAGCCCAGGCGACTGGGCCATGAGCTATTGCTAAGGTTTCTGTGAGCATGATGAGTGGCAGAGCCCAGGCGACTGGGCCATGAGCTATTGCTACAGGCTCCTGGGAGCACGAGGGAAAATGAGGAGCGGCAGATCCCAGGCGATTGGATTATGAGCTACTGCTACAGGCTCCTGGGAGCATGAGAACCGGCAGATCCCAGGCAACTGGGCCATGAGCTACTGCTACAGGAACCTGCGAGCATGAGGAGTGGCAGATGCTAGGCGACTGGTCCATGAGCTAATACTACAGGCTCTTGGGATTATGAGGAGTGGCAGATCCCAGCAATTGGGCCATGAGCTAATGCTACAGGCTGCTGGGAGCATGAGGCGCAGCAGAGCTCAGGCGACTGGGCCATGAGCTATTGCTACAGGCTCCTGGGAGCATGAGGAGCGGCAGAGCCCAGGTGACTGGGCCATGAGCTACTGCTACAGGCTCCTGGGAGCACGAGGAGTGGCAGAGCCCAGGCGACTGGGCCATGAGCTACTGTTAAATGCTCCTGGGAGCCGGATGCATGGCAGAGGCCAGGCGACCGTGCCATGAGCTACTGCTACAGGCTCCTGGGCGCATGAGGAGCGGCATATCACAGGCCACTGCACCATGAGCTACTGCTACAGGCTCCTGGAAGCATGAGGAGCAGCAGATCCCAGGCAACTGGGCCATGAGCTGCTGATACAGGCTCCTGGGAGCATGACGAGCGGTAGAGCCCAGGCGACTGGGCCATGAGCTATTGCTAAGGCTCCTGTGAGCATGAGGAGTGGCAGATCCCAGGCTACTGGGCCATGAGCTGAGCATGAGGAGCAGAGGAGCCCAGGCTCCTGTGAGCATTAGGAGCGGCAGGTCCAAGGCAACATGGCCATGAGCTACTGCTACAGGCTCCTGGGAGCATGAGGAGCGACAGAGCTGAGGCAATTCGGCCATGAGCTACTGCTACATGCTCCTGGGAGCATGAGGAGTGACAGAGCCCAGGTGACTATGCCATAAGTCAGCTGTGCTCAGCAGGAGCTGCTACAGGCTCCTGGGAGCATGAGGAGTGGCAGATCCCAGGTGACTGGGCCATGAGCTATTGCTACAGGCTCCTGGGAGCATGAGGAGTGGCAGATCCCAGGCAACTTGGCTACGAGCTACTGCTACAGGCTCCTGGGAGCATGAGGAGTGGCAGACCCCAGGCGACTGGGCCATGAGCCATTCCTAGAGGCTCCTGAGAGCATGAGGAGCAGCAGATCCCAGGAGATTCGGTCATGAGCTACTGCTACAGGCTCCTGGGAGCATGAGAAGTGGCAGACCACAGGCAACTGGGACATGAGCTACTGCTCTAGGCTCCTGGGAGCACAAGGAGCAGCAGATCCCAAGAGACTGGGCCATGAGCTACTGCTACAGGCTCCTGGGAGCATGAGGAGCGGCAGATCCCAGGCGACTGGTCCTTGAGCTACTGCTACAGGCTCCTGGGATCATGTGGAGCAGATGACTGGGGCATGAGCTATTGATACAGGCTCCTGGGTGCAAGAGGATTGGCAGATCCCAGGCGACTGGGCCATGAGCTGAGCATGAGGAGCAGCAGAGCCCAGGCTCCTGGGAGCATTAGGGGCGGCAGGTCCAAGGCAACTGGGCCATGAGCTACTGCTACAGGCTCCTGGGAGCATGAGGAGTGACAGACCTGAGGCGATTCGGCCAAGAGCTACTGCTACAGACTCCTGGGAGCATGAGGAATGACGGAGCCCAGGTGACTAGGCCATAAGCTGCTGCTACAGGCTCCTGGGATCACGAGGAGTGTCAGATCCCAGGGGACTGGGCCATGAGCTATTGCTACAGGCTCCTGGGAGCATGAGGAGTGGCAGATCCCAGGCAACTGGGCCATGAGCTACTGCTACAGGCTCCAGGGAGCATGAAGAGTGGCATATTCCAGGCGACTGGGCCATGAGCTATTCCTAGAGGCTCCTGAGAGCATGAGGAGCGGCAGATTCCAGGTGACTGGGCCATGAGCTACTGCTACAGGCTCCTGGGACCACGAGGAGTGACAAATCCCAGGTGACTGGGCCATGAGCTACGCTACAGGCTCCTGGGAGCATGAGGAGTGGAAGTGCCCAGGTAACTGGGCCATGAGCTACTGCTACAGGCTCCCGGGAGAATGAAGAGAGGCAGATCCCAGGCGACTGGGCTATGAGCTACTGCTACAGGCTCCTGTGAGCATGAGGAGCGGCAGATACCAGGCGACTGGGCCATGAGCTATTGCTAAGGCTCCTGGGAGCATGAGGCATGGCAGAGCCCAAGCGATTGGGCCATGAGCTACTGCTACAGACTCCTGGGAGCATGAAGAGCGGACTACTGGGCCATGAGCTATTGCTACAGGCTCCTGGGAGCATGAGGAGCAGCAGATCCCAGGCGACTGGGGCATGAGCTATTGCTGAGGCTCCTGGGAGCATGAGGAGCGGCAGAGCCCAGGCAACTGGACCATGAGCTATTGCTAAGGCTTCTGGGAGCATGAGGAGTGACAGAGCCCAGGTGACTGGGACATGAGCTATTGCTACAGGCTCCTGGGAGCATGAGGACCGGCAGATCCCAGGCAACTGGGCTATGAGCTACTGATACAGGCTCCTGGGAGCATGAGGAGTGGCAGAGCCCAGGTGACTGGGCCATTAGCTATTGCTACGGCTCCTGGGAGAATGAGGAGTGGCAGATCCCAGGTGACTGGGCTATGATCTACTGCTCCAGACTCCTGAGAGCATGAGGAGCAGCAGATGACAGGCGACATGGCCATGAGCTATTGCTAAGGCTCCTGGGAGCATGAGGAGCAGCAGAGCCCAGGCGACTGGGCCAGGAGATATTGCTAAGGCTCCTGGCAGCTTGAGGAGTGGCAGAGCCCTAGTGACTGTGCTTTGAGCTACTTCTACAGGCTCCTGGGAGCATGAGGAGTGGCAGACCCGAGGCAACTGAGACATGAGCTATTGCTAAGGCTCCTGGGAGCATGAGGAGCAGCAGATCCCAGGAGACTGGGTCATGAGCTACTGCTACAGGCTCCTGGGAGCATGAGAAGTGGCAGACCACAGGCAATTGGGACATGAGTTACTGCTATAGGCTCCTGGGAGCACAAGGAGCAGCAGATCCCAGGAGTCTGGGCCATGAGCTACTGCTACAGGCTCCTGGGAGCATGAGGAGGGCAGAGCCCAGGCAAATTGGCCATGAGCTATTGGTAAGTCTCCTGGGAGCATGAGGAGCAGCAGATCCCAGGTGACTGTGCCATGAGCTACTGCTACAGGCTCCTGGAAGCATGATGAGTGGCAGATCCCAGGCGACTGGGCCATGAGCTACTGCTATAGGCATCTGGGAGCATGAGGCACAGAACAGCCCAAGCGACTGGTCCTTGAGCTACTGCTACAGGCTCCTGGGATCATGTGGAGCAGATGACTGCGGCATGAGCTATTGCTAGAGGCTCCTGGGTGCAAGAGGATTGGCAGATCCCAGTCGACTGGGCCATGAACTATTGCTGAGTCTCATGGGAGCATGAGGAGCGACAGAGCCCAGGCGACTGGACTATGAACTATTGCTAAGGCTCCTGGGAACATGAGGAGCGACAGAGCCCAGGCGACTGGGCCATGTGCTATTGCTACAGGCTCCTGGGAGCATGAGGAGCGACAGAGCTGAGGCAATTCGGCCATGAGCTACTGCTACAGGCTCCTGGGAGCATGAGGAGTGACAGAGCACAGGTGACTATGCCATAAGTCAGCTGGGCTCAGCAGGAGCTGCTACAGGCTCCTGGGAGCATGAGGAGTGGCAGATCCCAGGTGACTGGGCCATGAGCTATTGCTACAGGCTCCTGTGAGCATGAGGAGTGGCAGATCCCAGCCAACTTGGCTACGAGCTACTGCTACAGGCTCCTGGGAGCATGAGGAGTGGCAGATCCCAGGCGACTGGGCCATGAGCTATTCCTAGAGGCTCCTGAGAGCATGAGGAGCAGCAGATCCCAGGAGATTGGGTCATGAGCTACTGCTGCAGGCTCCTTGGAGCATGAGAAGTGGCAGACCACAGGCAACTGGGACATGATCTACTGCTATAGGCTCCTGGGAGCACAAGGAGCAGCAGAACCCAAGAGACTGGGCCAGGAGCTACTGCTACAGGCTCCTGGGAGCATGAGGAGCAGCAGATCCCAGGCGACTGGGCTATGAGCTACTGCTATAGGCATCTGGGAGCATGAGGTACAGAAGAGCCCAAGCGTCTGGTCCTTGAGCTACTGCTTCAGGCTCCTGGGATCATGTGGAGCAGATGACTGGGGCATGAGCTATTGCTACAGGCTCCTGGGTGCAAGAGGATTGGCAGATCCCAGGCGACTGGGCCATGAGCTATTGCTGAGTCTCCTGGGAGCATGAGGAGCGACAGAGCCCAGGCGACTGGACTATGAACTATTGCTAAGGCTCCTGGGAACATGAGGAGCGACAGAGCCCAGGCGACTGGGCCATAAGCTATTGCTACAGGCGCCTGGGAGCATGAGGAGTGGCAGATCCCAGGCGACTGGGCCATGAGCTGAGCATGAGGAGCAGCAGAGCCCAGGTTCCTGCGAGCATTACGAGCGGCAGGTCCAAGGCAACTGGGCCATGAGCTACTGTTACAGGCTCCTGGGTGCATGAGGAGTGACAGAGCTGAGGCAATCCGGCCATGAGCTACTGCTACAGGCTCCTGGGAGCATGAGGAGTGACAGAGCCCAGGTGACTAGGCCATAAACTGCTGCTACAGGCTCCTGGGAGCATGAGGAGTGTCAGATCCCAGGCGACAGGGCCATGAGCTATTGCTACAGGCTCCTGGGAGCATGAGGAGTGGCAGATCCCAGGCAACTGGGCCATGAGCTACTGCTACAGGCTCCTAGGAGTATGAAGAGCAGCATATCCAAGGCGACTGGGCCATGAGCTATTCCTAGAGGCTCCTGAGAGCATGAGCAGTGGCAGATTCCAGGTGACTGGGCCATGAGCTACTGCTAGAGGCTCCTGGGATCACGAGGAGTGACAAATCCCAGGTGACTGGGCCATGAGCTATGACTACAGGCTCCTGGGAGCATGAGGAGTGGAAGTGCCCAGGTAACTGGGCCATGAGCTACTGCTACAGGCTCCTGGAGAATGAGGAGCAGCAGATCCGAGGCGACTGGGCCATGACCTACTGCTACAGGCATCTGGGAGAATGAGGCATGGCAGAGCCCAATCGACTGGGCCATGAGCTATTGCTACAGACTCCTGGGAGCATGAAGAGCGGGCTACTGGGCCATGAGCTATTGCTACAGGCTCCTGGGAGCATGAGGAGCAGCAGATCCCAGGCGACTGGGCCATGAGCTATTGCTGAGGCTCCTGGGAGCATGAGGAGCGGCAGAGCCAAGGCAACAGGACCATCAGCTATTGCTAAGGCTTCTGGGAGCATGAGGAGCGGCAGATTCCAGGCAACTGGGCCGTGAGCTACTGATTCAGGCTCCTGGGAGCATGAGGAGCGGCAGAGCCCAGGTGACTGGGCCATTAGCTATTGCTACGGCTCCTGGGAGTGTGAGGAGCGGCAGAGCCCAGGTGACTGGGCTTTGAGCTACTGCTACAAGCTCCTGGGAGCATGAGAAGCAGCAGAGCCCAGGCGACTGGGCCATGAGCTATTGCTAAGGCTCCTGGGAGCATGATGAGTGGCAGAGCACAGGCGACTGGGCCATGAGCTATTGCTACAGGTTCCTGGGAGCATGATGAGTGGCAGATCCCATGCGAGTGGGCCATGAACAATTCCTACAGGCTCCTGGGATTATGAGGAGTGTCAGAACCCTGGTGACTGGGCTATGAGCTACTGCTACAGGCTCCTGGGAGCATGAGGAGCGGCAGAGCCCAGGCGTCTGGGCCATGAGCTACTGCTACAGGCTCCTGGGAGCACAGGGAGTGGCAGAGCCCAGGTGACTGAGCCATGAGCTATTGCTACAGGCTCCTGGGAGCACGGGGAGCGGCAGAGCCCAGGTGACTGGGCCATGAGCTATTGCTACAGGCTCCTGGGAGCATGAGGCGGGGCAGATGCCATGCGACTGGGCCATGAACAATTCCTACAGGCTCCTGGGAGCATGAGGAGAGGCAGAGCCCTGGCCACTGGGCCATGAGCTACTGCTATAGGCTCCTGGGAGCACAGGGAGTGGCAGAGCCCAGGTGACTGAGCCATGAGCTATTGCTACAGGCTCCTGGGAGCACGGGGAGCGGCAGAGCCCAGGTGACTGGGCCATGAGCTATTGCTACAGGCTCCTGGGAGCATGAGGCGGGGCAGTTGCCATGCGACTGGGCCATGAACAATTCCTACAGGCTCCTGGGATTATGAGGAGTGTCAGAACCCTGGTGACTGGGCTATGAGCTACTGCTACAGGCTCCTGGGAGCATGAGGAGCGGCAGAGCCCAGGCGTCTGGGCCATGAGCTATTGCTACAGGTTCCTGGGAGCATGATGAGTGGCAGATCCCATGCGAGTGGGCCATGAACAATTCCTACAGGCTCCTGGGATTATGAGGAGTGTCAGAACCCTGGTGACTGGGCTATGAGCTACTGCTACAGGCTCCTGGGAGCATGAGGAGCGGCAGAGCCCAGGCGTCTGGGCCATGAGCTACTGCTACAGGCTCCTGGGAGCACAGGGAGTGGCAGAGCCCAGGTGACTGAGCCATGAGCTATTGCTACAGGCTCCTGGGAGCACGGGGAGCGGCAGAGCCCAGGTGACTGGGCCATGAGCTATTGCTACAGGCTCCTGGGAGCATGAGGCGGGGCAGATGCCATGCGACTGGGCCATGAACAATACCTACAGGCTCCTGGGAGCATGAGGAGAGGCAGAGCCCTGGCCACTGGGCCATGAGCTACTGCTACAGGCTCCTGGGAGCATGAGGAGTAGAAGATCCCAGGCGCATGGGCCATGAGCAGCTGCTACAGGCTCCTGGGAGCATGAAGAGTGGCAGATCCCAGGCGACTGGGCCATGAGCTATTCCTAGAGGCTCCTGAGAGCATGAGGAGCAGCAGATCCCAGGAGACTGGGTCATGAGCTACTGCTACAGGCTCCTGGGAGCATGAAAAGTGGCAGACCACAGGCAACTGGGACATGAGCTACTGCTATAGGCTACTGGGAGCACAAGGAGCAGCATATGAACTACTTCTACAGGCTCTTGGGAGCATGAGGAGCCGCAGAGCCCAGGCAAATGGGCCATGCACTATTGGTAAGGCTCCTGGGAGCATGAGGAGCAGCAGATCCCAGGCGACTGGGCCATGAGCTACTGCTACAGGCTCCTGGGAGCACGAGGAGCAGCAGAGCCCAGGCGACTGGGCCATGAGCTACTGTTACATGCTCCTGGGAGCCGGATGCATGGCAAAGCTCAGGCGACTGTGCCATGAGCTACTGCTACAGGCTCCTGGGAGCATGAGGAGTGGCAGATTCCAGGCGACTGGGCCATGAGCTATTGCTACAGGCTCCTGGGAGCATGAGGAGTTGCAGATCCCAGGCAACTGGGCCATGAGCTACTGCTACAGGCTCCTAGGAGCATGAAGAGCCGCATATCCCAGGCGACTGGGCCATGAGCTATTCCTAGAGGCTCCTGAGAGCATGAGCAGCGGCAGATTCCAGGTGACTGGACCATGAGCTACTGCTACAGGCTCCTGGGACCACGAGGAGAGACAAATTCCAGGTGACTGGGCCATGAGCTACAACTACAGGCTCCTGGGAGCATGATGAGTGGCAGAGCACAGGCGACTGGGACATGAGCTATTGCTACAGGTTCCTGGGAGGATGATGAGTGGCAGATCCCATGCGAGTGGGCCATGAACAATTCCTACAGGCTCCTGGGATTATGAGGAGTGTCAGAGCCCTGGTGACTGGGCTATGAGCTACTGCTACAGGCTCCTGGGAGCATGAGGAGTGGCAGAGCCCAGGCGTCTGGGCCATGAGCTACTGCTACAGGCTCCTGGGAGCACGGGGAGCAGCAGATCCCAGGCAACTGGGCCATTAGCTATTGCTGAGGCTCCTGGGAGCATGAGGAGCGGCAGAGCCCAGGCAACTGGACCAAAGCTATTGCTAAGGCTTCTGAGAGCATGAGGAGCGACAGAGCCCAGGTGACTGGGCCATGAACTATTGCTACAGGCTCCTGGGAGCATGAGGAGCAGCAGATCCCAGACAACTGGGCCATGAGCTACTGATACAGGCTGGGAGCATGAGAAGCAGCAGAGCCCAGGTGACTGGGCCATGAGATATTTCTAAGGCTCCTGGGAGCATGATGAGTGGCAGAGCGCAGGCGACTGGGCCATGAGCTATTGCTACAGGCTCCTGGGAGCACGAGGGAGCATGAGGAGCGGCAGATCCCAGGCGACTGGGCTATGAGCTACTGCTACACGCTCCTGGGAGCATGAGAAGCAGCAAATCCCAGGCGACTGGGCCATGAGCTACTCCTAAGGGCTCCTGGGAGCATGAGGAGTGGCAGATGCTAGGCGACTGGGCCATGAGATAATACTACAGGCTCTTGGGATCATGAGGAGCGGCAGATCCCAGCAATTGGGCCATGAGCTACTGCTACAGGCTGCTGGGAGCATGAGGCGCTGCAGATCCCAGGCGCCTGGGCCATGAGCTACTGCTACAGGCTCCTGTGAGCATGAGGAGCGGCAGAGCCCAGGCGACTGGGCCATGAGCTACTGCTACATGCACCTGGGAGCCGGATGCATGGCAGATCCCAGGCTACTGCGCCATGATCTACTGCTACAGGCTCCTGGGGGCATGAGGAGCGGCAGATCCCAGGCCACTGCACCATAAGCTACTGCTACAGACTCCTGGGTGAATGAGGAGCCGCAGAGCCCAGGCGACTGTGCCATGATCTTTTGCTACAGGCTCCTGGGAGCATGAGGAGTGGCAGATCCCAGGCCACTCCTCCATGAGCTATATCTACAGGCTCCTGGGAGCATGAGGAGTGGCAGAGCCCAGGTGACTGGGCCATGAGCTACTGCTAGAGGCTCCTGGGAGCACGAGGAGTAGCATATCCCAGGCGACTAGTGTTAGGGAGAATTCTCTGTGTAGGCTGAATTTCCTAACCTAGTGAGTCCCCAAGCAGCTTTGCTGGATTTTTGGGGTTTATTTCTTTCTCCTGCCAAGAGTGAGACTCTTTTTACCCTTACTCTTCGACATGATTTGAGTGTGTTCCTTTGACTCTAGATGTGTTTAATGGGCTATGGGGTCTTTTACTCCATAAGGCTTCATGTGTTTTTGTGATGTGTGTTACACAGCACCCTCAGTGCAGTAACACAGGGGTGTCATAGTGACCCCCCAGTATAGACTCTATACCCTGGGACTGACTACTGTCTCCCAGGGCATGTAAAGTCACCATTGACTTTACTAGTCTTGAATTCTGAACAGAACCAGTGCAAACCATCATATTGTGGACTTACGGGCTGGGGCAATTCGATTGCCCCGGGGTCTGTTAGTCGAGGGGGCACGTCTCCGGCCCCCCTGATCGAGTTTTGGCTGGTGGCAGTGGATACTACTTTTTATATTCAACCGCAAATATTTCTCTATGGGATTTTTCCAGTGTTCGAGGCTACTATCTTTATTTATTTAATTACGATAGCCTCGAACATACCGCCGGTTTATTTATTTATTATTAATTCTCCGGTTGGTATTTTTTGCCAAAACTCTGTTCTAAAATGGCGTTTGTGTTCGCTTCTGTGACTCCAACCCAAGTCGAGCCCTTTGTTCCACTTTTTTGGCGGCCTTCTCCACAGAAGCCCTCCAAAGTGTTGCCACTTTGTCTGGGGTACTTAGGAGGGGTGGAGGGGGAATTAGGCACCCTGGACTGAGTTGCCTAGGCAACTCAAGTCACACTCCGTCCTGATCGGCCCAAGTGGTGAGCCGGCCGGCTCACCACTAAGCATGTTTGAGTGACAGCTAGGCTGAATGAATGGGGGTTTTCTGCATAAAAGCAGGGCTTTGGGGACTGGTACTTCAGAAGTCGCCACAGGACCTAAGAATCCGACGGGGGAGAAGTTGAGCCGACATGCCACTACGACACCACTGGTGGAGCCCTGCTGAACCGTCTCACCACTTTTCCCAACGACAGAGGAGATCTCCCGCCGGAGAGTCTTCTTCCTTTGACTGGTGGGGATAACCAGTTTCACCGTCTTTTCGCCTTCCCGATGCATCTGGTGGCCGCCTTGCCTGTGCCAAGCACCCCGGCAACCGGAATACCATGTTTTACTACGACCGCGAAATAAAGGATAATACCTTTAACCGGAAAACTCTGCGGCTGGTTTCTTCCCTGGCAGTGCAACGACCTTCATCTTTCCTCCAAGTCGAGATCTTCTCTTCCTCTGGACGACGCAAAGACTTGCACACGCTGCCACGAACAACTGCCACCGCTGGAGGATCCTTCCCACTTAAGGTACCGTGTTCCGCCTGGCATTCCTTGCCACCGACTGTATGGGGGAGATTTAGCCCCCGGCCTTCGAACCAGGGTTAGCCTGGGACACCCTGGTTAAACTTTTCTGAGCCTCTCTAAACTCTTTTCGAACTCTCTGCAAGACTTTCAACGCCTAGTGTAACTGTGATCTTGGGCGCATTTGTGCTCTGCTCTCTCTAAGAGTGGGCCCAGCCTATGGACATTGGCTCACCAGTGACTTTTGCTCTTTTGCCTTGCTAAAAGTGTTCCTAAATCTTAGAGTGGTGTATCTTCATATATCCTGTCTTTTTCCCTCCCTTTTTCATGAACTTATTGGAGTGCCATCTATAGTTAAGCACTCACCTCTGTCTGGAAATAAGTGGTGTTAACTAAGACTTGTTTGATAAGGAATAAGGGTTGTATATATCATAATAGTAACTGTGTTTAGAGTGTTTTACAATAGGAGTGCTGGAGTGTTTCAAACAGTGTGTTTTTAAATAAATAATTATATACTTTGATACCAAAGCTCTGGTCAGTGTTTGCTTGTGCTATTGTGTCTGAGTGCCTATTGTGTATACTTTGCATACTGCCTAACTCTTCTTGAGGGAAGTCTGACTGCTCAGTCACAGCTACCAGGTAAATCTGGGTGGTACAGACTGCTACCAAGTGGGTTTACTGCTAACACCTATAGTCCTAAATCTTTTGCAGTGTTCCCAAAGGGAACTGCACAGGTTTCTGCCTAACACTGGTGTACAGCGGTGGGATTTGCATTGAGTATACATTTTAGTGTGCTTTAGGATACCTTAGTGCAACAAACCACAAAGCTTAGCACTGAAAAAGTAATCTTTCTAACATGTTAACTATGGAAAGTTATAGTCAAGAGTCCCTTACTACAAAAACGGATGATTGTATAAGAGTTCTCTGTAAGCATAAGAATCTCCTGACTAGAGGCAAGAAAATGGAGCTAATAGAAAGGTTGTTAGCTAACCAAAGCCTGGATGATGGTTCAGAGGAACCTACCACTCCAGCAACTGCAGATAACAGTATTGAGATTGAAACTGAACAAAATGTTGATGATCTTGAGGAAGAGTCAGAAGAGGAGGGTGAGGATGCTGTGACTGTCCCCCCAGGCCTCTGTCTGGCCAACCTGCTGTACCTACTAGACCTTTACCAGGTGCCACATTTAGCCCTCAATACTTTGAACTGGAGACAATGAAACTAGAACTAGAGTATAAGAAACTTAATGCTCAAACTGAAAAAGAACTCAGGCTAAGGGAAATGGAGCTCAAGCATGAGCTAGAAATGAAGAAATTGTCTGTTGAAAATGCTTCTCTCTCTGGCTCCTCTACAAGTTCCATTCCTAAAAGACCCCGGATTTCTAAAGAATTGGTTGGTATGTATGAGCCTAAGTTGGATGTGTTGGATTGGTTGTCTCTGTTTGAATATAATCATGGGCTCCAGAACATCACAGGAAATTACTTACTCACCTGGTTGTTCTCTAGGCTTCCCCCCGTTCCAACTGATGTGGTAATGGAGTTGGGGGAGGAGGATAGGAAAGAGTATGAATATGTGAAACTAGCTCTGATAGCTAGATTTGGGAAGACCCCTTCCCAGTATCTTAAGAGGTTTAGAACCCTCAAAAAGCATGATGGTATCCCTTGGGCTACCTGAGTGAGTGAAGGGTTGAAAAACTTAAAGGGATGGATTAAGGGTTACAAGGTGAACACTTATGAGGGTATGAAGAATCTTTTTATGTTGGAGCCAATTTATGATGCCTGCTCTCCTGAGCTCAGACAGCACTTGGATGATTCAAAGGAATTTGATTCCAGAAAGCTAGCTAAGGCTGCTGACTTGTGGGTTGCCAACAGGGCCTCTCACAAGGATTCTGGGGTAACTCAGAAGAAGGATGAGGGGCAACAGCCTAAAAAGGACTCCAAAGAGAATTCTAATACTGCAAATTCCAAAGAGGGCCCCAAACAAAACCATAAGGGTAAGCCACAAGGGAAACCAACTAGGCTAGTGTACTTTCTGGTGCAAAACCAGAAGGAGGTTAGAACAAGCCTCCATTCCAGCGAACCTTTGGCTCATGCTATGTTTGTAAGGCCACTGACCACGTGAAAGGAGATCCCAGATGCAAAGGTATACTTCCAGGGCTCCAGCTTGCCTCCTTAGCCTTCGCTCCAGAAGAGGAAGTCCCAATGGCAAGTGGAAACTTTCTACTGCTGGCTGATGAACCCATTGGTGTCTCAGCCAGTGTTTCTTTAGTCTCTCTGGGGTTGTGGGAACAACAAACTTTAGATGTGTATAATTCTAACCCAGATAATACTAAAGAGTATTATAAAGACAGTGTCCAGGTGAATGGTCAGGAGACTCCTGCCATTAGGGACACTGGGGCCAGCATAACTGTGGGCGATGAATCATTTTTCAAGGCAGAGGATGTTGCTAAGGCACCCAGATGCCTCACCAAGTTAGCTGGAGGGCCTGTGCAGATGTGTCCCCAGTTACCAGTTCTCATCCATTGTAATGATATGGCTGTACAGATACCTGTCAGTATACAATGTGAAGTACCAGGTAGGGTTCTGTTGGGTAATGACCTGAAAGCTCTTGGAGTTGTGTCACATACCCCCAGACCTCCTAGTAAAAGGTTACAGGAGCTCACGAAACCTGCAAGAGAGAAAACCCTGCAAGGGTTATCTCAGGAGATGATGACAGAGATCACTTCTCTCCCACTGGAGCAACTTACTGCAGTAACTAGCAGATCAGGAGCAGAGGGGCAACCCAAGACTCCTAGAAAAAAGCCAGCAGCAAGCACTCCAGTGCTTCCAACAAGGACTTCCCCTCGGTTGTCCACATTTACACCTGTAACTCCACCTCCAGCTGAGGCTGAGAGGGAGGTACAACCCTGTGTGGTTGAACTAGACTCTGAAGAAGAGCTAGAAGGAGGCCAAGAACTTATTGGAGATCTCGACCCTGAGGACCATCCTGAGCTGCAGTCTTTACTGGCAGAGGGTGGGCCCAGCAGGGCAGCTTTTCGTAAGGGACAAAGAGAATGTCCAACTCTGGAGGGTCTCCGCCACCAGGCAGCTTCTCAGGCTGATGGGCAAGAGCCTGGGAAGTATAGGTTACACTGGGAAGATGGCCTCTTCTACAGTGAACCAACTGAGTCTGAACCTGGAGACTATAAGCACCTTGTAGTATCTCAAGAAAACAGACAACAGTTCTTGCACTTAGCCCACGAGATTCCTTTGGCTGGTCACTTGAGTTTCAAGAAGACCAAGGAAAGGCTCTCACTCTACTTCTATTGGCCACAAATGGGGGCTGAAGTAGATAAGTTTTGCAAGAGCTGCCATACCTGTCAAACTTCTGGTAAGGTTGGCTCCAAGAATGTGGCACCTTTAGTGCCTCTCCCAGTTGTGGGAGTCCCATTTCAGAAGGTAGGGATTGACATTGTTGGTCCCCTTGATCCCCCAACCTCCTCAGGCAACAGGTTTATCCTTGTTGTAGTAGACCATGCTACTAGGTACCCTGAGGCAATTCCTATGAGGACTGTTACAGCTCTGGCTGTGGCTAAGGCCCTCCTTGGTATTTTTACCAGGGTTGGGTTTCCTAAGGAAGTAATATCCGACAGGGGGTCAAACCTTATGTCCCACTACATGAAAGCCATGTGAAAAACCTGTGGAATTACTTACAAGTTCTCAACCGCATACCACCCCCAGACAAATGGATTGGTAGAAAGGTTTAACAGAACCATGAAGAGCATGATAGGTGCTTTAGAGGAACCCCTGAAAAGGAAGTGGGACCTTCTACTGCCATGCCTTCTCTTTGCTTATAGCTTATAGAGAAGTCCCTCAGGAGGGAGTAGGTTATTCTCCCTTTGAACTTCTCTATGGCCATCCAGTCAGAGGTCCGTTGTCGCTGATTAAGGAGGGATTGGAAGGTGCTCCTCCCCTCAAGCCAGTCAGAGTGACTGACTATGTGATAGGTCTCCGGAGGAGAATGTCACACATGATGACAGAAGCTAGTGATAACCTGAAAGCTGGACAAGCGCTGGTCAAGCATTGGCATGATCAAAAGTCTAACATGGTTGAGTTCAATCAAGACCAGCTAGTTCTCGTTATGCTCCCAACAAGGCAGAGGGCCTTGCAAGACAAATGGATGGGGCCCTTCAAAGTTGTGGGAAAACTTGGGGAGGTCAACTATCTGGTGGATCTGGGCAGACCCAGGGAAGTTCCTAGAGTCTTCCACACCAACCGACTGAAAGCGTACATCTCCAGACCTGAAGTAGGAGCCTTTCTTCTAGATTCAGCAGCAGAGGAAGAAGAGAGTGAATCTCTCCCTGATCTCCTCAGAGGTGTACCTTTAGATGAGAACATTGAAGGAGTCAATCTCTCTTCAGATCTGACACCTGAGCAACAAGAGGAGTGCAAATCCATGTTAAATCAGTTTGCCTCCCTGTTCTCACTTTCGCCAGGCTTGACCCCTTGGGGACAGCATGAGATTCTCACTGGTGACTGTCTGCCAGTCAAAAGCAGAGGATACAGAATGTCAGAAAATGTAAGAACCCATATCAAAGGGGAGGTCAAGAAGATGCTTGATCTAGGGGTAATAGAGCCCTCTACTAGTCCATGGTCTAGCCCAGTTGTGTTAGTACCAAAGGCAGGATCCAAAGACTTGAGATTCTGTGTGGACTACAGAGCTATTAATGCAGTCACTAAGACTGATGCCCACCCTTTGCCAAGGACAGATGAGTTGGTGGATAAATTTGGTGCAGCCAAGTACCTCAGCACATTTGACCTTACGTCAGGCTATATTGGCAAATAGCCTTGACAGACCATGCCAAGGAGAAAACTGCATTTTCAAACCCCGTTGGCTTGTACCAGTTTAAGGTCATGCCTTTTGGATTAAAAAATGCACCTGCTACATTCCAAAGAATGGTGAATCAAGTTCTAGCTGGGATGGAGGACTTCTTCATGGCATACTTGGATGACATTGCAGACTTCAGCCACTCCTGGGAGGAACATGTGAACCACCTAGGACATGTTTTGCAGGCTCTTGAGCAGGCCAATTTGACAATCAAGGCAAGTAAATGCCAGATTGGTCAAAGTAAAGTGGTATACCTTGGGCATGAGGTAGGAGGTGGAGAAATAAGGCCTTTGCTCAGCAAAATTGAAGCTGTGCAAAATTGGACAACACCTACTACTCAAACCCAGGTGAGAGCCCTCGTAGGCCTCACTGGGTATTTCAGGAATTTCATTGAGAACTATGGGACCATAGCTTCTCCACTGAATGTAATCTCCTCTCCAAAATTCCCTAAAAAGGTCAAATGGAATGAGGAGTGCAATCAGGCCTTTGAAAAACTGAAGAAAGCTCTTTGCCAAGCTCCAGTACTGAGAGCTCCTGACTACCACCAAACTTTCATTGTAAAAACTGATGCTTCCAATGTAGGTATAGGTGCAGTTCTAAGCCAACTGGATGAGAAGGGTAGGGAACACCCCATTTGCTTCATCAGCCGTAAGATGAAGGATCCTGAGACAAGGTGGGCAACAATCGAAAGAGAATGCTTTGCTATTGTGTGGGCACTGAAGAAGTTTAGGCCATACTTGTATGGTTCTACTTTTGTCATTCAGACTGACCACCAACCCTTGAGATGGTTAATGCAAATGAAGGGAGAAAATCCAAAACGATTGAGATGTTCAATCTGCCTGCAAGGGTTTGATTTCACCATTGAGCACAGGTCAGGGTGTCACCATCAAAATGCTGATGGACTCTCTAGGATGTATGTCATCGACTAGAGGTATGAGGTTCATCCAGGAGTGGATTAAATCCTCCTGTCCCTTAGTCTGGGAGGGGGGGGTGAGTGTTAGGGAGAATTCTCTGTTTAGGCTGAATTTCCTAACCTAGTGAGTCCCCCAGCAGCTTTGCTGGATTTCTGGGGTTTATTTTTTTATCATGCCAAGAGTGAGACTCTTTTTACCCTCACTCTTGGACATGATTTGAGTGTGTTCCTTTGACTCTAGATGTGTTTAATGGGCTATGGGGTCTTTTACTCCATAGGGCTTCATGTGTTTTTGTGATGTGTGTTACACAGCACCCTCAGTGCAGTAACACAGGGGTGTCATAGTGATCCCCCAGTATAGACTCCATACCCTGGGACTGACTACTGTCTCCCAGGGCATGTAAAGTCACCATTGACTTTACTAGTCTTGAATTCTGAACAGAACCAGTACAAACCATCATATTGTGGACGTACTGGCTGGGGCAATTCGATTGCCCCAGGGTCTGTTAGTCGAGGGGGCACGTCTCCGTCCTCCCTGATCAAGTTTTGGCTAGTGGCAGTGGATACTACTTTTTATATTCATCCGCGAATATTTCTCTATGGGATTTTCCCATTGTTCTAGGCTACTATCTTTATTTATTTAATTACGATAGCCTCGAACATACCACTGGTTTATTTATTTATTATTAATTCTCCGGTTGGTATTTTTTGCCAAAACTCTGCTCTAAAATGGCGTTTGTGTTCGCTTCTGTGACTCCAACCCAAGTCGAGCCCTTTGTTCCACTTTTTTGGCGGCCTTCTCCACAGAAGCCCTCCAAAGTGGTGCCACTCGGTCTGGGGTATTTAGGAGGGGTGGAGGGGGATTTAGGCACCCTGGACTGAGTTGCCTAGGCAACTCAAGTCGCACTCCATCCTGATTGGCCCAAGTGGTGATCCGGCCGGTTCACCACTTAGCATGTTTGAGTGACAGCTAGGCTGAGTGAATGGGGGTTTTCTGCATAAAAGCAGGGCTTTGGGGACTGGAACTTCAGAAGTCGCCACAGGACCTAAGAATCCGACGAGGGAGAAGTTGAGCTGACCTGCCACAACGACACCACCGGTGGAGCCCTGCTGAACCGTCTCACCACTTTTCCCAATGACATAGGAGATCTCTCGCCAGAGAGTCTTCTTCCTTTGACTGGTGGGGATAACCAGTTTCATCGTCTTTTCGCCTTCCCGACGCATCTCGTGGCCGGCAACCGAATACCACCTTTTACTAAAACCGCGAAATAAAGGGTAATACCTTTAACCGGAAAACTCTGCGGCTGGTTTCTTCCCTGGCAGTGCAACAACCTTCATCTTTCCTCCAAGTCGAGATCTTCTCTTCCTCTGGATGAAGCAGAGACTTGCACCTGCTGTCAGGAAGAACTGCCACCGCTGGAGGATCCTTCCCACTTAAGGTACCGTGTTCCGCCTGGCTTCCCTTGTCACCGACTGTTCGGGGTAGATTTAGCCCCCGGCTTTCGGACCTGGGTTAGCCTGGGACACCCTGGCTAAACTTTTCTGATCCTCTCCAAACTCTTTTCGAACTCTCTGCAAGACTTTCAACGCCTAGTGTAACTGTGTGATCTTGGGCGCATTTGTGCTCTGCTCTCTCTAAGAGTGGGCCTAGCCTATGGACTTTGGCTCACCAGTAACTTTTGCTCTTCTGCCTTGCTAAAAGTGTTCCTAAATCTTAGAGTGGTGTATCTTCACATATCCTGTCTTTTTCCCTCCCTTTTTCATGAACTTATTGGAGTGCCATCCATAGTTAAGCGCTCACCTCTGTCTGGAAATAAGTGGTGTTAACTAAGACTTGTCTGATAAGGAATAAGGGTTGTATATATCATAATAGTAACTGTGTTTAGAGTGTTTTACAATAAGAGTGCTGGAGTGTTTCAAAAAGTGTGTTTTTAAATAAATAATTAAATACTTTGGCACCAAAGCTCTGGTCAGTGTTTGCTTGTGCTATTGTGTCTGCGTGCCTATTGTGTATACTTTGCATACTGCCTAACTCTTCTTGAGGGAAGTCTGACTGCTCAGCCACAGCTAACAGGTAAATCTGGGTGGTACAGACTGCTACCAAATGGGTTTACTGCTAACACCTATAGTCCTAAATCTTTTGCAGTGTTCCCAAAGGGAACTGCACAGGTTTCTGCCTAACAACTGGCCCATGAGCTACTGCTATAGGCTCCTGGGAGCATGAAGAGTGGCATATCGCAGGTGACTGGGCCATGAGCTATTGCTACAGGCTCCTGGGAGCATGAGACGTGGCAGAGCCCTTGAAAGTAGGCCATGAGCTATTGCTACAGGCTCCTGGGAGCATTAGGAGTGGCAGAGCCCAGGCGACTGGGCCATGCGCTACTGCTAAAGGCTCCTGGGAGCACGAGGAGTGGTAGAGCCCAGGTGACTGGGCTATGAGCTACTGCTACAGGCATCTGGGAGCACAAGGAGCGGCAGATCCCAGGCGACTGGGCCATGAGCTACTGCTACAGGCATTTTGGAACATCAGGAGCAGCGGAGCCCAGGCGACTGAGCCATGAGCTACTGCTACAGGCTCCTGGGAGGACGAGGCGTCTGGGCCATGAGCTATTGCTGGAGGCTCCTGGGAGCACGAGGAGTGGCAGATCCCAGGTGACTTGGCCATGAGCTACTGCTACAGGCTCCTGGGAGCACGAGGAACATCAGATCCCAGGCGACTGGGCCATGAGCTACTCCTACAGGCTCCTGGGAGCAAGAGGAGTGGCAGAGCCCAGGCGACTGGGCCATGAGCTACTGCTACAGGCTCCTGGGAGCATGAAGATTGGCAGAGCCCAGGCGACTGGACTATGAGCTATTGCTAAGGCTCCTGGGAGCATGAGGAGCGACAGAGCCCAGGCGACTGGGCCATGAGATATTGCTACAGGCTCCTGGGAGCATGAGGAGTGGCAGATCCCCGCGACTGTGCCATGAGATACTGCTACAGGCTCCTGGGAGCATAAGGAGCGGCAGATCCCAGGCGACTGGGCCATGAGCTACTGCTATAGGCATCTTGGAGCATGAGGCACAGCAGAGCCCAAGCAACTGGGCCTTGAGCTACTGCTACAGGCTCCTGGGAGCATGAGGAAGAGATGACTGGGGCATGAGCTATCGCTACAGGCTCCTGGGTGCAAGAGGATTGGCAAATCCCAGGCTACTGGGCCATGAGCTATTGCTGAGTCTCCTGGGAGCATGAGGAGCGGCAGAGCCCAGGCGACTGGACTATGAACTATTGCTAAGGCTCCTGGGAGCATGAGGAGTGACAGAGCCCAGGCGACTGGGCCATGAGCTATTGCTACAGGCGCCTCGGAGCATGAGGAGTGGCAGAGCCCAGGCGACTGGGCTATGAGCTATTAATACAGGCTCCTGGGAGCATTAGGAGTGGCAGAGCCCAGGCGACTGGGCCATGAGCTACTGCTACAGGCTCCTGGGACCACGAGGAGTGGTAGAGCCCAGGTGACTGGGCTATGAGCTACTGCTTCAGGCATCTGGGAGCACAAAGAGCAGCAGATCCCAGGCGACTGGGCCATGAGCTACAGCTACAGGCATTTTGGAACACTAGGAGCAGCGGATCCCAGGCGACTGAGCCATGAGCTACTGCTACAGGCTCCTGGTAGCACGAGGAGTGGCAGATCCCAGGCGTCTGGGCCATGAGCTATTGCCACGGCTCCTGGGAGCATGAGAAGTGGCAGATTCCATGCGACTGGGCCATGAGGTATTCCTAGAGGCTCCTGGGAGCACGAGGAGCAGCAGATCTCAGGTGACTTGCCCATGAGCTACTGCTACAGGCTCCTAGGAGCACGAAGAGTGGCAGAGCCCAGGCGACTGGGCCATGAGCTGCTGCTATAGGCTCCTGGGAGCATCAGGAGTGGCAGAGCCCAGGCGACTGGACTATGAGCTATTGCTAAGGCTCCTGGGAGCATGAGGAGCGACAGAGCCCAGGCGACTGGGCCATGAGCTATTGCTACAGGCTCCTGGGAGCATGAGGAGCGGAAGATCCCAGGCGACTGGGCCACAAGCTACTGCTATAGGCATCTTGCAGCATGAGGCACAGCAGAGCCCAAGCGACTGGGCCTTGAGCTACTGCTACAGGCTCCTGGGAGCATGAGGAGCAGATGACTGGGGCATGAGATATTGCTACAGGCTCCTGGGTGCAAGAGGATTGGCAGAACCCAGGCTACTGAGCCATGAGCTATTGCTGAGTCTCCTGGGAGCATGAGGAGCGGCAGAGCCCAGGCGACTGGACTATGAACTATTGCTAAGGCTCCTGGGAGCATGAGGAGCGACAGAACCCAGGCTCCTGGGCCATGACCTATTAATACAGGCTCCTGGGAGCATGAGGAGTGGCAGATCCCGGGTGACTGGAACATGAGCTGAGCATGAGGAGCAGCAGAGCCCAGGCTCCTGGGAGCATTAGGAGCGGCAGGTCCAAGGCAATTGGGCCATGAGCTACTGCTACAGGGACCTGGGAGCATGAGGAGCGACAGAGCTGAGGCTATTTGGCCATAAGCTACTGCTAAAGGCTCCTGGGAGCATGAGGAGTGACAGAGCCCAGGTGACTAGGCCATAAGCTGCTGCTACAGGCTCCTGGGAGCATGAGGAACATCAGATCCCAGGCGACTGGGCCATGAGCTATTGCTACAGGGTCCTGGGAGCATGAGGAGTGGCAGATCCCAGGCAACTGGGCCATGATCTACTGCTACAGGTTCCTGGGAGCATGAAGAGTGGCAGATCCCAGGCGACTGGGCCATGAGCTATTCCTAGAGGCTCCTGAGAGCATGAGGAGTGGCAGATTCCAGGTGACTGGGCCATGAGCTATTCCTAGAGGCACCTGGGAGCACGAGGAGCAGCAGATCTCAGGTGACTGGGCCATGAGTTATTGCTAGGGATCCTGGGAGCATGAGGAGCAGCAGATCCCAGGTGACTGGGCCGTGAGCTACTGCTACAGGCTTCTGGGAGCATGAGGAGCGATAGAGCCCAGGCAACTGGACCATGAGCTATTGCTAAGGCTTCTGGGAGCATGAGGAGCGACAGAGACCAGGCGACTGGGCCATGAGCTACTGCTACAGGCTTCTGGGAGCATGAGGAGCGACAGAGCCCAGGCGACTGGGCCATGAGCTATTGCTACAGGCTCCCGGGAGCATGAGGAGCGGCAGATCCCAGGCAACTGGGCCATGAGCTACTGCTACAGGCTCCTGTGAGCATGAGGAGTGGCAGAGCCCAGGCGACTGGGCCTTGAGCTATTGCTACAGGCTCCTGGGAGAATGAGGAGCGGCAGATGCCAGGCAACTGGGCCATGAGCTATTGCTAAGGCTCCTGGGAGCATGGGGAGCAGCAGATCTCAGGCGACTGTGCCATGGGCTACTGCTACAGGCTCCTGGGAGCATGACGAGTGGCAGATCCCAGGCGACTGGGCCATGAGCTACTGCTACAGGCATCTGGGAGCATGAGGCGTGGCAGAGCCCAAGCGACTGGGCCATGAGCTACTGCTACAGGCTCCTGGAAGCATGAAGAGCGGGCTACTGGGCAATGAGCTATTGCTACAGGCTCCTGGGAGCATGATGAGCAGCAGATCCCAGGTGACTGGACCATGAGATATTGCTGAGGCTCCTGGGAGCATGAGGAGTGTCAGATCCCAGGCAACTGGGCCATGATCTACTGCTACAGGCTCCTGGGAGCATGAAGAGCGGCAGATCCCAGGCGACTAGGCCATGAGCTATTCCTAGAGGCTCCTGAGAGCATGAGGAGCGGCAGATTCCAGGTGACTGGGCCATGAGCTATTCCTAGAGGCACCTGGGAGCACGAGGAGCAGCAGATCTCAGGTGACTGGGCCATGAGTTACTGCTAGGGATCCTGGGAGCATGAGGAGTGGCAGAGTCCAGGTCACTGGGCCATGAGCTATTCCTAGAGGCACCTGGGAGCACAAGGAGCAGCAGATCTCAGGTGACTGGGCCATGAGCTACTGCTACAGGCATCTGGGAGCATGAGGCGTGGCAGAGCCCAAGCGACTGGGCCATGAGCTACTGCTACAGGCTTCTGGGAGCACTCGGAGTGGCAGAGCCCAGGCGTCTGGGCCATGAATTATTGCTAGTGATCCTGGGAGCATGAGGAGTGGCAGAGTCCAGGTCACTGGGCCATGAGCTATTCCTAGAGGCACCTGGGAGCACGAGGAGCAGCAGATCTCAGGTGACTGGGCCATGAGCTACTGCTACAGGCATCTGGGAGCATGAGGCGTGGCAGAGCCCAAGCGACTGGGCCATGAGCTACTGCTACAGGCTTCTGGGAGCATGAAGAGCAGGCTACTGTGCCATGAGCTATTGCTACTGGCTCCTGGGAGCATGAGGAGCAGCAGATCCCAGGTGACTGGGCCGTGAGCTATTGCTGATGCTCCTGGGAGCATGAGGAGCGAAAGAGCCCAGGCAACTGGACCATGAGCTATTGCTAAGGCTTCTGGGAGCATGAGGAGCGACAGGCCCATGCGACTGGGCCATGAGCTACTGCTACAGGCTTCTGGGAGCATGAGGAGCGACAGAGCCCAGGCGACTGGGCCATGAGCTATTGCTACAGGCTCCCGGGAGCATGAGGAGTGACAGATCCCAGGCAACTGGGCCATGAGCTACTGCTACAGGCTCCTGGGAGCCTGAGGAGTGGCAGAGCCCAGGCGACTGGGCCTTGAGCTATTGCTACAGGCTCCTGGGAGAATGAGGAGCGGCAGATGCCAGGCAACTGGGCCATGAGCTATTGCTAAGGCTCCTGGGAGCATGAGGAGTGACAGAGCCCAGGTGACTAGGCCATAAGCTGCTGCTACAGGCTCCTGGGAGCATGAGGAACATCAGATCCCAGGCGACTGGGCCATGAGCTACTGATACAGGCTCCTGGGCGCATGACGAGCGGCAGAGCCCAGGCGACTGGGCCATGAGCTATTGCTAAGGTTTCTGTGAGCATGATGAGTGGCAGAGCCCAGGCGACTGGGCCATGAGCTATTGCTACAGGCTCCTGGGAGCACGAGGGAAAATGAGGAGCGGCAGATCCCAGGCGATTGGGTTATGAGCTACTGCTACAGGCTCCTGGGAGCATGAGAACCGGCAGATCCCAGGCAACTGGGCCATGAGCTACTGCTACAGGAACCTGGGAGCATGAGGAGTGGCAGATGCTAGGCGACTGGTCCATGAGCTAATACTACAGGCTCTTGGGATTATGAGGAGTGGCAGATCCCAGCAATTGGGCCATGAGCTAATGCTACAGGCTGCTGGGAGCATGAGGCGCAGCAGAGCTCAGGCGACTGGGCCATGAGCTATTGCTACAGGCTCCTGGGAGCATGAGGAGCGGCAGAGCCCAGGTGACTGGGCCATGAGCTACTGCTACAGGCTCCTGGGAGCACGAGGAGTGGCAGAGCCCAGGCGACTGGGCCATGAGCTACTGTTAAATGCTCCTGGGAGCCGGATGCATGGCAGAGGCCAGGCGACCGTGCCATGAGCTACTGCTACAGGCTCCTGGGCGCATGAGGAGCGGCATATCCCAGGCCACTGCACCATGAGCTACTGCTACAGGCTCCTGGAAGCATGAGGAGCAGCAGATCCCAGGCAACTGGGCCATGAGCTGCTGATACAGGCTCCTGGGAGCATGACGAGCGGCAGAGCCCAGGCGACTGGGCCATGAGCTATTGCTAAGGCTCCTGTGAGCATGATGAGTGGCAGAGCCCAGGCGACTGGGTCATGAGCTATTGCTACAGGCTCCTGGGAGCACGAGGGAGCATGAGGCGCGGCAGATCCCAGGCGACTGGGCTATGAGCTACTGATACAGGCTCCTGGGAGCAGGAGAACTGGCAGATCCCAGGCGACTGGGCCATGAGCTACTGCTACAGGCTCCTGGGAGCATGAGGAGTGGCAGATACTAGGCGACTGGTCCATGAGCTAATACTACAGGATCTTGAGATTATGAGGAGTGGCAGATCCCAGCAATTGGGCCATGAGCTACTGCTACAGGCTGCTGGGAGCAGGAGAACCGGCAGATCCCAGGCGACTGGGCCATGAGCTACTGCTACAGGCTCCTGGGAGCATGAGGAGTGGCAGATACTAGGCGACTGGTCCATGAGCTAATACCACAGGCTCTTGGGATTATGAGGAGTGGCAGATCCCAGCAATTGGGCCATGAGCTACTGCTACAGGCTGCTGGGAGCATGAGGTGCAGCAGAGCCTAGGCGACTGGGCAATGAGCTATTGCTACAGGCTCCTGGGAGCATGAGGAGCGGCAGAGCCCAGGCGACTGGGCCATGAGCTACTGCTACATGCTACTGGGAGCTGGATGCATGTCAGAGCTCAGGCGACCGTGCCATGAGCTACTGCTACAGGCACCTGGGAGCATGAGGAGCAGCAGAGCCCAGGCGACAATGCCATGAGCTACTGCTACAGGCGCCTGGGAGCATGAGGCATTGCAGATCTCAGGCCACTCCGCCATGAGCTACTACTACAGGCTCCTGGGAGCATGAGGAGTGGCAGAGCCCAGGCGACTGGGCCATGAGCTACTGCTACAGGCTCCTGGGAGCATGAGGAGCAGATGACTGGGGCATGAGATATTGCTACAGGCTCCTGGGTGCAAGAGGATTGGCAGAACCCAGGCTACTGAGCCATGAGCTATTGCTAGAGGCTCCTGGGAGCACGAGGAGTAGCAGATCCCAGGCGACTGGGCCATGAGCTACTGCTACAGGCTCCTGGGAGCATGAGGAGCAGATGACTGGGGCATGAGATATTGCTACAGGCTCCTGGGTGCAAGAGGATTGGCAGAACCCAGGCTACTGAGCCATGAGCTATTGCTGAGTCTCCTGGGAGCATGAGGAGCGGCAGAGCCCAGGCGACTGGACTATGAACTATTGCTAAGGCTCCTGGGAGCATGAGGAGCGACAGAACCCAGGCTCCTGGGCCATGACCTATTAATACAGGCTCCTGGGAGCATGAGGAGTGGCAGATCCCGGGTGACTGGAACATGAGCTGAGCATGAGGAGCAGCAGAGCCCAGGCTCCTGGGAGCATTAGGAGCGGCAGGTCCAAGGCAATTGGGCCATGAGCTACTGCTACAGGGACCTGGGAGCATGAGGAGCGACAGAGCTGAGGCTATTTGGCCATAAGCTACTGCTAAAGGCTCCTGGGAGCATGAGGAGTGACAGAGCCCAGGTGACTAGGCCATAAGCTGCTGCTACAGGCTCCTGGGAGCATGAGGAACATCAGATCCCAGGCGACTGGGCCATGAGCTATTGCTACAGGCTCCTGGGAGCATGAGGAGTGGCAGATCCCAGGCAACTGGGCCATGATCTACTGCTACAGGCTCCTGAGAGCATGAGGAGCGGCAGATTCCAGGTGACTGGGCCGTGAGCTATTCCTAGAGGCACCTGGGAGCACGAGGAGCAGCAGATCTCAGGTGACTGGGCCATGAGTTATTGCTAGGGATCCTGGGAGCATGAGGAGCAGCAGATCCCAGGTGACTGGGCCGTGAGCTACTGCTACAGGCTTCTGGGAGCATGAGGAGCGATAGAGCCCAGGCAACTGGACCATGAGCTATTGCTAAGGCTTCTGGGAGCATGAGGAGCGACAGAGCCCAGGCGACTGGGCCATGAGCTACTGCTACAGGCTTCTGGGAGCATGAGGAGCGACAGAGCCCAGGCGACTGGGCCATGAGCTATTGCTACAGGCTCCCGGGAGCATGAGGAGCGGCAGATCCCAGGCAACTGGGCCATGAGCTACTGCTACAGGCTCCTGTGAGCATGAGGAGTGGCAGAGCCCAGGCGACTGGGCCTTGAGCTATTGCTACAGGCTCCTGGGAGAATGAGGAGCGGCAGATGCCAGGCAACTGGGCCATGAGCTATTGCTAAGGCTCCTGGGAGCATGAGGAGCAGCAGATCTCAGGCGACTGTGCCATGGGCTACTGCTACAGGCTCCTGGGAGCATGACGAGTGGCAGATCCCAGGCGACTGGGCCATGAGCTACTGCTACAGGCATCTGGGAGCATGAGGCGTGGCAGAGCCCAAGCGACTGGGCCATGAGCTACTTCTACAGGCTCCTGGAAGCATGAAGAGCGGGCTACTGGGCAATGAGCTATTGCTACAGGCTCCTGGGAGCATGATGAGCAGCAGATCCCAGGTGACTGGACCATGAGATATTGCTGAGGCTCCTGGGAGCATGAGGAGTGTCAGATCCCAGGCAACTGGGCCATGATCTACTGCTACAGGCTCCTGGGAGCATGAAGAGCGGCAGATCCCAGGCGACTAGGCCATGAGCTATTCCTAGAGGCTCCTGAGAGCATGAGGAGCGGCAGATTCCAGGTGACTGGGCCATGAGCTATTCCTAGAGGCACCTGGGAGCACGAGGAGCAGCAGATCTCAGGTGACTGGGCCATGAGTTATTGCTAGGGATCCTGGGAGCATGAGGAGTGGCAGAGTCCAGGTCACTGGGCCATGAGCTATTCCTAGAGGCACCTGGGAGCACAAGGAGCAGCAGATCTCAGGTGACTGGGCCATGAGCTACTGCTACAGGCATCTGGGAGCATGAGGCGTGGCAGAGCCCAAGCGACTGGGCCATGAGCTACTGCTACAGGCTTCTGGGAGCACTCGGAGTGGCAGAGCCCAGGCGTCTGGGCCATGAATTATTGCTAGTGATCCTGGGAGCATGAGGAGTGGCAGAGTCCAGGTCACTGGGCCATGAGCTATTCCTAGAGGCACCTGGGAGCACGAGGAGCAGCAGATCTCAGGTGACTGGGCCATGAGCTACTGCTACAGGCATCTGGGAGCATGAGGCGTGGCAGAGCCCAAGCGACTGGGCCATGAGCTACTGCTACAGGCTTCTGGGAGCATGAAGAGCAGGCTACTGTGCCATGAGCTATTGCTACTGGCTCCTGGGAGCATGAGGAGCAGCAGATCCCAGGTGACTGGGCCGTGAGCTATTGCTGATGCTCCTGGGAGCATGAGGAGCGAAAGAGCCCAGGCAACTGGACCATGAGCTATTGCTAAGGCTTCTGGGAGCATGAGGAGCGACAGGCCCATGCGACTGGGCCATGAGCTACTGCTACAGGCTTCTGGGAGCATGAGGAGCGACAGAGCCCAGGCGACTGGGCCATGAGCTATTCCTAGAGGCACCTGGGAGCACGAGGAGCAGCAGATCTCAGGTGACTGGGCCATGAGTTATTGCTAGGGATCCTGGGAGCATGAGGAGTGGCAGAGTCCAGGTCACTGGGCCATGAGCTATTCCTAGAGGCACCTGGGAGCACAAGGAGCAGCAGATCTCAGGTGACTGGGCCATGAGCTACTGCTACAGGCATCTGGGAGCATGAGGCGTGGCAGAGCCCAAGCGACTGGGCCATGAGCTACTGCTACAGGCTTCTGGGAGCACTCGGAGTGGCAGAGCCCAGGCGTCTGGGCCATGAATTATTGCTAGTGATCCTGGGAGCATGAGGAGTGGCAGAGTCCAGGTCACTGGGCCATGAGCTATTCCTAGAGGCACCTGGGAGCACGAGGAGCAGCAGATCTCAGGTGACTGGGCCATGAGCTACTGCTACAGGCATCTGGGAGCATGAGGCGTGGCAGAGCCCAAGCGACTGGGCCATGAGCTACTGCTACAGGCTTCTGGGAGCATGAAGAGCAGGCTACTGTGCCATGAGCTATTCCTAGAGGCACCTGGGAGCACGAGGAGCAGCAGATCTCAGGTGACTGGGCCATGAGTTATTGCTAGGGATCCTGGGAGCATGAGGAGTGGCAGAGTCCAGGTCACTGGGCCATGAGCTATTCCTAGAGGCACCTGGGAGCACAAGGAGCAGCAGATCTCAGGTGACTGGGCCATGAGCTACTGCTACAGGCATCTGGGAGCATGAGGCGTGGCAGAGCCCAAGCGACTGGGCCATGAGCTACTGCTACAGGCTTCTGGGAGCACTCGGAGTGGCAGAGCCCAGGCGTCTGGGCCATGAATTATTGCTAGTGATCCTGGGAGCATGAGGAGTGGCAGAGTCCAGGTCACTGGGCCATGAGCTATTCCTAGAGGCACCTGGGAGCACGAGGAGCAGCAGATCTCAGGTGACTGGGCCATGAGCTACTGCTACAGGCATCTGGGAGCATGAGGCGTGGCAGAGCCCAAGCGACTGGGCCATGAGCTACTGCTACAGGCTTCTGGGAGCATGAAGAGCAGGCTACTGTGCCATGAGCTATTGCTACTGGCTCCTGGGAGCATGAGGAGCAGCAGATCCCAGGTGACTGGGCCGTGAGCTATTGCTGATGCTCCTGGGAGCATGAGGAGCGAAAGAGCCCAGGCAACTGGACCATGAGCTATTGCTAAGGCTTCTGGGAGCATGAGGAGCGACAGGCCCATGCGACTGGGCCATGAGCTACTGCTACAGGCTTCTGGGAGCATGAGGAGCGACAGAGCCCAGGCGACTGGGCCATGAGCTATTGCTACAGGCTCCCGGGAGCATGAGGAGTGACAGATCCCAGGCAACTGGGCCATGAGCTACTGCTACAGGCTCCTGGGAGCCTGAGGAGTGGCAGAGCCCAGGCGACTGGGCCTTGAGCTATTGCTACAGGCTCCTGGGAGAATGAGGAGCGGCAGATGCCAGGCAACTGGGCCATGAGCTATTGCTAAGGCTCCTGGGAGCATGAGGAGCAGCAGATCTCAGGCAACTGTGCCATGGGCTACTGCTACAGTCTCCTGGTAGCATGAGGAGTGGCAGATCCCAGGCGACTGGGCCATGAGCTACTGCTACAGGCATCTGGGAGCATGAGGCATGGCAGAGCCCAAGCGACTGGGCCATGAGCTACTGCTACAGGCTCCTGGAAGCATGAAGAGCGGGCTACTGAGCAATGAGCTATTGCTACAGGCTCCTGGGAGCATGAGGAGCAGCAGATCCCAGGTGACTGGACAATGAGATATTGCTGAGGCTCCTGGGAGCATGAGGAGTGTCAGAGCCCAGGCGACTGGGCCATGAGCTACTGTTAAATGCTCCTGGCAGCCGGATGCATGGCAGAGCCCAGGCGACTGTGCCAGGAGCTACTGCTACAGGCTCCTGGGAGCATGAGGAGCGGCATATCCCAGGCCACTGCACCATGATCTACTGCTACAGGCTCCTGGGAGCATGAGGAGCGGCAGATCCCAGGTGACTGGGCCATAAGCTATTGCTAAGGCTCCTGTGAGCCTGATGAGTGGCAGATCCTAGGCAACTGGGCCATGAGCTACTGATACAGGCTCCTGGGAGCATGACGAGCGGCAGAGCCCAGGCGACTGGGCCATGAGCTATTGCTAAGGTTTCTGTGAGCATGATGAGTGGCAGAGCCCAGGCGACTGGGCCATGAGCTATTGCTACAGGCTCCTGGGAGCACGAGGGAAAATGAGGAGCGGCAGATCCCAGGCGATTGGGTTATGAGCTACTGCTACAGGCTCCTGGGAGCATGAGAACCGGCAGATCCCAGGCAACTGGGCCATGAGCTACTGCTACAGGAACCTGGGAGCATGAGGAGTGGCAGATGCTAGGCGACTGGTCCATGAGCTAATACTACAGGCTCTTGGGATTATGAGGAGTGGCAGATCCCAGCAATTGGGCCATGAGCTAATGCTACAGGCTGCTGGGAGCATGAGGCGCAGCAGAGCTCAGGCGACTGGGCCATGAGCTATTGCTACAGGCTCCTGGGAGCATGAGGAGCGGCAGAGCCCAGGTGACTGGGCCATGAGCTACTGCTACAGGCTCCTGGGAGCACGAGGAGTGGCAGAGCCCAGGCGACTGGGCCATGAGCTACTGTTAAATGCTCCTGGGAGCCGGATGCATGGCAGAGGCCATGCGACCGTGCCATGAGCTACTGCTACAGGCTCCTGGGCGCATGAGGAGCGGCATATCCCAGGCCACTGCACCATGAGCTACTGCTACAGGCTCCTGGAAGCATGAGGAGCAGCAGATCCCAGGCAACTGGGCCATGAGCTGCTGATACAGGCTCCTGGGAGCATGACGAGCGGCAGAGCCCAGGCGACTGGGCCATGAGCTATTGCTAAGGCTCCTGTGAGCATGATGAGTGGCAGAGCCCAGGCGACTGGGTCATGAGCTATTGCTACAGGCTCCTGGGAGCACGAGGGAGCATGAGGCGCGGCAGATCCCAGGCGACTGGGCTATGAGCTACTGATACAGGCTCCTGGGAGCAGGAAAACTGGCAGATCCCAGGCGACTGGGCCATGAGCTACTGCTACAGGCTCCTGGGAGCATGAGGAGTGGCAGATACTAGGCGACTGGTCCATGAGCTAATACTACAGGCTCTTGAGATTATGAGGAGTGGCAGATCCCAGCAATTGGGCCATGAGCTACTGCTACAGGCTGCTGGGAGCAGGAGAACCGGCAGATCCCAGGCGACTGGGCCATGAGCTACTGCTACAGGCTCCTGGGAGCATGAGGAGTGGCAGATACTAGGCGACTGGTCCATGAGCTAATACCACAGGCTCTTGGGATTATGAGGAGTGGCAGATCCCAGCAATTGGGCCATGAGCTACTGCTACAGGCTGCTGGGAGCATGAGGTGCAGCAGAGCCTAGGCGACTGGGCAATGAGCTATTGCTACAGGCTCCTGGGAGCATGAGGAGCGGCAGAGCCCAGGCGACTGGGCCATGAGCTACTGCTACATGCTACTGGGAGCTGGATGCATGTCAGAGCTCAGGCGACCGTGCCATGAGCTACTGCTACAGGCACCTGGGAGCATGAGGAGCAGCAGAGCCCAGGCGACAATGCCATGAGCTACTGCTACAGGCGCCTGGGAGCATGAGGCATTGCAGATCTCAGGCCACTCCGCCATGAGCTACTACTACAGGCTCCTGGGAGCATGAGGAGTGGCAGAGCCCAGGCGACTGGACCATGAGCTATTGCTAGAGGCTCCTGGGAGCACGAGGAGTAGCAGATCCCAGGCGACTGGGCCATGAGCTACTGCTAAAGGCTCCTGGGAGCATGACGAGCGGCAGATGCCAGGCTCCTGGGCCATGAGCTACTGCTACAGGCTCCTGGGAGCACAAGGAGCGTCAGATCCCAGGTGACTGGGCCATGAGCTACTGCTACAGGCTCCTGGGAGCAAGAGGAGCGGCAGAGCCAAGGTGACTGGGCCATGAGCTACTGCTACAGGCTCCTGGGAGCATTCGGTGTGGCAGAGCCCAGGCAACTGGGCCATGAGCTACTGCTACAGCCTCCTGGGAGCATTAGGAGTGGCAGAGCCCAGGCGACTCGACTATGAGTTATTGCTAAGGCTCCTGGGAGCATGAGGAGCGACAGAGCCCAGGCGACTGTGCCATGAGCTATTGCTACAGGCTCCTGGGAGCCTGAGGAGTGGCAGATCCCAGGCGACTGGGCCATGAGCTGAGCGTGAGGAGCAGCAGAGCCCAGGCTCCTGGGAGCATTAGGAGCATCAGGTCCAAGGCAACTGGTCCATGAGCTACTGCTACACGCTCCTGGGAGCATGAGGAGTGACAGGGCCGAGGCGACTAGGCCATGAGCTACTGCTACAGGCTCCTGGGAGCACGAGGAGTGACAGAGCCCAGGCGACTGGGTCATGAGCTATTGCTAGAGGCTCCTGGCAGCATGAGGAGTGGCAGATCCCAGGCAACTGGGCCATGAGCTATTGCTACATGCTCCTGGGTCCACGAGGAGCGACAAATCCCAGGCGACTGGGCCATGAGCTACTGCTACATGCTACTGGGAGCTGGATGCATGTCAGAGCTCAGGCGACTGTGCCATGAGCTACTGCTACAGGCTCCTGGGAGCATGAGGAGCAGCAGAGCCCAGGCGACAATGCCATGAGCTACTGCTACAGGCGCCTGGGAGCATGAGGCATGGCAGATCTCAGGCCACTCCGCCATGCGCTACTACTACAGGCTCCTGGGAGCATGAGGAGTGGCAGAGTCCCAGGCGACTGGACCATGAGCTATTGCTAGAGGCTCCTGGGAGCACGAGGAGTAGCAGATCCCAGGCGACTGAGCCATGAGCTACTGCTAAAGGCTCCTGGGAGCATGACGAGCGGCAGATGCCAGGCTCCTGGGCCATGAGCTACTGCTACAGGCTCCTGGGAGCACGAGGAGCGTCAGATCCCAGGTGACTGGGCCATGAGCTACTGCTACAGGCTCCTGGGAGCAAGAGGAGCGGCAGAGCCAAGGTGACTGGGCCATGACCTACTGCTACAGGCTCCAGGAGGAGCAGCAGAGCCCAGGCAACTAGGCCATGAGCTACTGCTACAGGCTCCTGGGAGCATTAGGTGTGGCAGAGCCCAGGCAACTGGGCCATGAGCTACTGCTACAGCCTCCTGGGAGCATTAGGAGTGGCAGAGCCCAGGCGACTGGACTATGAGTTATTGCTAAGGCTCCTGGGAGCATGAGGAGCGACAGAGCCCAGGCGACTGGGCCATGAGCTATTGCTACAGGCTCCTGGGAGCCTGAGGAGTGGCAGATCCCAGGCGACTGGGCCATGAGCTGAGCATGAGGAGCAGCAGAGCCCAGGCTCCTGGGAGCATTAGGATCATCAGGTCCAAGGCAATTGGGCCATGAGCTACTGCTACACGCTCCTGGGAGTATGAGGAGTGACAGAGCCGAGGCGACTGGGTCATGAGCTATTGCTAGAGGCTCCTGGCAGCATGAGGAGTGGCAGATCCCAGGCAACTGGGCCATGAGCTATTGCTACATGCTCCTGGGACCACGAGGAGCGACAAATCCCAGGTGACTGGGCCATGAGCTACTGCTACAGGCATCTTGCAGCATGAGGCACAGCAGAGCCCAAGCGACTGGGCCTTGAGCTACTGCTACAGGCTCCTGGGAGCATGAGGAGCAGATGACTGGGGCATGAGATATTGCTACAGGCTCCTGGGTGCAAGAGGATTGGCAGATCCCAGGCTACTGAGCCAAAAGCTATTGCTGAGTCTCCTGGGAGCATGAGGAGCGACAGAGCCCAGGCGACTGGACTATGAACTATTGCTAAGGCTCCTGGGAGCATGAGGAGCGACAGAACCCAGGCTCCTTGGCCATGACCTATTAATACAGGCTCCTGGGAGCATGAGGAGTGGCAGAGCCCTTGAAACTAGGCCATGAGCTATTGCTAGAGGCTCCTGGGAGCATTAGGAGTGGCAGAGCCCAGGCGACTGGGCCATGAGCTACTGCTAAAGGCTTCTGTGAGCACGAGGAGTGGTAGAGCCCAGGTGACTGGGCTATGAGCTACTGCTACAGGCATCTGGGAGCACAAGGAGCGGCAGATCCCAGGCGACTGGGCCATGAGCTACTGCTACAGGCATTTTGGAACATCAAGAGCAGCGGAGCCCAGGCGACTGAGCCATGAGCTACTGCTACAGGCTCCTGGGAGCACGAGGCGTCTGGGCCATGAGCTATTGCTAGAGGCTCCTGGGAGCACGAGAAGTGGCAGATCCCAGGTGAATTGACCATGAGCTATTGCCACGGCTCCTGGGAGCATGAGGAGTGGCAGAGTCCATGCGACTGGGCCATGAGCTATTCCTAGAGGCTCCTGGGAGCACGAGGAGCAACAGATCCCAGGTGACTTGGCCATGAGCTACTGCTACAGGCTCCTGGGAGCACGAGGCGTCTGGGCCATGAGCTACTGCTACAGGCTCCTGGGCGCACGAGGAGTGGCAGAGCCCTGGCGTCTGGGCCATGAGCTATTGCCACGGCTCCTGGGAGCATGAGGAGTGGCAGAGTCCATGCGACTGGGCCATGAGCTATTCCTAGAGGCTCCTGGGAGCACGAGGAGCAGCAGATCCCAGGTGACTTGGCCATGAGCTACTGCTACAGGCTCCTGGGAGCACGAGGAACATCAGATCCCAGGTGACTGGGCCATGAATTACTACTAAAGGCTCCTGGGAGCACGAAGAGAGGCAGAGCCCAGGCGACTGGGTCATGAGCTACTGCTACAGGCTCCTGGGAGCATGAGGAGAGGCAGAGCCCAGGCGACTGGACTATGAGCTATTGCTAAGGCTCCTGGGAGCATGAGGAGCGACAGAGCCCAGGCGACTGGGCCATGAGATATTGCTACAGGCTCCTGGGAGCATGAGGAGTGGCAGATCCCAGACGACTGTGCCATGAGATACTGCTACAGGCTCCTGGGAGCATGAGGAGCGGCAGATCCCAGGCGACTGGGCCATGAGCTACTGCTATAGGCATCTTGGAGCATGAGGCACAGCAGAGCCCAAGCGACTGGGCCTTGAGCTACTGCTACAGGCTCCTGGGAGCATGAGGAGCAGACGACTGCGGCATGAGCTATTGCTACAGGCTCCTGGGTGCAAGAGGATTGGCAGATCCCAGGCTACTGTGCCATGAGCTATTGCTGAGTCTCCTGGGAGCATGAGGAGTGGCAGAGCCCAGTCGCCTGGACTATGAACTATTGCCAAGGCTCCTGGGAGCATGAGGAGTGACAGAGCCCAGGCGACTTGGCTATGAGCTATTAATACAGGCTCCTGGGAGCATTAGGAGTGGCAGAGCCCAGGCGGCTGGGCCATGAGCTACTGCTACCGGCTCCTGGGAGCACGAGGAGTGGTAGAGCCCAGGTGACTGGGCTATGAGCTACTGCTTCAGGCATCTGGTTGCACAAGGAGCGGCAGATCCCAGGTGACTGGGCCATGAGCTACTGCTACAGGCATTTTGGAACACTAGGAGCAGTGGATCCCAGGCGACTGAGCCATGAGCTACTGCTACATGCTCCTGGGAGCACGAGGAGTGGCAGAGCCCAGGCGTCTGGGCCATGAGCTGCTGCTACAGGCTCCTTGGAGCATCAGGAGTGGCAGAGCCCAGGCGACTGGACTATGAGCTATGGCTAAGGCTCCTGGGAGCATGAGGAGCGACAGAGCCCAGGCAACTGGGCCATGAGCTATTGCTACAGGCTCCTGGGAGCATGAGGAGCGGAAGATCCCAGGTGACTGGAACATGAGCTGAGCATGAGGAGCTTCATAGCCCAGGCTCCTGGGAGCATTAGGAGCGGCAGGTCCAAGGCAACTGGGCCATGAGCTACTGCTACAGGCACCTGGGAGCATGAGGAGCGACAGAGCTGAGGCTATATGGCCATAAACTACTGCTAAAGGCTCCTGGGAGCATGAGGAGTGACAGAGCCCAGGTGACTAGGCCATAAACTGCTGCTACAGGCTCCTGGGAGCATGAGGAGCATCAGATCCCAGGCGACTGGGCCATGAGCTATTGCTACAGGCTCCTGGGAGCAAGAGGAGTGGCAGATCCCAGGCAACTGGGCCATGATCTACTGCTACAGGCTCCTGGGAGCATGAAGAGCGGCAGATCCCAGGCGACTGGGCCATGAGCTATTCCTAGAGGTTCCTGAGAGCATGAGGAGTGGCAGATTCCAGGTGACTGGGCCATGAGCTATTCCTAGAGGCACCTGGGAGCACGAGGAGCAGCAGATCTCAGGTGACTGGGACATGAGTTATTGCTAGGGATCCTGGGAGCATGAGGAGTGGCAGAGTACAGGTCACTGGGCCATGAGCTATTCCTAGAGGCACCTGGGAGCACAAGGAGCAGCAGATCTCAGGTGACTGGGCCATGAGCTACTGCTACAGGCATCTGGGAGCATGAGGCGTGGCAGAGCCCAAGCGACTGGGCCATGAGCTACTGCTACAGGCTTCTGGGAGCACTCGGAGCGGCAGAGCCCAGGCGTCTGGGCCATGAGTTATTGCTAGGGATCCTGGGAGCATGAGGAGTGGCAGAGTCCAGGTCACTGGGCCATGAGCTATTCCTAGAGGCACCTGGGAGCAGGAGGAGCAGCAGATCTCAGGTGACTGGGCCATGAGCTACTGCTACAGGCATCTGGGAGCATGAGGCGTGGCAGAGCCCAAGCGACTGGGCCATGAGCTACTGCTACAGGCTTCTGGGAGCATGAAGAGCAGGCTACTGGGCCATGAGCTATTGCTACTGGCTCCTGGGAGCATGAGGAGCAGCAGATCCCAGGTGACTGGGCCGTGAGCTATTGCTGAGGCTCCTGGGAGCAAGAGGAGTGAAAGAGCCCAGGCAACTGGACCATGAGCTATTGCTAAGGCTTCTGGGAGCATGAGCAGCGACAGAGCCCAGGCGCCTGGGCCATGAGCTACTGCTACAGGCTTCTGGGAGCATGAGGAGCGACAGAGCCCAGGCGACTGGGCCATGAGCTATTGCTACAGGCTCCCGGGAGCATGAGGAGTGGCAGATCCCAGGCAACTGGGCCTTGAGCTATTGCTACAGGCTCCTGGGAGAATGAGGAGCGGCAGATGCCAGGCAACTGGGCCATGAGCTATTGCTAGGGCTCCTGGGAGCATGAGGAGCAGCAGATCTCAGGCGACTGTGCCATGGGCTACTGCTACAGGCTCCTGGGAGCATGAGGAGCGGAAGATCCCAGGCGACTGGGCCATGAGCTACTGCTACAGGCATCTGGGAGCATGAGGCGTGGCAGAGCCCAATCGACTGGGCCATGAGCTACTGCTACAGGCTCCTCCTGGAAGCATGAAGAGCGGGCTACTGGGCAATGAGCTATTGCTACAGGCTCCTGGGAGAATGAGGAGCAGCAGATCCCAGGTGACTGGACCATGAGATATTGCTGAGGCTCCTGGGAGCATGAGGAGCGGCAGAGCCCAGGCAACTGGACCATAAGCTATTGCTAAGGCTCCTGGGAGCATAAGGAGCGGCAGATCCTATGTAACTGGGCCACGAGCTACTGATACAGGCTCCTGGGAGCATGACGAGCGGCAGAGCCCAGGCGACTGGGCCATGAGCTATTGCTAAGGCTTCTGTGAGCATGATGAGTGGCAGAGCCCAGGCGACTGGGCCATGAGCTATTGTTACAGGCTCCTGGGAGCACGAGAGAGCATGAGGAGCGGCAGATCCCACGCGACTGGGCTATGAGCTACTGCTACAGGCTCCTGGGAGCATGAGGAGTGGCAGATGCTAGGCGACTGGTCCATGAGCTAATACTACAGGCTCTTGGGATTATGAGGAGTGGCAGATCCCAGCAATTGGGCCATGAGCTACTGCAACAGGCTGCTGGGAGCATGAGGCGCAGTAGAGCCCACGAGACGGGGCCATGAGCTATTGCTACAGGCTCCTGGGAGCATGAGGAGCGGCAGAGCCCAGGCGACTGGGCCATGAGCTACTGCTACAGGCTCCTGGGAGCACGAGGAGTGGCAGAGCCCAGGCGACTGGGCCATGAGCTACTGTTAAATGCTCCTGAAAGCCGGATGCATGGCAGAGCCCAGGCGACTGTGCCATGAGCTACTGCTACAGGCTCCTGGGAACATGAGGAGCGGCATATCCCAGGCCACTGCACCATGAGCTACTGCTACAGGCTGCTGTGAGCATGAGGAGCGGCAGATCCGAGGCAACTGGGCCATGAGCTACTGATACAGGCTCCTGGGAGCATGACGAGCGGCAGAGCCCAGGTGACTGGGCCATAAGCTATTGCAAAGGCTCCTGTGAGCCTGATGAGCGGCAGATCATAGCCAACTGGGCCATGAGCTACTGATACAGGCTCCTGGGAGCATGACGAGCGGCAGAGCCCAGGTGACTGGGTTATGAGCTATTGCTAAGGTTTCTGTGAGCATGATGAGTGGCAGAGCCCAGGCGACTGGGCCAAGAGCTATTGCTACAGGCTCCTGGGAGCACAAGGGAGCATGAGAACCGGCAGATCCCAGGCAACTGGGCCATGAGCTACTGCTACAGGAGCCTGGGAGCATGAGGAGTGGCAGATGCTCGGCGACTGGTCCATGAGCTAATACTACAGGCTCTTGGGATTATGAGGAGTGGCAGATCCCAGCAATTGGGCCATGAGCTAATGCTGCAGGCTGCTGGGAGCGTGAGGCGCAACAGAGCTCAGGCGACTGGGCCATGAGCTATTGGTACTGGCTCCTGGGAGCATGAGGAGTGGCAGAGCCCAAGCGACTGGGCCATGAGCTACTGCTACAGGCTCCTGGGAGCACGAGGAGTGGCAGAGCCCAGGCGACTGGGCCATGAGCTACTGTTAAATGCTCCTGGGAGCCGGATGCATGGCAGAGCCCAGGCGACCGTGCCATGAGCTACTGCTACAGGCTCCTGGGAGCATGAGCAGCGGCATATCCCAGGCCACTGCACCATGAGCTACTGCTACAGGCTCCTGGGAGCATGACGAGCGGCAGAGCCCAGGCGACTGGGCCATGAGCTATTGCTAAGGCTCCTGTGAGCATGATGAGTGGCAGAGCGACCAGGCGACTGGGTCATGAGCTATTGCTACAGGCTCCTGGGAGCACGAGGGAGCATGAGGAGCAGCAGATCCCAGGCGACTGGGCTATGAGCTATTGCTACAGGCTCCTGGGAGCAGGAGAACCGGAAGATCCCAGGCGACTGCGCCATGAGCTACTGCTACAGGCTCCTGGGAGCATGAGGAGTGGCAGATACTAGGCGACTGGTCCATGAGCTAATAATACAGGCTCTTGGGATTATGAAGAGTGGCAGATCCCAGCAATTGGGCCATGAGCTACTGCTACAGGCTGCTGGGAGCATGAGGTGCAGCAGAGCCTAGGCGACTGGGCCATGAGCTATTGCTACAGGCTCCTGGGAGCATGAGGAGCGGAAGATCCCAGGCGACTGGGCCACAAGCTACTGCTATAGGCATCTTGCAGCATGAGGCACAGCAGAGCCCAAGCGACTGGGCCTTGAGCTACTGCTACAGGCTCCTGGGAGCAGGAGGAGCAGATGACTGGGGCATGAGATATTGCTACAGGCTCCTGGGTGCAAGAGGATTGGCAGAACCCAGGCTACTGAGCCATGAGCTATTGCTGAGTCTCCTGGGAGCATGAGGAGCGGCAGAGCCCAGGCGACTGGACTATGAACTATTGCTAAGGCTCCTGGGAGCATGAGGAGCGACAGAACCCAGGCTCCTGGGCCATGACCTATTAATACAGGCTCCTGGGAGCATGAGGAGTGGCAGATCCCGGGTGACTGGAACATGAGCTGAGCATGAGGAGCAGCAGAGCCCAGGCTCCTGGGAGCATTAGGAGCGGCAGGTCCAAGGCAATTGGGCCATGAGCTACTGCTACAGGGACCTGGGAGCATGAGGAGCGACAGAGCTGAGGCTATTTGGCCATAAGCTACTGCTAAAGGCTCCTGGGAGCATGAGGAGTGACAGAGCCCAGGTGACTAGGCCATAAGCTGCTGCTACAGGCTCCTGGGAGCATGAGGAACATCAGATCCCAGGCGACTGGGCCATGAGCTATTGCTACAGGCTCCTGGGAGCATGAGGAGTGGCAGATCCCAGGCAACTGGGCCATGATCTACTGCTACAGGTTCCTGGGAGCATGAAGAGTGGCAGATCCCAGGCGACTGGGCCATGAGCTATTCCTAGAGGCTCCTGAGAGCATGAGGAGCGGCAGATTCCAGGTGACTGGGCCATGAGCTATTTCTAGAGGCACCTGGGAGCACGAGGAGCAGCAGATCTCAGGTGACTGGGCCATGAGTTATTGCTAGGGATCCTGGGAGCATGAGGAGCAGCAGATCCCAGGTGACTGGGCCGTGAGCTACTGCTACAGGCTTCTGGGAGCATGAGGAGCGATAGAGCCCAGGCAACTGGACCATGAGCTATTGCTAAGGCTTCTGGGAGCATGAGGAGCGACAGAGCCCAGGCGACTGGGCCATGACCTACTGCTACAGGCTTCTGGGAGCATGAGGAGCGACAGAGCCCAGGCGACTGGGCCATGAGCTATTGCTAAAGGCTCCCGGGAGCATGAGGAGCGGCAGATCCCAGGCAACTGGGCCATGAGCTACTGCTACAGGCTCCTGTGAGCATGAGGAGTGGCAGAGCCCAGGCGACTGGGCCTTGAGCTATTGCTAAGGCTCCTGGGAGCATGAGGAGCAGCAGATCTCATGCGACTGTGCCATGGGCTACTGCTACAGGCTCCTGGGAGCATGACGAGTGGCAGATCCCAGGCGACTGGGCCATGAGCTACTGCTAAAGGCTCCTGGAAGCATGAAGAGCGGGCTACTGGGCAATGAGCTATTGCTACAGGCTCCTGGGAGTATGATGAGCAGCAGATCCCAGGTGACTGGACCATGAGATATTTCTGAGGCTCCTGGGAGCATGAGGAGTGTCAGATCCCAGGCAACTGGGCCATGATCTACTGCTACAGGCTCCTGGGAGCATGAAGAGCGGCAGATCCCAGGCGACTAGGCCATGAGCTATTCCTAGAGGCTCCTGAGAGCATGAGGAGCGGCAGATTCCAGGTGACTGGGCCATGAGCTATTCCTAGAGGCACCTGGGAGCACGAGGAGCAGCAGATCTCAGGTGACTGGGCCATGAGTTATTGCTAGGGATCCTGGGAGCATGAGGAGTGGCAGATCCCAGGCAACTGGGCCATGATCTACTGCTACAGGTTCCTGGGAGCATGAAGAGTGGCAGATCCCAGGCGACTGGGCCATGAGCTATTCCTAGAGGCTCCTGAGAGCATGAGGAGCGGCAGATTCCAGGTGACTGGGCCATGAGCTATTTCTAGAGGCACCTGGGAGCACGAGGAGCAGCAGATCTCAGGTGACTGGGCCATGAGTTATTGCTAGGGATCCTGGGAGCATGAGGAGCAGCAGATCCCAGGTGACTGGGCCGTGAGCTACTGCTACAGGCTTCTGGGAGCATGAGGAGCGATAGAGCCCAGGCAACTGGACCATGAGCTATTGCTAAGGCTTCTGGGAGCATGAGGAGCGACAGAGCCCAGGCGACTGGGCCATGACCTACTGCTACAGGCTTCTGGGAGCATGAGGAGCGACAGAGCCCAGGCGACTGGGCCATGAGCTATTGCTAAAGGCTCCCGGGAGCATGAGGAGCGGCAGATCCCAGGCAACTGGGCCATGAGCTACTGCTACAGGCTCCTGTGAGCATGAGGAGTGGCAGAGCCCAGGCGACTGGGCCTTGAGCTATTGCTAAGGCTCCTGGGAGCATGAGGAGCAGCAGATCTCATGCGACTGTGCCATGGGCTACTGCTACAGGCTCCTGGGAGCATGACGAGTGGCAGATCCCAGGCGACTGGGCCATGAGCTACTGCTACAGGCTCCTGGAAGCATGAAGAGCGGGCTACTGGGCAATGAGCTATTGCTACAGGCTCCTGGGAGTATGATGAGCAGCAGATCCCAGGTGACTGGACCATGAGATATTTCTGAGGCTCCTGGGAGCATGAGGAGTGTCAGATCCCAGGCAACTGGGCCATGATCTACTGCTACAGGCTCCTGGGAGCATGAAGAGCGGCAGATCCCAGGCGACTAGGCCATGAGCTATTCCTAGAGGCTCCTGAGAGCATGAGGAGCGGCAGATTCCAGGTGACTGGGCCATGAGCTATTCCTAGAGGCACCTGGGAGCACGAGGAGCAGCAGATCTCAGGTGACTGGGCCATGAGTTATTGCTAGGGATCCTGGGAGCATGAGGAGTGGCAGAGTCCAGGTCACTGGGCCATGAGCTATTCCTAGAGGCACCTGGGAGCACAAGGAGCAGCAGATCTCAGGTGACTGGGCCATGAGCTACTGCTACAGGCATCTGGGAGCATGAGGCGTGGCAGAGCCCAAGCGACTGGGCCATGAGCTACTGCTACAGGCTTCTGGGAGCACTCGGAGTGGCAGAGCCCAGGCGTCTGGGCCATGAATTATTGCTAGTGATCCTGGGAGCATGAGGAGTGGCAGAGTCCAGGTCACTGGGCCATGAGCTATTCCTAGAGGCACCTGGGAGCACGAGGAGCAGCAGATCTCAGGTGACTGGGCCATGAGCTACTGCTACAGGCATCTGGGAGCATGAGGCGTGGCAGAGCCCAAGCGACTGGGCCATGAGCTACTGCTACAGGCTTCTGGGAGCATGAAGAGCAGGCTACTGTGCCATGAGCTATTGCTACTGGCTCCTGGGAGCATGAGGAGCAGCAGATCCCAGGTGACTGGGCCGTGAGCTATTGCTGATGCTCCTGGGAGCATGAGGAGTGAAAGAGCCCAGGCAACTGGACCATGAGCTATTGCTAAGGCTTCTGGGAGCATGAGGAGCGACAGAGCCCATGCGACTGGGCCATGAGCTACTGCTACAGGCTTCTGGGAGCATGAGGAGCGACAGAGCCCAGGCGACTGGGCCATGAGCTATTGCTACAGGCTCCCGGGAGCATGAGGAGTGACAGATCCCAGGCAACTGGGCCATGAGCTACTGCTACAGGCTCCTGGGAGCCTGAGGAGTGGCAGAGCCCAGGCGACTGGGCCTTGAGCTATTGCTACAGGCTCCTGGGAGAATGAGGAGCGGCAGATGCCAGGCAACTGGGCCATGAGCTATTGCTAAGGCTCCTGGGAGCATGAGGAGCAGCAGATCTCAGGCAACTGTGCCATGGGCTACTGCTACAGTCTCCTGGTAGCATGAGGAGTGGCAGATCCCAGGCGACTGGGCCATGAGCTACTGCTACAGGCATCTGGGAGCATGAGGCATGGCAGAGCCCAAGCGACTGGGCCATGAGCTACTGCTACAGGCTCCTGGAAGCATGAAGAGCGGGCTACTGAGCAATGAGCTATTGCTACAGGCTCCTGGGAGCATGAGGAGCAGCAGATCCCAGGTGACTGGACCATGAGATATTGCTGAGGCTCCTGGGAGCATGAGGAGTGTCAGAGCCCAGGCGACTGGGCCATGAGCTACTGTTAAATGCTCCTGGCAGCCGGATGCATGGCAGAGCCCAGGCGACTGTGCCATGAGCTACTGCTACAGGCTCCTGGGAGCATGAGGAGAGGCATATCCCAGGCCACTGCACCATGATCTACTGCTACAGGCTCCTGGGAGCATGAGGAGCGGCAGATCCCAGGTGACTGGGCCATAAGCTATTGCTAAGGCTCCTGTGAGCCTGATGAGTGGCAGATCCTAGGCAACTGGGCCATGAGCTACTGATACAGGCTCCTGGGAGCATGACGAGCGGCAGAGCCCAGGCGACTGGGCCATGAGCTATTGCTAAGGTTTCTGTGAGCATGATGAGTGGCAGAGCCCAGGCGACTGGGCCATGAGCTATTGCTACAGGCTCCTGGGAGCACGAGGGAAAATGAGGAGCGGAAGATCCCAGGCGATTGGGTTATGAGCTACTGCTACAGGCTCCTGGGAGCATGAGAACCGGCAGATCCCAGGCAACTGGGCCACGAGCTACTGCTACAGGAACCTGGGAGCATGAGGAGTGGCAGATGCTAGGCGACTGGTCCATGAGCTAATACTACAGGCTCTTGGGATTATGAGGAGTGGCAGATCCCAGCAATTGGGCCATGAGCTAATGCTACAGGCTGCTGGGAGCATGAGGCGCAGCAGAGCTCAGGCGACTGGGCCATGAGCTATTGCTACAGGCTCCTGGGACCATGAGGAGCGGCAGAGCCCAGGTGACTGGGCCATGAGCTACTGCTACAGGCTCCTGGGAGCACGAGGAGTGGCAGAGCCCAAGCGACTGGGCCATGATCTACTGTTAAATGCTCCTGGGAGCCGGATGCATGGCAGAGGCCAGGCGACCGTGCCATGAGCTACTGCTACAGGCTCCTGGGCGCATGAGGAGCGGCATATCCCAGGCCACTGCACCATGAGCTACTGCTACAGGCTCCTGGAAGCATGAGGAGCAGCAGATCCCAGGCAACTGGGCCATGAGCTGCTGATACAGGCTCCTGGGAGCATGACGAGCGGCAGAGCCCAGGCGACTGGGCCATGAGCTATTGCTAAGGCTCCTGTGAGCATGATGAGTGGCAGAGCCCAGGCGACTGGGTCATGAGCTATTGCTACAGGCTCCTGGGAGCACGAGGGAGCATGAGGCGCGGCAGATCCCAGGCGACTGGGCTATGAGCTACTGATACAGGCTCCTGGGAGCAGGAGAACTGGCAGATTCCAGGCGACTAGGCCATGAGCTACTGCTACAGGCTCCTGGGAGCATGAGGAGTGGCAGATACTAGGCGACTGGTCCATGAGCTAATACTACAGGCTCTTGAGATTATGAGGAGTGGCAGATCCCAGCAATTGGGCCATGAGCTACTGCTACAGGCTGCTGGGAGCAGGAGAACCGGCAGATCCCAGGCGACTGGGCCATGAGCTACTGCTACAGGCTCCTGGGAGCATGAGGAGTGGCAGATACTAGGCGACTGGTCCATGAGCTAATACTACAGGCTCTTGGGATTATGAGGAGTGGCAGATCCCAGCAATTGGGCCATGAGCTACTGCTACAGGCTGCTGGGAGCATGAGGTGCAGCAGAGCCTAGGCGACTGGGCAATGAGCTATTACAGGCTCCTGGGAGCATGAGGAGCGGCAGAGCCCAGGCGACTGGGCCATGAGCTACTGCTACATGCTACTGGGAGCTGGATGCATGTCAGAGCTCAGGCGACCGTGCCATGAGCTACTGCTACAGGCACCTGGGAGCATGAGGAGCAGCAGAGCCCAGGCGACAATGCCATGAGCTACTGCTACAGGCGCCTGGGAGCATGAGGCATTGCAGATCTCAGGCCACTCCGCCATGAGCTACTACTACAGGCTCCTGGGAGCATGAGGAGTGGCAGAGCCCAGGCGACTGGACCATGAGCTATTGCTAGAGGCTCCTGGGAGCACGAGGAGTAGCAGATCCCAGGCGACTGGGCCATGAGCTACTGCTAAAGGCTCCTGGGAGCATGACGAGCGGCAGATGCCAGGCTCCTGGGCCATGAGCTACTGCTACAGGCTCCTGGGAGCACGAGGAGCGTCAGATCCCAGGTGACTGGGCCATGAGCTACTGCTACAGGCTCCTGGGAGCAAGAGGAGTGGCAGAGCCAAGGTGACTGGGCCATGAGCTACTGCTACAGGCTCCTGGGAGCATTAGGTGTGGCAGAGCCCAGGCAACTGGGCCATGAGCTACTGCTACAGCCTCCTGGGAGCATTAGGAGTGGCAGAGCCCAGGCGACTGGACTATGAGTTATTGCTAAGGCTCCTGGGAGCATGAGGAGCGACAGAGCCCAGGCGACTGTGCCATGAGCTATTGCTACAGGCTCCTGGGAGCCTGAGGAGTGGGAGATCCCAGGCGACTGGGCCATGAGCTGAGCGTGAGGAGCAGCAGAGCCCAGGCTCCTGGGAGCATTAGGAGCATCAGGTCCAAGGCAACTGGTCCATGAGCTACTGCTACACGCTCCTGGGAGCATGAGGAGTGACAGGGCCGAGGCGACTAGGCCATGAGCTACTGCTACAGGCTCCTGGGAGCACGAGGAGTGACAGAGCCCAGGCGACTGGGTCATGAGCTATTGCTAGAGGCTCCTGGCAGCATGAGGAGTGGCAGATCCCAGGCAACTGGGCCATGAGCTATTGCTACATGCTCCTGGGTCCACGAGGAGCGACAAATCCCAGGCGACTGGGCCATGAGCTACTGCTACATGCTACTGGGAGCTGGATGCATGTCAGAGCTCAGGCGACTGTGCCATGAGCTACTGCTACAGGCTCCTGGGAGCATGAGGAGCAGCAGAGCCCAGGCGACAATGCCATGAGCTACTGCTACAGGCGCCTGGGAGCATGAGGCATGGCAGATCTCAGGCCACTCCGCCATGCGCTACTACTAAAGGCTCCTGGGAGTATGAGGAGTGGCAGAGTCCCAGGCGACTGGACCATGAGCTATTGCTAGAGGCTCCTGGGAGCACGAGGAGTAGCAGATCCCAGGCGACTGAGCCATGAGCTACTGCTAAAGGGTCCTGGGAGCATGACGAGCGGCAGATGCCAGGCTCCTGGGCCATGAGCTACTGCTACAGGCTCCTGGGAGCACGAGGAGCGTCAGATCCCAGGTGACTGGGCCATGAGCTACTGCTACAGGCTCCTGGGAGCAAGAGGAGCGGCAGAGCCAAGGTGACTGGGCCATGACCTACTGCTACAGGCTCCAGGAGGAGCAGCAGAGCCCAGGCAACTAGGCCATGAGCTACTGCTACAGGCTCCTGGGAGCATTAGGTGTGGCAGAGCCCAGGCAACTGGGCCATGAGCTACTGCTACAGGCTCCTGGGAGCCTGAGGAGTGGCAGATCCCAGGCGACTGGGCCATGAGCTGAGCATGAGGAGCAGCAGAGCCCAGGCTCCTGGGAGCATTAGGATCATCAGGTCCAAGGCAATTGGGCCATGAGCTACAGCTACACGCTCCTGGGAGCATGAGGAGTGACAGAGCCGAGGCGACTGGGTCATGAGCTATTGCTAGAGGCTCCTGGCAGCATGAGGAGTGGCAGATCCCAGGCAACTGGGCCATGAGCTATTGCTACATGCTCCTGGGACCACGAGGAGCGACAAATCCCAGGTGACTGGGCCATGAGCTACTGCTACAGGCTCCTGGGAACATGAGGAGCGGAAGTGCCCAGGTAACTGTGCCATGAGCTACTGCTACAGGCATCTTGCAGCATGAGGCACAGCAGAGCCCAAGCGACTGGGCCTTGAGCTACTGCTACAGGCTCCTGGGAGCATGAGGAGCAGTTGACTGGGGCATGAGATATTGCTACAGGCTCCTGGGTGCAAGAGGATTGGCAGATCCCAGGCTACTGAGCCAAAAGCTATTGCTGAGTCTCCTGGGAGCATGAGGAGCGACAGAGCCCAGGCGACTGGACTATGAACTATTGCTAAGGCTCCTGGGAGCATGAGGAGCGACAGAACCCAGGCTCCTTGGCCATGACCTATTAATACAGGCTCCTGGGAGCATGAGGAGTGGCAGAGCCCTTGAAACTAGGCCATGAGCTATTGCTACAGGCTCCTGGGAGCATTAGGAGTGGCAGAGCCCAGGCGACTGGGCCATGAGCTACTGCTAAAGGCTTCTGTGAGCACGAGGAGTGGTAGAGCCCAGGTGACTGGGCTATGAGCTACTGCTACAGGCATCTGGGAGCACAAGGAGCGGCAGATCCCAGGCGACTGGGCCATGAGCTACTGCTACAGGCATTTTGGAACATCAGGAGCAGCGGAGCCCAGGCGACTGAGCCATGAGCTACTGCTACAGGCTCCTGGGAGCACGAGGCGTCTGGGCCATGAGCTATTGCTAGAGGCTCCTGGGAGCACGAGAAGTGGCAGATCCCAGGTGAATTGACCATGAGCTACTGCTACAGGCTCCTGGGAGCACGAGGAACTTCAGATGCCAGGCGACTGGGCCATGAGCTACTCCTACAGGTTCCTGGGAGCAAGAGGAGTAGCAGAGCCCAGGTGACTGGGCCATGAGCTACTGCTACAGGCTCCTGGGAGCACGAAGAGTGTCAGAGCCCAGGCGACAGGGTCATGAGCTACGGCTACAGGCTCCTGGGAGCATGAGGAGTGGCAGAGCCCAGGCGACTGGACTATGAGCTATTGCTAAGGCTCCTGGGAGCATGAGGAGTGACAGAGCCCAGGCGACTGGGCCATGAGATATTGCTACAGGCTCCTGGGAGCATGAGGAGTGGCAGATCCCAGACAACTGTGCCATGAGATACTGCTACAGACTACTGGGAGCATGAGGAGCGGCAGATCCCAGGCGACTGGGCCATGAGCTGCTGCTATAGGCATCTTGGAGCATGAGGCACAGCAGAGCCCAAGCGACTGGGCCTTGAGCTACTGCTACAGGCTCCTGGGAGCATGAGGAGCAGATGACTGGGGCATGAGCTATTGCTACAGGCTCCTGGGTGCAAGAGGATTGGCAGATCCCAGGCTACTGGGCCATGAGCAATTGCTGAGTCTCCTGGGAGCATGAGGAGCAGCAGAGCCCAGTTGCCTGGACTATGAACTATTGCTAAGGCTCCTGGGAGCATGAGGGGTGACAGAGCCCAGGCGACTGGGCTATGAGCTATTAATACAGGCTCCTGGGAGCATTAGGAGTGGCAGAGCCCAGGCGACTGGGCCATGAGCTACTGCTACAGGCTCCTGGGAGCACGAGGAGTGGTAGAGCCGAGGTGACTGGGCTATGAGCTACTGCTTCAGGCTTCTGGTTGCACAAGGAGCGGCAGATCCCAGGCGACTGGGCCATGAGCTACTGCTACAGGCATTTTGGAACACTAGGAGCAGCGGATCCCAGGCGACTGAGCCATGAGCTACTGCTACAGGCTCCTGGGCGCACGAGGAGTGGCAGAGCCCAGGCGTCTGGGCCATGAGCTATTGCCCCGGCTCCTGGGAGCATGAGGAGTGGCAGAGTCCATGTGACTGGGCCATGAGCTATTCCTAGAGGCTCCTGGGAGCACGAGGAGCAGCAGATCCCAGGTGACTTGGCCATGAGCTACTGCTACAGGCTCCTGGGAGCACGAGGAACATCAGATCCCAGGTGACTGGGCCATGAATTACTACTAAAGGCTCCTGGGAGCACGAAGAGAGGCAGAGCCCAGGCGACTGGGTCATGAGCTACTGCTACAGGCTCCTGGGAGCATGAGGAGAGGCAGAGCCCAGGCAACTGGACTATGAGCTATTGCTAAGGCTCCTGGGAGCATGAGGAGCGACAGAGCCCAGGCGACTGGGCCATGAGATATTGCTACAGGCTCCTGGGAGCATGAGGAATGGCAGATCCCAGACGACTGCCATGAGATACTGCTACAGGCTCCTGGGAGCATGAGGAGCGGCAGATCCCAGGCGACTGGGCCATGAGCTACTGCTATAGGCATCTTGGAGCATGAGGCACAGCAGAGCCCAAGCGACTGTGCCTTGAGCTACTGCTACAGGCTCCCGGGAGCATGAGGAGCAGACGACTGCGGCATGAGCTATTGCTACAGGCTCCTGGGTGCAAGAGGATTGGCAGATCCCAGGCTACTGTGCCATGAGCTATTGCTGAGTCTCATGGGAGCATGAGGAGTGGCAGAGCCCAGTCGCCTGGACTATGAACTATTGCCAAGGCTCCTGGGAGCATGAGGAGTGACAGAGCCCAGGCGACTTGGCTATGAGCTATTAATACAGGCTCCTGGGAGCATTAGGAGTGGCAGAGCCCAGGCGGCTGGGCCATGAGCTACTGCTACCGGCTCCTGGGAGCACGAGGAGTGGTAGAGCCCAGGTGACTGGGCTATGAGCTACTGCTTCAGGCATCTGGTTGCACAAGGAGCGGCAGATCCCAGGTGACTGGGCCATGAGCTACTGCTACAGGCATTTTGGAACACTAGGAGCAGTGGATTCCAGGCGACTGAGCCATGAGCTACTGCTACATGCTCCTGGGAGTACGAGGAGTGGCAGAGCCCAGGCGTCTGGGCCATGAGCTGCTGCTACAGGCTCCTGGGAGCATCAGGAGTGGCAGAGCCCAGGCGACTGGACTATGAGCTATGGCTAAGGCTCCTGGGAGCATGAGGAGCGACAGAGCCCAGGCAACTGGGCCATGAGCTATTGCTACAGGCTCCTGGGAGCATGAGGAGCGGAAGATCCCAGGCGACTGGAACATGAGCTGAGCATGAGGAGCAGCATAGCCCAGGCTCCTGGGAGCATTAGGAGCGGCAGGTCCAAGGCAACTGGGCCATGAGCTACTGCTACAGGCACCTGGGAGCATGAGGAGCGACAGAGCTGAGGCTATATGGCCATAAACTACTGCTAAAGGCTCCTGGGAGCATGAGGAGTGACAGAGCCCAGGTGACTAGGCCATAAACTGCTGTTACAGGCTCCTGGGAGCATGAGGAGCATCAGATCCCAGGCGACTTGGCCATGAGCTATTGCTACAGGCTCCTGGGAGCAAGAGGAGTGGCAGATCCCAGGCAACTGGGCCATGATCTACTGCTACAGGCTCCTGGGAGCATGAAGAGGGGCAGATCCCAGGCGACTGGGCCATGAGCTATTCCTAGAGGTTCCTGAGAGCATGAGGAGCGGCAGATTCCAGGTGACTGGGCCATGAGCTATTCCTAGAGGCACCTGGGAGCACGAGGAGCAGCAGATCTCAGGTGACTGGGCCATGAGTTATTGCTAGGGATCCTGGGAGCATGAGGAGTGGCAGAGTACAGGTCACTGGGCCATGAGCTATTCCTAGAGGCACCTGGGAGCACAAGGAGCAGCAGATCTCAGGTGACTGGGCCATGAGCTACTGCTACAGGCATCTCGGAGCATGAGGCGTGGCAGAGCCCAAGCGACTGGGCCATGAGCTACTGCTACAGGCTTCTGGGAGCACTCGGAGCGGCAGAGCCCAGGCGTCTGGGCCATGAGTTATTGCTAGGGATCCTGGGAGCATGAGGAGTGGCAGAGTCCAGGTCACTGGGCCATGAGCTATTCCTAGAGGCACCTGGGAGCAGGAGGAGCAGCAGATCTCAGGTGACTGGGCCATGAGCTACTGCTACAGGCATCTGGGAGCATGAGGCGTGGCAGAGCCCAAGCGACTGGGCCATGAGCTACTGCTACAGGCTTCTGGGAGCATGAAGAGCAGGCTACTGGGCCATGAGCTATTGCCACTGGCTCCTGGGAGATTGAGGAGCAGCAGATCCCCGGTGACTGACCCGTGAGCTATTGCTGAGGCTCCTGGGAGCAAGAGGAGCGAAAGAGCCCAGGCAACTGGACCATGAGCTATTGCTAAGGCTTCTGGGAGCATGAGCAGCGACAGAGCCCAGGCACCTGGGCCATGAGCTACTGCTACAGGCTTCTGGGAGCATGAGGAGCGACAGAGCCCAGGCGACTGGGCCATGAGCTATTGCTACAGGCTCCCGGGAGCATGAGGAGTGGCAGATCCCAGGCGACTGGGCCTTGAGCTATTGCTACAGGCTCCTGGGAGAATGAGGAGCGGCAGATGCCAGGCAACTGGGCCATGAGCTATTGCTAGGGCTCCTGGGAGCATGAGGAGCAGCAGATCTCAGGCGACTGTGCCATGGGCTACTGCTACAGGCTCCTGGGAGCATGAGGAGCGGCAGATCCCAGGCGACTGGGCCATGAGCTACTGCTACAGGCATCTGGGAGCATGAGGCGTGGCAGAGCCCAATCGACTGGGCCATGAGCTACTGCTACAGGCTCCTCCTGGAAGCATGAAGAGCGGGCTACTGGGCAATGAGCTATTGCTACAGGCTCCTGGGAGCATGAGGAGCAGCAGATCCCAGGTGACTGGACCATGAGATATTGCTGAGGCTCCTGGGAGCATGAGGAGCGGCAGAGCCCAGGCAACTGGACCATAAGCTATTGCTAAGGCTCCTGGGAGCATAAGGAGCGGCAGATCCTATGTAACTGGGCCACAAGCTACTGATACAGGCTCCTGGGAGCATGACGAGTGGCAGAGCCCAGGCGACTGGGCCATGAGCTATTGCTAAGGCTTCTGTGAGCATGATGAGTGGCAGAGCCCAGGCGACTGGGCCATGAGCTATTGTTACAGGCTCCTGGGAGCACGAGAGAGCATGAGGAGCGGCAGATCCCACGCGACTGGGCTATGAGCTACTGCTACAGGCTCCTGGGAGCATGAGGAGTGGCAGATGCTAGGCGACTGGTCCATGAGCTAATACTACAGGCTCTTGGGATTATGAGGAGTGGCAGATCCCAGCAATTGGGCCATGAGCTACTGCTACAGGCTGCTGGGAGCATGAGGCGCAGTAGAGCCCACGAGACGGGGCCATGAGCTATTGCTACAGGCTCCTGGGAGCATGAGGAGCGGCAGAGCCCAGGCGACTGGGCCATGAGCTACTGCTACAGGCTCCTGGGAGCACGAGGAGTGGCAGAGCCCAGGCGACTTGGCCATGAGCTACTGCTACAGGCTCCTGGGAACATGAGGAGCGGCATATCCCAGGCCACTGCACCATGAGCTACTGCTACAGGCTCCTGTGAGCATGAGGAGCGGCAGATCCGAGGCAACTGGGCCATGAGCTACTGATACAGGCTCCTGGGAGCATGACGAGCGGCAGAGCCCAGGTGACTGGGCCATAAGCTATTGCTAAGGCTCCTGTGAGCCTGATGAGCGGCAGATCATAGCCAACTGGGCCATGAGCTACTGATACAGGCTCCTGGGAGCATGACGAGCGGCAGAGCCCAGGCGACTGGGTTATGAGCTATTGCTAAGGTTTCTGTGAGCATGATGAGTGGCAGAGCCCAGGCGACTGGGCCATGAGCTATTGCTACAGGCTCCTGGGAGCACAAGGGAGCATGAGAACCGGCAGATCCCAGGCAACTGGGCCATGAGCTACTGCTACAGGCGCCTGGGAGCATGAGGAGTGGCAGATGCTCGGCGACTGGTCCATGAGCTAATACTACAGGCTCTTGGGATTATGAGGAGTGGCAGATCCCAGCAATTGGGCCATGAGCTAATGCTGCAGGCTGCTGGGAGCGTGAGGCGCAGCAGAGCTCAGGCGACTGGGCCATGAGCTATTGGTACTGGCTCCTGGGAGCATGAGGAGTGGCAGAGCCCAGGCGACTGGGCCATGAGCTACTGCTACAGGCTCCTGGGAGCACGAGGAGTGGCAGAGCCCAGGCGACTGGGCCATGAGCTACTGTTAAATGCTCCTGGGAGCCGGATGCATGGCAGAGCCCAGGCGACCGTGCCATGAGCTACTGCTACAGGCTCCTGGGAGCATGAGCAGCGGCAAATCCCAGGCCACTGCACCATGAGCTACTGCTACAGGCTCCTGGGAGCATGACGAGCGGCAGAGCCCAGGCGACTGGGCCATGAGCTATTGCTAAGGCTCCTGTGAGCATGATGAGTGGCAGAGTGACCAGGCGACTGGGTCATGAGCTATTGCTACAGGCTCCTGGGAGCACGAGGGAGCATGAGGAGCAGCAGATCCCAGGCGACTGGGCTATGAGCTATTGCTACAGGCTCCTGGGAGCAGGAGAACCGGAAGATCCCAGGCGACTGCGCCATGAGCTACTGCTACAGGCTCCTGGGAGCATGAGGAGTGGCAGATACTAGGCGACTGGTCCATGAGCTAATAATACAGGCTCTTGGAATTATGAAGAGTGGCAGATCCCAGCAATTGGGCCATGAGCTACTGCTACAGGCTGCTGGGAGCATGAGGTGCAGCAGAGCCTAGGCGACTGGGCAATGAGCTATTGCTACAGGCTCCTGGGAGCATGAGGAGCGGCAGAGCCCAGGCGACTGGGCCACGAGCTACTGCTACATGCTATTGGGAGCTGGATGCAGGTCAGAGCTCAGGCGACCGTGCCATGAGCTACTGCTACAGGCGCCTGGGAGCATGAGGCATGGCAGATCTCAGGCCACTCCGCCATGAGCTACTACTACAGGCTCCTGGGAGCATGAGGAGTGGCAGAGCCCAGGCGACTGGACCATGAGCTATTGCTAGAGGCTCCTGGGAGCACGAGGAATAGCAGATCCCAGGCGACTGGGCCATGAGCTACTGCTAAAGGCTCCTGGGAGCATGACGAGCGGCAGATGCCAGGCTCCTGGGCCATGAGCTACTGCTACAGGCTCCTGGGAGCACGAGGAGTGTCAGATCCCAGGTGACTGGGCCATGAGCTACTGCTACAGGCTCCTGGGAGCACGAGGAGCGGCAGAGCCCAGGCAACTGGGCCATGAGCTACTGCTACAGGCTCCTGGGAGCATTAGGAGTGGCAGAGCCCAGGCAACTGGGCCATGAGCTACTGCTACAGGCTCCTGGGAGAATTAGGAGTGGGAGAGCCCAGGTGACTGGACTATGAGTTATTGCTAAGGCTCCTGGGAGCATGAGGAGCGACAGAGCCCAGGCGACTGGGCCATGAGCTATTGCTACAGGCTCCTGGGAGCCTGAGGAGTGGCAGATCCCAGGCGACTGGGCCATGAGCTACTGCTACATGCTCCTGGGACCACGAGGAGCGACAAATCCCAGGTGACTGGGCAATGAGCTACTGCTAGGGCTGCTGGGAGCATGAGGAGTGGCAGAGTCCAGGCGACTGGGCCATGAGCTACTGCTACAGGCTCCTGGGAGCATTAGGAGTGGCAGAGCCCAGGCGACTGGACTATGAGTTATTGCTAAGGCTCCTGGGAGCCTGAGGAGTGGCAGATCCCAGGCGACTGGGCCATGAGCTGAGCATGAGGAGCAGCAGAGCCCAGGCTCCTGGGAGCATTAGGAGCATCAGGTCCAAGGCAACTGGGCCATGAGCTACTGCTACACGCTCCTGGGAGCATGAGGAGTGACAGAGCCGAGGCGACTATGCCATGAGCTACTGCTACAGGCTCCTGGGAGCACGAGGAGTGACAGAGCCCAGGCGACTGGGTCATGAGCTATTGCTAGAGGCTCCTGGCAGCATGAGGAGTGGCAGATCCCAGGCGACTGGGCCATGAGCTACTGCTACATGCTCGTGGGACCACGAGGATCGACAAATCCCAGGTGACTGGGCCATGAGCTACTGCTACAGGCATCTGGGAGCATGAGGCGCGGTAGAGCCAAAGCGACTGGGCCATGAGCTACTGCTATAGGCTCCTGGGAGCATGAGGAGTGGCATATCGCAGGTGACTGGGCCATGAGCTACAGGCTCCTGGGAGCATGAGACGTGGCAGAGCCCTTGAAACTAGGCCATGAGCTATTGCTACAGGCTCCTTGGAGCATTAGGAGTGGCAGAGCCCAGGCGACTGGCCCTTGAGCTACTGCTAAAGGCTCCGGGGAGCACGAGAAGTGGTAGAGCCCAGGTGACTGGGCTATGAGCTACTGCTACAGGCATCTGGGAGCACAAAGAGCGGCAGATCCCAGGCGACTGGGCCATGAGCTACTGCGACAGGCATTTTGGAACATCAGGAACAGCGGAGCCCAGGCGACTGAGCCATGAGCTACTGCTACAGGCTCCTGGGAGCACGAGGAGTGGCAGAGCCCAGGCATCTGTGCCATGAGCTATTGCTAGGGCTCCTGGGAGCATGAGGAGTGGCAGAGTCCAGGCGACTGGGCCATGAGCTATTCCTAGAGGCTCCTGGGAGCACGAAGAGTGGCAGATCCCATTTGACTTGGCCATGAGCTACTGCTTCAGGCTCCTGGGAGCACGATGAACATCAGATCCCAGGCGACTGGGCCATGAGCTACTCCTACAGGCTCCTGGGATCAAGAGTAGTGGCAGAGCCCAGGCGACTGGGCCAGGAGCTACTGCTACAGGCTCCTGGGAGCATGAGGAGTGGCAGAGCCCGGGCGACTGGACTATGAGCTATTGCTAAGGCTCCTGGGAGCATGAGGAGCGACAGAGCCCAGGCGACTGGGCCATGAGCTATTGCTACAGTCTCCTGGGAGCATGAGGAGTGGCAGATCCCAGGCGACTGTGCCATGAAATACTGCTACAGGCGCCTAGGAGCATGAGGAGTGGCAGATCACAGGCGACTGGGCCATGAGCTACTGCTATAGGCATCTTGGATCATGAGGAGCAGATGACTGGTGCATGAGCTATTGCTACAGGCTCCTGGGTGCAAGAGGATTGGCAGATCCCAGGCTACTGGGCCATGAGCTGAGTCTCCTGGGAGCATGAGGAGCGGCAGAGCCCAGGCGACGGGACTATGAACTGTTGCTAAGGCTCCTGGGAGCATGAGGAGTGACAGAGCCCAGGCGACTGGGCCATGAGCTATTAATACAGGCTCCTGGGAGCATTAGGAGTGGCAGAGCCCAGGCGACTGGGCCATGAGCTACTGCTAAAGGCTCCTCGGAGCACAAGAAGTGGTAGAGCCCATGTGACTGGGCTATGAGCTACTGCTACAGGCATCTGGGAGCACAAGGAGCGGCAGATCCCAGGCGACTGGGCCATGAGATACTGCTACAGGCATTTTGGAAGATCAGGAACAGCGGAGCCCAGGCGACTGAGCCATGAGCTACTGCTACAGGCTCCTGGGAGCACGAGGAGTGGCAGAGCCCAGGCGTCTGGGCCATGAGCTATTGCTAGGGCTCCTGGGAGCATGAGGAGTGACAGAGCCCAGGCGACTGGGCCATGAGCTATTAATACAGGCTCCTGGGAGCATTAGGAGTGGCAGAGCCCAGGCGACTGGGCCATGAGCTACTGCTAAAGGCTCCTCGGAGCACAAGAAGTGGTAGAGCCCATGTGACTGGGCTATGAGCTACTGCTACAGGCATCTGGGAGCACAAGGAGCGGCATATCCCAGGCGACTGGGCCATGAGATACTGCTACAGGCATTTTGGAAGATCAGGAACAGCGGAGTCCAGGCGACTGGGCCATGAGCTATTCCTAGAGGCTCCTGGGAGCACGAGGAGTGGCAGATCCCAGGTGACTTGGCCATGAGCTACTGCTACAGGCTCCTGGTAGCACGATGAACATCAGATCCCAGGCGACTGGGCCATGAGCTACTCCTACAGGCTCCTGGGAGCAAGAGGAGTGGCAGAGCCCAGGCGACTGGGCCATGAGCTACTGCTACAGGCTCCTGGGAGCATGAGGAGTGGCAGAGCCCGGGCGACTGGACTATGAGCTACTAGTAAGGCTCCTGGGAGCATGAGGAGCGACAGAGCCCAGGCGACTGGGCCATGAGCTATTGCTACAGCCTCCTGGGAGCATGAGGAGTGGCAGATCCCAGGCGACTGTGCCATGAGATACTGCTACAGGCTCCTGGGAGCATGAGGAGCGGCAGATCCCAGGCGACTGGGCCATGAGCTACTGCTATAGGCTCCTGGGAGCACGAGAAGTGGTAGAGCCCAGGTGACTGGGCTATGAGCTACTGCTACAGGCATCTGGGTGCACAAGGAGCGGCAGATCCCAGGCGACTGGGCCATGAGCTACTGCTACAGGCATTTTGGAAGATCAGGAACAGCGGAGCCCAGGCGACTGAGCCATGAGCTATTGCGACAGGCTCCTGGGTGCAAGAGGATTGACAGATCCCAGGCTACTGGGCCATGAGCAATTGCTGAGTCTCCTGGGAGCATGAGGAGCAGCAGAGCCCAGTTGCCTGGACTATGAACTATTGCTAAGGCTCCTGGGAGCATGAGGGGTGACAGAGCCCAGGCGACAGGGCTATGAGCTATTAATACAGGCTCCTGGGAGCATTAGGAGTGGCAGAGCCCAGGCGACTGGGCCATGAGCTACTGCTACAGGCTCCTGGGAGCACGAGGAGTGGTAGAGCCGAGGTGACTGGGCTATGAGCTACTGCTTCAGGCTTCTGGTTGCACAAGGAGCGGCAGATCCCAGGCGACTGGGCCATGAGCTACTGCTACAGGCATTTTGGAACACTAGGAGCAGCGGATCCCAGGCGACTGAGCCATGAGCTACTGCTACAGGCTCCTGGGCGCACGAGGAGTGGCAGAGCCCAGGCGTCTGGGCCATGAGCTATTGCCACGGCTCCTGGGAGCATGAGGAGTGGCAGAGTCCATGTGACTGGGCCATGAGCTATTCCTAGAGGCTCCTGGGAGCACGAGGAGCAGCAGATCCCAGGTGACTTGGCCATGAGCTACTGCTACAGGCTCCTGGGAGCACGAGGAACATCAGATCCCAGGTGACTGGGCCATGAATTACTACTAAAGGCTCCTGGGAGCACGAAGAGAGGCAGAGCCCAGGCGACTGGGTCATGAGCTACTGCTACAGGCTCCTGGGAGCATGAGGAGAGGCAGAGCCCAGGCAACTGGACTATGAGCTATTGCTAAGGCTCCTGGGAGCATGAGGAGCGACAGAGCCCAGGCGACTGGGCCATGAGATATTGCTACAGGCTCCTGGGAGCATGAGGAATGGCAGATCCCAGACGACTGTGCCATGAGATACTGCTACAGGCTCCTGGGAGCATGAGGAGCGGCAGATCCCAGGCGACTGGGCCATGAGCTACTGCTATAGGCATCTTGGAGCATGAGGCACAGCAGAGCCCAAGCGACTGTGCCTTGAGCTACTGCTACAGGCTCCCGGGAGCATGAGGAGCAGACGACTGCGGCATGAGCTATTGCTACAGGCTCCTGGGTGCAAGAGGATTGGCAGATCCCAGGCTACTGTGCCATGAGCTATTGCTGAGTCTCATGGGAGCATGAGGAGTGGCAGAGCCCAGTCGCCTGGACTATGAACTATTGCCAAGGCTCCTGGGAGCATGAGGAGTGACAGAGCCCAGGCGACTTGGCTATGAGCTATTAATACAGGCTCCTGGGAGCATTAGGAGTGGCAGAGCCCAGGCGGCTGGGCCATGAGCTACTGCTACCGGCTCCTGGGAGCACGAGGAGTGGTAGAGCCCAGGTGACTGGGCTATGAGCTACTGCTTCAGGCATCTGGTTGCACAAGGAGCGGCAGATCCCAGGTGACTGGGCCATGAGCTACTGCTACAGGCATTTTGGAACACTAGGAGCAGTGGATTCCAGGCGACTGAGCCATGAGCTACTGCTACATGCTCCTGGGAGTACGAGGAGTGGCAGAGCCCAGGCGTCTGGGCCATGAGCTGCTGCTACAGGCTCCTGGGAGCATCAGGAGTGGCAGAGCCCAGGCGACTGGACTATGAGCTATGGCTAAGGCTCCTGGGAGCATGAGGAGCGACAGAGCCCAGGCAACTGGGCCATGAGCTATTGCTACAGGCTCCTGGGAGCATGAGGAGCGGAAGATCCCAGGCGACTGGAACATGAGCTGAGCATGAGGAGCAGCATAGCCCAGGCTCCTGGGAGCATTAGGAGCGGCAGGTCCAAGGCAACTGGGCCATGAGCTACTGCTACAGGCACCTGGGAGCATGAGGAGCGACAGAGCTGAGGCTATATGGCCATAAACTACTGCTAAAGGCTCCTGGGAGCATGAGGAGTGACAGAGCCCAGGTGACTAGGCCATAAACTGCTGTTACAGGCTCCTGGGAGCATGAGGAGCATCAGATCCCAGGCGACTTGGCCATGAGCTATTGCTACAGGCTCCTGGGAGCAAGAGGAGTGGCAGATCCCAGGCAACTGGGCCATGATCTACTGCTACAGGCTCCTGGGAGCATGAAGAGGGGCAGATCCCAGGCGACTGGGCCATGAGCTATTCCTAGAGGTTCCTGAGAGCATGAGGAGCGGCAGATTCCAGGTGACTGGGCCATGAGCTATTCCTAGAGGCACCTGGGAGCACGAGGAGCAGCAGATCTCAGGTGACTGGGCCATGAGTTATTGCTAGGGATCCTGGGAGCATGAGGAGTGGCAGAGTACAGGTCACTGGGCCATGAGCTATTCCTAGAGGCACCTGGGAGCACAAGGAGCAGCAGATCTCAGGTGACTGGGCCATGAGCTACTGCTACAGGCATCTCGGAGCATGAGGCGTGGCAGAGCCCAAGCGACTGGGCCATGAGCTACTGCTACAGGCTTCTGGGAGCACTCGGAGCGGCAGAGCCCAGGCGTCTGGGCCATGAGTTATTGCTAGGGATCCTGGGAGCATGAGGAGTGGCAGAGTCCAGGTCACTGGGCCATGAGCTATTCCTAGAGGCACCTGGGAGCAGGAGGAGCAGCAGATCTCAGGTGACTGGGCCATGAGCTACTGCTACAGGCATCTGGGAGCATGAGGCGTGGCAGAGCCCAAGCGACTGGGCCATGAGCTACTGCTACAGGCTTCTGGGAGCATGAAGAGCAGGCTACTGGGCCATGAGCTATTGCCACTGGCTCCTGGGAGATTGAGGAGCAGCAGATCCCCGGTGACTGACCCGTGAGCTATTGCTGAGGCTCCTGGGAGCAAGAGGAGCGAAAGAGCCCAGGCAACTGGACCATGAGCTATTGCTAAGGCTTCTGGGAGCATGAGCAGCGACAGAGCCCAGGCACCTGGGCCATGAGCTACTGCTACAGGCTTCTGGGAGCATGAGGAGCGACAGAGCCCAGGCGACTGGGCCATGAGCTATTGCTACAGGCTCCCGGGAGCATGAGGAGTGGCAGATCCCAGGCGACTGGGCCTTGAGCTATTGCTACAGGCTCCTGGGAGAATGAGGAGCGGCAGATGCCAGGCAACTGGGCCATGAGCTATTGCTAGGGCTCCTGGGAGCATGAGGAGCAGCAGATCTCAGGCGACTGTGCCATGGGCTACTGCTACAGGCTCCTGGGAGCATGAGGAGCGGCAGATCCCAGGCGACTGGGCCATGAGCTACTGCTACAGGCATCTGGGAGCATGAGGCGTGGCAGAGCCCAATCGACTGGGCCATGAGCTACTGCTACAGGCTCCTCCTGGAAGCATGAAGAGCGGGCTACTGGGCAATGAGCTATTGCTACAGGCTCCTGGGAGCATGAGGAGCAGCAGATCCCAGGTGACTGGACCATGAGATATTGCTGAGGCTCCTGGGAGCATGAGGAGCGGCAGAGCCCAGGCAACTGGACCATAAGCTATTGCTAAGGCTCCTGGGAGCATAAGGAGCGGCAGATCCTATGTAACTGGGCCACGAGCTACTGATACAGGCTCCTGGGAGCATGACGAGTGGCAGAGCCCAGGCGACTGGGCCATGAGCTATTGCTAAGGCTTCTGTGAGCATGATGAGTGGCAGAGCCCAGGCGACTGGGCCATGAGCTATTGTTACAGGCTCCTGGGAGCACGAGAGAGCATGAGGAGCGGCAGATCCCACGCGACTGGGCTATGAGCTACTGCTACAGGCTCCTGGGAGCATGAGGAGTGGCAGATGCTAGGCGACTGGTCCATGAGCTAATACTACAGGCTCTTGGGATTATGAGGAGTGGCAGATCCCAGCAATTGGGCCATGAGCTACTGCTACAGGCTGCTGGGAGCATGAGGCGCAGTAGAGCCCACGAGACGGGGCCATGAGCTATTGCTACAGGCTCCTGGGAGCATGAGGAGCGGCAGAGCCCAGGCGACTGGGCCATGAGCTACTGCTACAGGCTCCTGGGAGCACGAGGAGTGGCAGAGCCCAGGCGACTTGGCCATGAGCTACTGCTACAGGCTCCTGGGAACATGAGGAGCGGCATATCCCAGGCCACTGCACCATGAGCTACTGCTACAGGCTCCTGTGAGCATGAGGAGCGGCAGATCCGAGGCAACTGGGCCATGAGCTACTGATACAGGCTCCTGGGAGCATGACGAGCAGCAGAGCCCAGGTGACTGGGCCATAAGCTATTGCTAAGGCTCCTGTGAGCCTGATGAGCGGCAGATCATAGCCAACTGGGCCATGAGCTACTGATACAGGCTCCTGGGAGCATGACGAGCGGCAGAGCCCAGGCGACTGGGTTATGAGCTATTGCTAAGGTTTCTGTGAGCATGATGAGTGGCAGAGCCCAGGCGACTGGGCCATGAGCTATTGCTACAGGCTCCTGGGAGCACAAGGGAGCATGAGAACCGGCAGATCCCAGGCAACTGGGCCATGAGCTACTGCTACAGGCGCCTGGGAGCATGAGGAGTGGCAGATGCTCGGCGACTGGTCCATGAGCTAATACTACAGGCTCTTGGGATTATGAGGAGTGGCAGATCCCAGCAATTGGGCCATGAGCTAATGCTGCAGGCTGCTGGGAGCGTGAGGCGCAGCAGAGCTCAGGCGACTGGGCCATGAGCTATTGGTACTGGCTCCTGGGAGCATGAGGAGTGGCAGAGCCCAGGCGACTGGGCCATGAGCTACTGCTACAGGCTCCTGGGAGCACGAGGAGTGGCAGAGCCCAGGCGACTGGGCCATGAGCTACTGTTAAATGCTCCTGGGAGCCGGATGCATGGCAGAGCCCAGGCGACCGTGCCATGAGCTACTGCTACAGGCTCCTGGGAGCATGAGCAGCGGCAAATCCCAGGCCACTGCACCATGAGCTACTGCTACAGGCTCCTGGGAGCATGACGAGCGGCAGAGCCCAGGCGACTGGGCCATGAGCTATTGCTAAGGCTCCTGTGAGCATGATGAGTGGCAGAGTGACCAGGCGACTGGGTCATGAGCTATTGCTACAGGCTCCTGGGAGCACGAGGGAGCATGAGGAGCAGCAGATCCCAGGTGACTGGGCTATGAGCTATTGCTACAGGCTCCTGGGAGCAGGAGAACCGGAAGATCCCAGGCGACTGCGCCATGAGCTACTGCTACAGGCTCCTGGGAGCATGAGGAGTGGCAGATACTAGGCGACTGGTCCATGAGCTAATAATACAGGCTCTTGGAATTATGAAGAGTGGCAGATCCCAGCAATTGGGCCATGAGCTACTGCTACAGGCTGCTGGGAGCATGAGGTGCAGCAGAGCCTAGGCGACTGGGCAATGAGCTATTGCTACAGGCTCCTGGGAGCATGAGGAGCGGCAGAGCCCAGGCGACTGGGCCACGAGCTACTGCTACATGCTATTGGGAGCTGGATGCAGGTCAGAGCTCAGGCGACCGTGCCATGAGCTACTGCTACAGGCGCCTGGGAGCATGAGGCATGGCAGATCTCAGGCCACTCCGCCATGAGCTACTACTACAGGCTCCTGGGAGCATGAGGAGTGGCAGAGCCCAGGCGACTGGACCATGAGCTATTGCTAGAGGCTCCTGGGAGCACGAGGAATAGCAGATCCCAGGCGACTGGGCCATGAGCTACTGCTAAAGGCTCCTGGGAGCATGACGAGCGGCAGATGCCAGGCTCCTGGGCCATGAGCTACTGCTACAGGCTCCTGGGAGCACGAGGAGTGTCAGATCCCAGGTGACTGGGCCATGAGCTACTGCTACAGGCTCCTGGGAGCACGAGGAGCGGCAGAGCCCAGGCAACTGGGCCATGAGCTACTGCTACAGGCTCCTGGGAGCATTAGGAGTGGCAGAGCCCAGGCAACTGGGCCATGAGCTACTGCTACAGGCTCCTGGGAGAATTAGGAGTGGGAGAGCCCAGGTGACTGGACTATGAGTTATTGCTAAGGCTCCTGGGAGCATGAGGAGCGACAGAGCCCAGGCGACTGGGCCATGAGCTATTGCTACAGGCTCCTGGGAGCCTGAGGAGTGGCAGATCCCAGGCGACTGGGCCATGAGCTACTGCTACATGCTCCTGGGACCACGAGGAGCGACAAATCCCAGGTGACTGGGCAATGAGCTACTGCTAGGGCTGCTGGGAGCATGAGGAGTGGCAGAGTCCAGGCGACTGGGCCATGAGCTACTGCTACAGGCTCCTGGGAGCATTAGGAGTGGCAGAGCCCAGGCGACTGGACTATGAGTTATTGCTAAGGCTCCTGGGAGCCTGAGGAGTGGCAGATCCCAGGCGACTGGGCCATGAGCTGAGCATGAGGAGCAGCAGAGCCCAGGCTCCTGGGAGCATTAGGAGCATCAGGTCCAAGGCAACTGGGCCATGAGCTACTGCTACACGCTCCTGGGAGCATGAGGAGTGACAGAGCCGAGGCGACTATGCCATGAGCTACTGCTACAGGCTCCTGGGAGCACGAGGAGTGACAGAGCCCAGGCGACTGGGTCATGAGCTATTGCTAGAGGCTCCTGGCAGCATGAGGAGTGGCAGATCCCAGGCAACTGGGCCATGAGCTACTGCTACATGCTCGTGGGACCACGAGGATCGACAAATCCCAGGTGACTGGGCCATGAGCTACTGCTACAGGCATCTGGGAGCATGAGGCGCGGTAGAGCCAAAGCGACTGGGCCATGAGCTACTGCTATAGGCTCCTGGGAGCATGAGGAGTGGCATATCGCAGGTGACTGGGCCATGAGCTACAGGCTCCTGGGAGCATGAGACGTGGCAGAGCCCTTGAAACTAGGCCATGAGCTATTGCTACAGGCTCCTTGGAGCATTAGGAGTGGCAGAGCCCAGGCGACTGGCCCTTGAGCTACTGCTAAAGGCTCCGGGGAGCACGAGAAGTGGTAGAGCCCAGGTGACTGGGCTATGAGCTACTGCTACAGGCATCTGGGAGCACAAAGAGCGGCAGATCCCAGGCGACTGGGCCATGAGCTACTGCGACAGGCATTTTGGAACATCAGGAACAGCGGAGCCCAGGCGACTGAGCCATGAGCTACTGCTACAGGCTCCTGGGAGCACGAGGAGTGGCAGAGCCCAGGCATCTGTGCCATGAGCTATTGCTAGGGCTCCTGGGAGCATGAGGAGTGGCAGAGTCCAGGCGACTGGGCCATGAGCTATTCCTAGAGGCTCCTGGGAGCACGAAGAGTGGCAGATCCCATTTGACTTGGCCATGAGCTACTGCTTCAGGCTCCTGGGAGCACGATGAACATCAGATCCCAGGCGACTGGGCCATGAGCTACTCCTACAGGCTCCTGGGATCAAGAGTAGTGGCAGAGCCCAGGCGACTGGGCCAGGAGCTACTGCTACAGGCTCCTGGGAGCATGAGGAGTGGCAGAGCCCGGGCGACTGGACTATGAGCTATTGCTAAGGCTCCTGGGAGCATGAGGAGCGACAGAGCCCAGGCGACTGGGCCATGAGCTATTGCTACAGTCTCCTGGGAGCATGAGGAGTGGCAGATCCCAGGCGACTGTGCCATGAAATACTGCTACAGGCGCCTAGGAGCATGAGGAGTGGCAGATCACAGGCGACTGGGCCATGAGCTACTGCTATAGGCATCTTGGATCATGAGGAGCAGATGACTGGTGCATGAGCTATTGCTACAGGCTCCTGGGTGCAAGAGGATTGGCAGATCCCAGGCTACTGGGCTTGAGCTGAGTCTCCTGGGAGCATGAGGAGCGGCAGAGCCCAGGCGACGGGACTATGAACTGTTGCTAAGGCTCCTGGGAGCATGAGGAGTGACAGAGCCCAGGCGACTGGGCCATGAGCTATTAATACAGGCTCCTGGGAGCATTAGGAGTGGCAGAGCCCAGGCGACTGGGCCATGAGCTACTGCTAAAGGCTCCTCGGAGCACAAGAAGTGGTAGAGCCCATGTGACTGGGCTATGAGCTACTGCTACAGGCATCTGGGAGCACAAGGAGCGGCAGATCCCAGGCGACTGGGCCATGAGATACTGCTACAGGCATTTTGGAAGATCAGGAACAGCGGAGCCCAGGCGACTGAGCCATGAGCTACTGCTACAGGCTCCTGGGAGCACGAGGAGTGGCAGAGCCCAGGCGTCTGGGCCATGAGCTATTGCTAGGGCTCCTGGGAGCATGAGGAGTGACAGAGCCCAGGCGACTGGGCCATGAGCTATTAATACAGGCTCCTGGGAGCATTAGGAGTGGCAGAGCCCAGGCGACTGGGCCATGAGCTACTGCTAAAGGCTCCTCGGAGCACAAGAAGTGGTAGAGCCCATGTGACTGGGCTATGAGCTACTGCTACAGGCATCTGGGAGCACAAGGAGCGGCATATCCCAGGCGACTGGGCCATGAGATACTGCTACAGGCATTTTGGAAGATCAGGAACAGCGGAGTCCAGGCGACTGGGCCATGAGCTATTCCTAGAGGCTCCTGGGAGCACGAGGAGTGGCAGATCCCAGGTGACTTGGCCATGAGCTACTGCTACAGGCTCCTGGTAGCACGATGAACATCAGATCCCAGGCGACTGGGCCATGAGCTACTCCTACAGGCTCCTGGGAGCAAGAGGAGTGGCAGAGCCCAGGCGACTGGGCCATGAGCTACTGCTACAGGCTCCTGGGAGCATGAGGAGTGGCAGAGCCCGGGCGACTGGACTATGAGCTACTAGTAAGGCTCCTGGGAGCATGAGGAGCGACAGAGCCCAGGCGACTGGGCCATGAGCTATTGCTACAGCCTCCTGGGAGCATGAGGAGTGGCAGATCCCAGGCGACTGTGCCATGAGATACTGCTACAGGCTCCTGGGAGCATGAGGAGCGGCAGATCCCAGGCGACTGGGCCATGAGCTACTGCTATAGGCTCCTGGGAGCACGAGAAGTGGTAGAGCCCAGGTGACTGGGCTATGAGCTACTGCTACAGGCATCTGGGTGCACAAGGAGCGGCAGATCCCAGGCGACTGGGCCATGAGCTACTGCTACAGGCATTTTGGAAGATCAGGAACAGCGGAGCCCAGGCGACTGAGCCATGAGCTATTGCGACAGGCTCCTGGGTGCAAGAGGATTGACAGATCCCAGGCTACTGGGCCATGAGCTATTGCTGAGTCTCCTGGGAGCATGAGGAGCGGCAGAGCCCAGGCGACTGGACTATGAACTATTGCTAAGGCTCCTGGGAGCATGAGGAGTGACAGAGCCCAGGCGACTGGGCCATGAGCTATTAATACAGGCTCCTGGGAGCATTAGGAGTGGCAGAGCCCAGGCGACTGGGCCATGAGCTACTGCTAAAGGCTCCTGGGACCACGAGAAGTGGTAGAGCCCAGGTGACTGGGCTATGAGCTACTGCTACAGGCATCTGGGAGCACAAGGAGCGGCAGATCCCAGGCGACTGGGCCATGAGCTACTGCTACAGGCATTTTGGAAGATCAGGAACAGCGGAGCCCAGGTGACTGAGCCATGAGCTACTGCTACAGGCTCCTGGGAGCACGAGGAGTCGCAGAGCCCAGGCGTCTGGGCCATGAGCTATTGCTAGGGCTCCTGGGAGCATGAGGAGTGGCAGAGTCCAGGCGACTGTGCCATGAGCTATTCCTAGAGGCTCCTGGGAGCACGAGGAATGGCAGATCCCAGGTGACTTGGCCATGAGCTACTGCTACAGGCTCCTGGGAGCACGATGAACATCAGATCCCAGGCGACTGGGCCATGAGCTTCTCCTACAGGCTCCTGGGAGCAAGAGGAGTGGCGGAGCCCAGGCGACTGGGCCATGAGCTACTGCTACAGGCTCCTGGGAGCATGAGGAGTGGCAGAGCCCGGGCGACTGGACTATGAGCTATTGCTAAGGCTCCTGGGAGCATGAGGAGCGACAGAGCCCAGGCGACTGGGCCATGAGCTATTGCTACAGCCTCCTGGGAGCATGAGGAGTGGCAGATCCCAGGCGACTGTGCCATGAGATACTGCTACAGGCTCCTGGGAGCATGAGGAGCGGCAGATCACAGGTGACTGGGCCATGAGCTACTGCTATAGGCATCTTGGAGCATGACGAGCAGATGACTGGGGCATGAACTATTGCGACAGGCTCCTGGGTGCAAGAGGATTGGCAGATCCCAGGCTACTGGGCCATGAGCTATTGCTGAGTCTCCTGGGAGCATGAGGAGCGGCAGAGCCCAGGCAACTGGACTATGAACTATTGCTAAGGCTCCTGGGAGCATGAGGAGTGACAGAGCCCAGGCGACTGGGCCATGATCTATTAATACAGGCTCCTGGAAGCATTATAAGTGGCAGAGCCCAGGCAACTGGGCCATGAGCTACTGCTACACGCTCCTGGGAGCATGAGGAGTGACAGAGCCGAGGCGACTATGCCATGAGCTACTGCTACAGACTCCTGGGAGCACGAGGAGTGACAGAGCCCAGGCGACTGGGTCATGAGCTATTGCTAGAGGCTCCTGGCAGCATGAGGAGTGGCAGATCCCAGGCAACTGGGCCATGACTTACTGCTACATGCTGGTGGGACCACGAGGAGCGACTAATCCCAGGTGACTGGGCCATGAGCTACTGCTACAGGCTCCTGGGAGCATGAGGAGCGGAAGTGCCCAGGTAACTGGGCCATGAGCTACTGCTACAGGCATCTGGGAGCATGAGGCGCGGTAGAGCCAAAGCGACTGGGCCATGAGCTACTGCTATAGGCTCCTGGGAGCATGAGGAGTGGCATATCGCAGGCTACTGGGCCATGAGCTATTGCTACAGGCTCCTGGGAGCATGAGGAGCGGCAGAGCCCAGGCTACTGGACTATGAACTATTGCTAAGGCTCCTGGGAGCATGTGGAGTGACAGAGCCCAGGCGACTGGGCCATGAGCTATTAATACAGGCTCCTGGGAGCATTAGGAGTGGCAGAGCCCAGGCGACTGGGCCATGAGCTACTGCTAAAGGCTCCTGGGAGCACGAGAAGTGGTAGAGCCCAGGTGACTGGGCTATGAGCTACTGCTACAGGCATCTGGGAGCACAAGGAGCGGCAGATCCCAGGCGACTGGGCCATGAGCTACTGCTACAGGCATTTTGGAAGATCAGGAACAGCGGAGCCCAGGCGACTGAGCCATGAGCTACTGCTACAGGCTCCTGGGAGCACGAGGAGTCGCAGAGCCCAGGCGTCTGGGCCATGAGCTATTGCTAGGGCTCCTGGGAGCATGAGGAGTGGCAGAGTCCAGGCGACTGGGCCATGAGCTATTCCTAGAGGCTCCTGGGAGCACGAGGAGTGGCAGATCCCAGGTGACTTGGCCATGAGCTACTGCTACAAGCTCCTGGGAGCACGATGAACATCAGATCCCAGGCGACTGGGCCATGAGCTTCTACAGGCTCCTGGGAGCAAGAGGAGTGGCGGAGCCCAGGCGACTGGGCCATGAGCTACTGCTACAGGCTCCTGGGAGCATGAGGAGTGGCAGAGCCCGGGCGACTGGACTATGAGCTATTGCTAAGGCTCCTGGGAGCATGAGGAGCGACAGAGCCCAGGCGACTGGGCCATGAGCTATTGCTACAGCCTCCTGGGAGCATGAGGAGTGGCAGATCCCAGGCGACTGTGCCATGAGATACTGCTACAGGCTCCTGGGAGCATGAGGAGCGGCAGATCACAGGCGACTGGGCCATGAGCTACAGCTATAGGCATCTTGGAGCATGAGGTGCAGATGACTGGGGCATGAGCTATTGCGACAGGCTCCTGGGTGCAAGAGGATTGGCAGATCCCAGGCTACTGGGCCATGAGCTATTGCTGAGTCTCCTGGGAGCATGAGGAGCGGCAGAGCCCAGGCAACTGGACTATGAACTATTGCTAAGGCTCCTGGGAGCATGAGGAGTGACAGAGCCCAGGCGACTGGGCCATGATCTATTAATACAGGCTCCTGGAAGCATTAGAAGTGGCAGAGCCCAGGCGACTGGGTCATGAACTATTGCTAGAGGCTCCTGGCAGCATGAGGAGTGGCAGATCCCAGGCAACTGGGCCATGAGCTATTGCTACAGGCTCCTGGGAGCATGAGGAGCGGCAGAGCCGAGGCGACTATGCCATGTACTACTGCTACAGGCTCCTGGGAGCACGAGGAGTGACAGAGCCCAGGCGACTGGGTCATGAGCTATTGCTAGAGGCTCCTGGCAGCATGAGGAGTGGCAGATCCCAGGCAACTGGGCCATGACTTACTGCTACATGCTGGTGGGACCACGAGGAGCGACAAATCCCAGGTGACTGGGCCATGAGCTACTGCTACAGGCTCCTGGGAGCATGAGGAGCGGAAGTGCCCAGGTAACTGGGCCATGAGCTACTGCTACAGGCATCTGGGAGCATGAGGCGCGGTAGAGCCTTAGCGACTGGGCCATGAGCTACTGCTATAGGCTCCTGGGAGCATGAGGAGTGGCATATCGCAGGCTACTGGGCCATGAGCTATTGCTAAGGCTCCTGGGAGCATGAGGAGTGGCAGAGCCCGGGCGACTGGACTATGAGCTATTGCTAAGGCTCCTGGGAGCATGAGGAGCGACAGAGCCCAGGCGACTGGGCCATGAGCTATTGCTACAGGCATCTGGGAGCACAAGGAGCGGCAGATCCCAGGCGACTGGGCCATGAGCTACTGCTACAGGCATTTTGGAAGATCAGGAACAGCGGAGCCCAGGCGACTGAGCCATGAGCTACTGCTACAGGCTCCTGGGAGCACGAGGAGTTGCAGAGCCCAGGCGTCTGGGCCATGAGCTATTGCTAGGGCTCCTGGGAGCATGAGGAGTGGCAGAGTCCAGGCGACTGGGCCATGAGCTATTCCTAGAGGCTCCTGGGAGCACGAGGAGTGGCAGATCCCAGGTGACTTGGCCATGAGCTACTGCTACAGGCTCCTGGGAGCACGATGAACATCAGATCCCAGGCGACCTGGCCATGAGCTTCTCCTACAGGCTCCTGGGAGCAAGAGGAGTGGCGGAGCCCAGGCGACTGGGCCATGAGCTACTGCTACAGGCTCCTGGGAGCATGAGGAGTGGCAGAGCCCGGGCGACTGGACTATGAGCTCTAAGGCTCCTGGGAGCATGAGGAGCGACAGAGCCCAGGCGACTGGGCCATGAGCTATTGCTACAGCCTCCTGGGACCATGAGGAGTGGCAGATCCCAGGCGACTGTGCCATGAGATACTGCTACAGGCTCCTGGGAGCATGAGGAGCGGCAGATCACAGGCGACTGGGCCATGAGCTACTGCTATAGGCATCTTGGAGCATGAGGTGCAGATGACTGGGGCATGAGCTATTGCGACAGGCTCCTGGGTGCAAGAGGATTGGCAGATCCCAGGCTACTGGGCCATGAGCTATTGCTGAGTCTCCTGGGAGCATGAGGAGCGGCAGAGCCCAGGCAACTGGACTATGAACTATTGCTAAGGCTCCTGGGAGCATGAGGAGTGACAGAGCCCAGGCGACTGGGCCATGATCTATTAATACAGGCTCCTGGAAGCATTATAAGTGGCAGAGCCCAGGCAACTGGGCCATGAGCTACTGCTACACGCTCCTGGGAGCATGAGGAGTGACAGAGCCGAGGCGACTATGCCATGAGCTACTGCTACAGGCTCCTGGGAGCACGAGGAGTGACAGAGCCCAGGCGACTGGGTCATGAGCTATTGCTAGAGGCTCCTGGCAGCATGAGGAGTGGCAGATCCCAGGCAACTGGGCCATGATCTATTGCTACAGGCTCCTGGGAGCATGAGGAGCGGCAGAGCCGAGGCGACTATGCCATGAGCTACTGCTACAGGCTCCTGGGAGCACGAGGAGTGACAGAGCCCAGGCGACTGGGTCATGAGCTATTGCTAGAGGCTCCTGGCAGCATGAGGAGTGGCAGATCCCAGGCAACTGGGCCATGACTTACTGCTACATGCTGGTGGGACCACGAGGAGCGACAAATCCCAGGTGACTGGGCCATGAGCTACTGCTACAGGCTCCTGGGAGCATGAGGAGCGGAAGTGCCCAGGTAACTGGGCCATGAGCTACTGCTACAGGCATCTGGGAGCATGAGGCGCGGTAGAGCCTAAGCGACTGGGCCATGAGCTACTGCTATAGGCTCCTGGGAGCATGAGGAGTGGCATATCGCAGGCTACTGGGCCATGAGCTATTGCTACAGGCTCCTGGGAGCATGAGGAGCGGCAGAGCCCAGGCGACTGGACTATGAACTATTGCTAAGGCTCCTGGGAGCATGAGGAGTGACAGAGCCCAGGCGACTGGGCCATGAGCTACTGCTAAAGGCTCCTGGGAGCACGAGAAGTGGTAGAGCCCAGGTGACTGGGCTATGAGCTACTGCTACAGGCATCTGGGAGCACAAGGAGCGGCAGATCCCAGGCGACTGGGCCATGAGCTACTGCTACAGGCATTTTGGAAGATCAGGAACAGCGGAGCCCAGGCGACTGAGCCATGAGCTACTGCTACAGGCTCCTGGGAGCACGAGGAGTCGCAGAGCCCAGGCGTCTGGGCCATGAGCTATTGCTAGGGCTCCTGGGAGCATGAGGAGTGGCAGAGTCCAGGCGACTGGGCCATGAGCTATTCCTAGAGGCTCCTGGGAGCACGAGGAGTGGCAGATCCCAGGTGACTTGGCCATGAGCTACTGCTACAGGCTCCTGGGAGCACGATGAACATCAGATCCCAGGCGACTGGGCCATGAGCTTCTCCTACAGGCTCCTGGGAGCAAGAGGAGTGGCGGAGCCCAGGCGACTGGGCCATGAGCTACTGCTACAGGCTCCAGGGAGCATGAGGAGTGGCAGAGCCCGGGCGACTGGACTATGAGCTATTGCTAAGGCTCCTGGGAGCATGAGGAGCGACAGAGCCAAGGCGACTGGGCCATGAGCTATTGATACAGCCTCCTGGGAGCATGAGGAGTGGCAGATCCCAGGCGACTGTGCCATGAGATACTGCTACAGGCTCCTGGGAGCATGAGGAGCGGCAGATCACAGGCGACTGGCCCATGAGCTACTGCTATAGGCATCTTGGAGCATGAG